>NC_048581.1:70008301-70368301 GCF_013265735.2 Oncorhynchus mykiss
CCCCAAAATGACAACGCAAAACAGGTTTTTAGCTACTTTTGTAAATGTTTTTATTTATTTATTTTAAATATCACATCAAATCAAATGAAGGAACTCTGGAGCTCTGTCAGAGTGACTATTGGGTTCTTGGTCACTTCCCTGACTAAGGCTCTTCTCCCCCGTTTGCTCAGTTTGGCCGGGCGGCCAGCTCTAGGAAGAGTCTTGGTGGTTCCAAACTTCTTCCATTTAAGAATGATGGAGGCCACTGTGTTCTTACGGACCTTCAATGCTGCAGTAACGTTTTGGTACCCTTCCCCAGTCTCGAAGCTCTACAGACAATTCCTTCAACCTCATGGCTTGGTTTTTGCTCTGACATACACTGTCAACTGTGGAACCTTATATAGACAGGTGTGTGCCTTTCCAAATCATGTCCAATCAATTGAATTTACCACAAGTGGACACCAATCAAGTTGTAGAAACAACTCAAGGATGATCGATGGAAACAGGATGCACCTGAGCTCAATTTCAAGTCTCATAGCAAAAGGTCTGAATACTTAAGTAAATAAAGTATCTGTTTAAAAAATATATATAAATATGCAAATATAAAAAATAAAAAAACAGTTTTCACTTTGCCTTATGGGGTATTGTGTGCAGACTGTTGAGAAAAAAAGTATTTAAACAATTTTAGAATAAGGCTGTAACGTAACAAAAGTCAAGGGGTCTGAAGACTTTCCAAATACACTGTAGATGTCTATCCCTGGTTAAAAAAGCAAAATCAACATATTTCTTCAATTGTGTATCAGAGAGTAGTGTTAATCCAGCCAACTTCTGGAAAGTGGTCAAATATATTTTTTTAATTACAAAACCCCACCCCCTCGGTGCCACAGCAGGTTTTGACAGCCTCGGGTCCGTTCTAGACAAAATATACATTTGTGATGCCTATTATAAACATTTTGCTTCAAACTGGCCACCTGCTTGAAATGATAATCTCTGAAATGTAATCTCATCCCACTAGAGGGTGTCCTTTAGTCACCTCAGAACAGATTGTCGAAAAGGATGTACTAACAGACTCACATACCTTATTTTCATTTCAACCCTTTGATGTCTATGATGTACTAAGTGCTTTGCTAAAGATTGATGTTACAAAAAAACTCATAGGGACTGATTCATTTGATCCCTTCTTACTGCAGCTCTCTGTCCCACTTATTGCAGTGACCTATATTTTTTACTTGTTTCTGGTGTTATCCCTAAGATCTTGAAAGCAAAACATGTCCTCCCACTACATACAGGAGGAGATCCTTCTGACTTAGATAACTACCGTCCTATTACCAAATGATCTTGCCTTTCCAAAGTTTTAGAATCCCTGACTAACTTTCAACTAAGAACTTTAACTTCTCACTCTATTCTCAACGTGCAACCATCCAGTTTTAGACCTCGACAGAGCAGTTTCAGCTACTACGCTTGGATCATAAAAATCACTGTGCTACCTTATTTATAGACCTTTCCAAGGCCTTCGATACCATTGACCATCACATTCTTATTCAAAGGTTGACTGGAAAAGACCTGGATCAGGCTTCTTCCAAGTGGTTTGAAAAGTATATATCAGACAGGACTCAATGTGTGATCTCTGATGGTGTTAAGTCTAGTGTCCTGAATATTACAAAAGGTGTACCGCAGGGGTCTGTACTGGAACCTGTTCTCTTTGTAATTTATATAAATATTGGTCTATCTGTTAAAATGTGTAATATTCATCTGTATGCAAACGACACTGCTATGTATGCCATTGTTCCCACTGTTGACTAGGCTATCTGAGCTTGTTACCTTACATAAACCCTGGTTGGTTTAAAACTTAATTTACTTAATGTGAGCAAGACTAAATACATCTTGTTCTTTAATTTCAGATGGACCACATATTTATTCATTGGATGGTTCACCCATTGATCGGGTTCCTGCCTACAAATATCTGGGCATTTTGGATTTACAAAGACTTCATGTTAAAAAAAACATACTGATGAGCTAGTTAAAAAGCTAAGATTTAAAGTGACTTCTTTTTTTATTAATAGATCTTGCCTCTCCCTAAATAGCAGGAAGCAGGTTGCACACTCAACTTGCCTGGCAGTTCTTGATTATTATGGTGAGACCATTTACCAGATTGCAGCAGCCACTACTCTTAAACCTTTGGATGCCGTCTACCGTAGCGCCATTCGTGTTATCTCTGGTGACAGTTTTAATGAATCCTGTAGCAAAAGGTTGTCTGGTCCTCATTAAATCCGGTAGATTATTAATCCCTTTTTGTTTACAAAGCCCTACTACACAAGCTTCGAACTTACCTAACTTTGTTGGCAAAATACATTGAAATTGGACATTCTGATGCCTCTTGGGCAATTTAAAATATTGACTGGGCGAACTATTCACTGAGGAATGTGGCTGTATTTCTAGATATTTTCGGAGTGCTGTAATATAGCTGTTTTTTGTACCATCTTATTTTGATTTGGTTTGTTTCATTTGATTTACACAATATGCCTACTAGTTCGAAAATGCAAAATATGTTTTGTGAAACAAACAAGAAATAAGACAAAAAAAAGAAAACTTGAGTGTGCATAACTTTTCACCCCCCCCAAAGTCAATATTTTGTAGAGCCACCTTTTGCAGCAATTATAGCTGCAAGTATCTTGGGGTATGTCTCCATAAGCTTGGCACATCTGGGATTTTTGCCCATTCTTCAAGGCAAAACTGCTCCAGCTCCTTCAAGTTGGATGGGTTCTGCTGGTGTACAGCAATCATTAAGTCACACCATAGATTCTCAATTGGATTGAGTTCTGGGCTTTGACTAGGCCATTCCAAGACATTTAAATGTTTCCCCTTAAGCCACTCAAGTGTTGCTTTAGCTGTATGTGACTTGTTAAGCACATTTCTACTCCTGAAATTATTTACTGCCGTATGGAGATGGAGGGCATCTACTTCCCAGACACAGTCAAGGAGTGAATGAAGGAAAATGTCAACGCTAACATGGATCTACTGAGAGAGAACACCAGGAATGCCGAGCGAATCCTAAAACTGAACGAATAGCCCGAGTATCTGACTGCTTTATAGGGACTGGTTTTGTACAATCTCCAGATCAGAAGCTGTTGGGTTGGAATTTTGCACATAGTAGGCCTACCTGTTGCTGGTATGCCTGAAGGAGTTTTTTCTGACCACGTGATGTGACCAAGAAATAATCTGGGTGCTACTTGTAGCCTGTAACTAGGGTCCACAATTTGGCTTCACAAGCCATTCACTGTTTGATTGCACTGAATAGTGACGTATCGGTATCCCCCTTTCCCTATCACATGGCTCGTATTTACAGTACATTGCAAATCATGCTCTTTATTACAGTATGGTAAAAGAATATGCACTAAAGTTGTTTGTTTGTAGGTTTGTTTGCCTGTTTCTTTGTGGTGGGGCGCTCGGTTTCGAACAACGTTCTGTTATAACTGTCTGTATTGTATCATCTTCAATACGTTTACTGTATATGTTTTTTATTTCCTCCCTGTTGGCAGGGAATGATGCAACTAAGGCTTGAGCTAATAAAAAGGGCCTAATATGTTTTATCCTTCTTGGAATGTTAGCATGAGTGCACCTGATGGTCTATTAGAGATGTTAATGACCAATTATCCTTACTCATTGTATATTTATTTGTAATTGTTTTATTACGTGTTATTACTATTCTATTATTTCTCTATCTCTGCATTTTGTTGGAATAGGACCCATAAAAATGTCACTGTTAGCCTACACCTGTTGTTAACAACGCATGTGAGAAATACAATAGAATAGAGACGTTGGTTATGTAATTAGCCTTTTACCCAAGCATCTGCCTTATTCCAGAGGAAGATTTGCATGGGATTCATTTTTCCAAACTGCCCCCTGTAATTCTTAAATGTTTTCGTTTATACTGAACAAAATTATAAACACATGTTAAGTGTTGGGCATGTTAAGTGTTTTTTTTGTACACAAATTTGTTTACGTCCCTATGAGTGAGCATTTCTCCTTTGACAAGATAACCCATCCACCTGACAGGTATGGCATATCAAGAAACTGATTAAACAGCATGATCATTACACAGGTGCACTGCGAATTTTCGCACAAACTGTCAGAAACCGTCCTCACCAGGGTCTTGATGTGACTGCAGTTCAGCGTCATAACCAACTTCAGTGTGCAAATGCTCTCCTTCAATGGCTACTGGCACGCTGGAGAAGTGTGCTCTTGACAGATGAATCCCGGTTTCAACTGTACCGGGCAGATGGCCTGCGTGTGTTGTGATGTCAACGTTGTGAACAGAGTGCTCCATGGTGGCGGTGGAGTTATGGTATGGGCAACGAACACAATTGCATTTCATGAATGGCAATTTGAATGCAGAGATACCGTGATTAGATCTTGAGGCCCATTGTTGTGTCATTCCTCCGCCGCAATCACCTCATGTTTCAGCATGATAATGCATGGCCCCAAGGATCTGTACACAATTCCTTGAAGCTGAAAATGTCCCAATTCATCCATGGCCTGCATACTCACCAGACAAGTTACATATTGAGCATGGTTTAGATACTCTTGATCGACGTATACAACAGTGTGTTCCAGTTCCCGCCAATATCCAGCAACTTCCTTTAAGACCAAGTCCTAAAGCAATGGGACTCCAGAAATATTTTTCAGATTATTACCAATCCCACAAGGTATGACTCCAAACACTCAGAAAATGCTCCCCTCCTTGATGTTATCCTCACGAATAATCTTGATAGGTATCAGTCTGGTCTTTTCTGTAATGACCTTAATGATCACTGTTTTACAGTCTGTATTTATAATGGCTGCTTAGTGAAACGACCTGTCCTGATTTGTCATAGACGCTGGCTAAAAAACTTTCATGAGCAAGCCTTTATGACTTGGTATAAAATCAACATGATCCCCTCTGTCGAAGACGCTTGGACCTTCTTTTTGATATTTTCAGTGATATTGTTAACAAACACACCCCAATATAGAAAATGAGAATTAAAAACAGGTTCGCCCTTGGTTAGACCATGATCTGGCAGAGTTACTCCACCTCAAGAATTCAATTTGGCGAAAGGCTAAGCACACGCATACTCAGACTGACTGGCTCTCATTCAGGCAAATGATAAATAAGTGCACTCAGGCTATGCAGAAGGACAAAATGAGTTACTTTAAGAAGAGTTCTCTCTCTGTGGATTTAACCCCAAGAAGTTATGGAAAACGGTTAAAGACCTGGAGAATAAACCCTCCTCTTCACAACTGCCCATGTCCTTTAATATTGATGATGTGGTTGTTACTGACAAGGAGCACATGGCTGAGCTTCTTAATCACCACTTCATTAAGTCAGGATTCCTATTTGACTCAGCCATGCCTCCTTGCCCGTCCAACATTTCCTAATCTCCCACCCCTTCTAATGCCACGAGCCCCAATCCTGCTGCCTCTTTTTCCCCTGGCCCACTACAAAGTTTCCCCCTGCAGACAGACACTGAGTCTGAGGTGCTAAAGGAGCTCCTTAAACTTGACACCAAAAATCCATCTTGGCCAGGTGGTTTAGACCCTCTCTTCTTTAAGGTTGCTGCCCCTGTCATTGCCAAGTCCATCTCTGACCTTTTTAACCTGTCTCTCCTCTCTGGGGAGGTTCCTATTGCTTGAAAGGCAGCCACGGTGCATCCTTTATTTAAAGGGGGAGATCAAGCTGATCCTAACTGCTATAGGCCATAGGCCAATTTCTATTTTGCCCTTTTTATCAAAAGTGTCGGAAAAACTTGTGAATAATCAACTGACTGGCTTTCTTGATGTCTATAGTATTCTCTCTGGTATGCAATCTGGTTTACGCTCAGGTTATAGATGTGTCACTGCAACCTTAAAGGTCCTAAATGATGTCACCAGTGCCCTTGAATCTTGGCAATGTTGTGCTGCTATTTTTATTGACCTGGCCAAAGCTTTTGATTTGGTAGACCATTCCATTCTTGTGGGCAGGCAAAGGAGTATTAGTGTCTCTTAGCGGTCTTTGGCCTGGTTTGCTAACTACCTCTCTCAAAGAGTGCAGTGTATAAAATCAGAACATCTGCTGTCTCAGCCACTGCCTGTCACCAAGGGAGTACCCAAGGCTCGATCCTAGGCCCCACGCTCTTCTCAATTTACATCGACAACATAGCTCAGGCAGTAGGACGCTCTCTCATCCATATACAGTGTAAAAGTATTCGGCCCCCTTGAACTTTGCGACCTTTTGCCACATTTCAGGCTTCAAACATAAAGATATAAAACTGTATTTTTTTGTGAAGAATCAACAACAAGTGGGACACAATCATGAAGTGGAACGACATTTATTGGATAAAACTAAAACCTGGATATGTTTATTTTTGAACCATTCCATTGTAGATTTTGCTTTATGTTTTGGATCATTGTCTTGTTGGAAGACAAATCTCCGTCCCAGTCTCAGGTCTTTTGCAGACTCCATCAGGTTTTCTTCCAGAATGGTCCTGTATTTGGCTCCATCCATCTTCCCATCAATTTTAACCATCTTCCCTGTCCCTGCTGAAGAAAAGCAGGCCCAAACCATGATGCTGCCACCACCATGTTTGACAGTGGGGATGGTGTGTTCAGCTGTGTTGCTTTTACGCCAAACATAACGTTTTGCATTGTTGCCAAAAAGTTCAATTTTGGTTTCATCTGACCAGAGCACCTTCTTCCACATGTTTGGTGTGTCTCCCAGGTGGCTTGTGGCAAACTTTAAACGACACTTTTTATGGATATCTTTAAAAAATGGCTTTCTTCTTGACACTCTTCCATAAAGGCCAGATTTGTGTAATATGCGACTGATTGTTGTCCTATGGACAGAGTCTCCCACCTCAGCTGTAGATCTCCGCAGTTCCTCCAGAGTGATCATGGGCCTCTTGGCTGCATCTCTGATCAGTCTTCTCCTTGTATGAGCTGAAAGTTTAGAGGGACGGCCAGATCTTGGTAGATTTGCAGTGGTCTGATACTCCTTCCATTTCAATATTATCGCTTGCACAGTGCTCCTTGGGATGTTTAAAGCTTGGGAAATCTTTTTGTATCCAAATCCGGCTTTAAACTTCTTCACAACAGTATCTCGGACCTGCCTGGTGTGTTCCTTGTTCTTCATGATGCTCTCTGCGCTTTTAACGGACCTCTGAGACTATCACAGTGCAGGTGCATTTATACAGAGACTTGATTACACACAGGTGGATTGTATTTATCATCATTAGTCATTTAAGTCAACATTGGATCAGTCAGAGATCCTCACTGAACTTCTGGAGAGAGTTTGCTGCACTGAAAGTAAAGTGGCTGAATAATTTTGCACGCCCAATTTTTCAGTTTTTGATTTGTTAAAAAAGTTTGAAATATCCAATAAATGTCGTTCCACTTCATGATTGTGTCCCACTTGTTGTTGATTCTTCACAAAAAAATACAGTTTTATATCTTTATGTTTGAAGCCTGAAATGTGGCAAAAGGTGGCAAAGTTCAAGGGGGCCGAATACTTTCGCAAGGCACTGTATATGCAGATGATACAGTCTTATACTCAGCTGGCTACTCCCTGGATTTTCTGTTAAATGCTCTACAACAAAGCTTTTTTAGTGTCCAACAAGCTTTCTCTGCCCTTAACCTTGTTTTGAACACCTCCAAAACAAAGGTTGTGTGGTTTGGTAAGAAGAATGCCCCTCTCCCCACCGGTGTGATTGCTACCACAGAGGGTTTAGAGCTTGATGTAGTCACCTCATACAAGTTCTTGGGAGTATGCCTTGACGGTTCAACGTCCTACTCTCAGCACATATCAAAACTGCAGGCTAAGGTTAAATCTGGACTAGGTTTCCTCTATCGTAAATGCTCCTCTTTCACCCCAGCTGCCAAACTAACCCTGATTCAGATGACCTGCCGATCTATAAAGTAATTTATAGATTGGCAGGTAAGGGTGCTCTCGAGCGGCTAGATGTTCTTTACCATTTGGCCATAAAATTTGCCACCAATGCTCCTTATAGGACACATCACTACACTCTGTACTCCTCTGTAAACTGTTCATCTCTGTATACTCGTCTGAAGACCCACTGGTTGATGCATATTCATAAAACTCTCTTAGGCCTCACTACCCCCTATCTGAGATGCCTAAAGCACACACATCCCTGGGTCGCTCTTCTTTTCAGTTCGCTGCAACAGCGACTGGAACGAGCTGCAAAAAACACTCAAACTGGACAGTTTTATCTGTTTCAAGCAGACCACCATAGTCCCTGTGCCCAAGAACACCAAGGTAACCAGCCTAAATGACTAGCAATCCATCCTCTCATCTGTAGCCATGCAGTGCTTTGAAAGGCTGGTCATGGCTCTCATCAACACCCTTATCCCAGAAACCCTAAACGCACTCCAATTTGCATATCGCCCAAACAGATCCACAGATGACAATCTCTATTGCACTCCACACTGCCCTTTCCCACCTGGACAAAACTGCCCTTTCCCACCTGGACAAAACGGGGGCCCCTCAGGGGTGCGTGCTTTGTCCCCTCCTATACTCCCTGTTCGCCCTTGACTGCACGGCCAAGCACGATTCCAACACCATCATTAAGTTTGCAGACGACACAACAGTGGTAGGCCTGATCAACAACAACAATGACACAGCCTATATGGAAGTCAGAGATCTAGCAGTGTCGTGCCATCATAAGAACCTCTCCCTCAACGTGATCAAGACAAAGGAGATGATTGTGGACTACAGGAACAGGAGGGCCGAGCATGCCCCCATTCTCATCGACGGGGCTGAAGTGGAGCAGATTGAGAGCTTCACGTTCCTTGGTGTCAATTCCCAACAAACTATCATGATCCAAACACACCAAGACAGTTGTGAAGAGGGCACGACAACGCCGATTCTGGGTCCTTAGAACCTTAAAAAGTTCTACAGCTGCACCATTACATTACCACATGATATGGCAACTGCTCGGCCTCAGACCGCAAGGCACTACAGAGGGTAGTGCGTATGGCCCAGTACATCACTGGGGCCAAGCTTCGGCAATCCAGGAAGACTACACCAGGCAATGTCAGAGGAAGGCATTAAAAATTAGCAACCTAGTAATAGACTTTTCTCTGTGTTACAACATGGCAAGCGGTACCGGAGCACCAAGTCTAGGTCCAAAAAGCTTCTTAACCTGTTAGAGCTCTAGGGGCGCTATTTCATTTTTGGATAAAAAACGTTCCCGTTTTAAGCGCGATATTTTGTCACGAAAAGATGCTCGACTATGCATATTCTTGACAGTTTTGGAAAGAAAACACTCTGAAGTTTCAGAATCTGCAAAGATTTTGTCTGTAAGTGCCCCAGAACTCATTCTACAGGCGAAACCAAGATGATGCATCACCCAGGAATTAGCAGAATTTCTGAAGCTCTGTTTTCCATTCTCTCCTTATATGGCTGTGATTGCGCAACGAATGAGCCTACACTTTCTGTCGTTCGCCCAAGGTCTTAGCAGCATTGTGACGTATTTGTAGGCATATCATTGGAAGATTGACCATAAGAGACTACATTTTCCAAGTGTCCGCCTGGTGTCCTGCGTCGAATTCGGTGCGCAATTGCCAGCTGCTTCTACTTTACCATTTGATTCAGGGGAGAAAGCATGTGTCCAAGAACGATGTATCAATGAAGAGATATGTGAAAAACACCTTGATGATTGATTCTAAACAACGTTTGCCATGTTTTCAGTCGATATTATGGAGTTAATTTGGAAAAAAGTTTGCGTTTTGAGGACTGAATTTATGGATTTTTTTTGGTAGCCAAATGTGATGTATAAAACGGAGCTATTTCTAATACACAAGGAATCTTTTTGGAAAAACTGAGCATCTGCTATCTAACTGAGAGTATCCTCATTGAAAACATCAGAAGTTCTTCAAAGGTAAATGATTTTTGTTTGTTTTGTTTGTTTTTGTTTTTGTTTTTGTTTTCCTATGGTTGAGA
Source organism: Oncorhynchus mykiss (assembly GCF_013265735.2). Classification (NCBI taxonomy): domain Eukaryota; kingdom Metazoa; phylum Chordata; class Actinopteri; order Salmoniformes; family Salmonidae; genus Oncorhynchus; species Oncorhynchus mykiss. The sequence goes on from NC_048581.1 coordinate 70,018,251, forward strand.
AGCATATTTTGAAAATCTGAGATGACAGTGTTGTTTACAAAAGGCTAAGCTTGAGAGATGGCATATTTATTTCATTTCATTTGCGATTTTCATAAATAGTTAACGTTGTGTTATGCTAATGAGCTTGCTGATAGATTTACACAATCCTGGATACAGGGGTTTTTTCATAGCTAAACGTGACGCAGAAAACGGAGCGATTTGTCCTAAACAAATAATCTTTCAGGAAAAACTGAACATTTGCTATCTGAGAGTCTCCTCATTGAAAACATCTGAAGTTCTTCAAAGGTAAATGATTTTTTTGAATGCTTTTCTGTTTTTTTGTGTAAATGTTGCCAGCTGAATGCTAATGCTAAATGCTACGTTAGCCATCAATACTGTTACACAAATGCTTGTTTTGCAATGGTTGAGAAGCATATTTTGAAAATCTGAGATGACAGTGTTGTTAACAAAAGGCTAAGCTTGAGAGCTAGCATATTTATTTCATTTCATTTGCGATTTTCATGAATAGTTAACGTTGCGTTATGGTAATGAGCTTGAGTCTGTATTCACGAACCCGGATCCGGGATGGGGAGATCAGAAAGGTTAACAGCTTCTACCGCCAAGCCATAAGACAGCTAATCAAATGGCTATCCGGACTATTTGCATTGACCGCACCACAACACCCCATTTTTACACTGCTGCAGCTCTCTGTTAATCTATGCATAGTCACTTTACCTACATGTACATATTATTTTAATTACCTCAACTAGCCTGTGCCCCCGCACATTGACTCTGTACCGGTACCCCCTGTATAAAAGCCTCGTTACTGTTATTTTATTGTTGCTCTGTAATGATTTGTTATTTTCTTCTTATTTATTTTTCTACATCAGTTTATTTTAGTAAATACTTTAACACTTATTTTTCTTAAAACTGCATTGTTGGTTAATTAAGGGCTTGTAAGTAAGCATAACATTGTAAGGTCTATATCTGTTTAATTCGGCGCATGTGACAAATACAATTTAATTTGTACTTCGCACAGCAATTGAAGAGAAGTGGGACAACATTCCACAATTAACAGCCTGATAAACTCTATGCGAAGGAGATGTGTTAAAATTGTGGTCACACCAGATACTGACTGGTTTTCTGATCCACACTGATACCTTCTTTTTAAGGTATCTTTTTAAGGTATCTGTGACCAACAGATGCATATCTGTATTCCCAGCCATGTGAAATCCATAGATTAGGGCCTAATTTATTTATTTTGATTGGCTGATTTCCTTATACGAACTGTAACTCAATAAAATATTTTAAATTGTTGCATTTATATTTTTGTTCAGTGTAATACAGTCTGATGGAAGCCTGGTGGTTTTTATTGTAGCTGTGAAGATATTTCAACATAATGTCTAGATGGTAAAAGGCTACAATGATCATTCATGCTTGGCTGCCAAAATAGGTTTAATTTTTAAATTGTTTTAGCGATTCACGTTAGACGTTCCTCCTAATGAAAAGGCCCCCCATCCTCCTTATATGAGCTGCTGGACAGCGCACTTGCAATTGATATTTGTTAATGGATGAGAAAGTGAACTTGCCATTTCCAAAAAGGAGCTCAGCTCTTCATTTTTGAAGATTGCCGAATGGATTAAATTAATGTTTCCCTAATCAATCTGCACACAATACTCCATAATTATTTACAATAAAATAAAATAAATACCTTATTTACATAAGCATTCAGACCCTTTGCTATGAGACTCGAAATTGAGCTCAGGTGCATCCTAGTTCCATTGATCACACATGAAATGTTTCTACAACTTGATTGGAGTCCACCTGTGTTAAATTGAATTGTTTGGACACTATTTGGAAAGGCACACACCTGTCTACAGTCGTGGCCAAAAGTTTTGAGAACGACACAAATATTATTTTTCACAAAGTCTGCTGCCTCAGTGTCTTTAGATATTTTTGTCAGATGTTACTATGGAATACTGAAGTATAATTACAAGCATGTCATAAGTGTCAAAGGCTTTTATTGACAATTATATGAATTTGATGCAAAGAGTCAATATTTGCAGTGTTGACCCTTCTTTTTCAAGACCTCTGCAATCCGCCCTGGCATGCTGTCAATTAACTTCAGGGCCACATCCTGACTGATGGCAGCCCATTCTTGCATAATCAATGCTTGGAGTTTGTCAGAATTTGTGGGTTTTTGATTGTCCACCCAGCTCTTGAGGATTGACCACAAGTTCTCAATGGGATTAAGGTCTCGGGAGTTTCCTGGCCATGGACCCAAAATATCAATGTTTTGTTCCCAGAGCCACTTAGTTATCACTTTTGCCTTATGGCAAGGTGCTTCATCATGCTGGAAAAGGCATTGTTCGTCACCAAACTGTTCCTGGATGGTTGGGAGAAGTTGCTCTCAGAGGATGTGTTGGTACCAAAATTGTGAGTGAGCCCACTCCCTTGGCTGAGAAGCAACCCCACACATGAATGGTCTCAGGATGCTTTACTGTTGGCATGACAGGACTGATGGTAGCGCTCACCTTGTCTTCTCCGGACACCCCAAACAATCGGAAAGGAGATTCATCAGAGAAAATGACTTTACCCCAGTCCTCAGCAGTCCAATCCCTGTACCTTCTGCAGAATATCAGTCTGTCCCTGATGTTCTTCCTGGAGAGAAGTGGCTTCTTTGCTGCCCTTCTTGACACCAGGCCATCCTCCAAAAGTCTTTGACTCACTGTGCGTGCAGATGCACTCACACCTGCCTGCTGCCATTCCTGAGCAAGCTCTGTACTGGTGGTGCCCCGATCTCGCAGCTGAATCAACTTTGGGAGACAGTCCTGGCGGTTGCTGGACTTTCTTGGGCACCCTGAAGCCTTCTTCACAACAATTGAACCGCTCTCCTTGAAGTTCTTGATGATCTGATAAATGGTTGATTTAGGTGCAATCTTACTGGCAGCAATATCCTTGCCTGTGAAGCCCTCTTTGTGCAAAGCAATGATGACGGCAAGTTTTCCTTGCAGGTAACAATGGTTGACAGAGGAAGAACAATGATTCCAAGCACCACCCTCCTTTGAAGCTTCCAGTCTGTTATTCGAACTCAATCAGCATGACAGAGTGATCTCCAGCCTTTTCCTCGTCAACACTCACACCTGTGTTAATGAGAGAATCACTGACATGATGTCAGCTGGTCCTTTTGTGGCAGGGCTGAAATGCAGTGGAAATGTTTTTGGGGGATTCAGTTCATTTGCATGGCAAAGAGGGACTTTGCAATTAATTGCAATTCATCTGATCAGTCTTCATAACATTCTGGAGTATATGCAAATTGCCATCATACAAACTGAGGCAGCAGACTTTGTGAAAATTAATATTTGTGTCAGTCTCAAAACTTTTGGCCACGACTGTATATAAGCTCCCATAGTTGACAGTACATGTCAGAGCAAAAACCAAGCCATGAGGTTGAAGGAATTATCCATAGAGCTCCGAGGCAGGATTGTAGCGAGGCATAGATCTGGGGAAGGGTGCCAAAACATTACTGCAGCATTGAAGGTCTCTAAGAACACATTGGCCTCCATCATTCTTAAATGGAAGAAGTTTGGAACCACCAAGACTCTTCCTAGAACTGGCAGCCCGGCCAAACTGAGCAAACGGGGGAGAAGTGCCTTGGTCGGGGAGGTGACCAAGAACCCTATGGTCACTCTGACAGAGCTCCAGGGTTTGTCTGTGGAGATAGAAGAACCATCCAGAAGGACAACTGTCTCTGCAGCACTCCACCAATCAGCCCTTTAATGTAGTGTGGTCAGACGGAAGCTACTCCTCAGTAAAATGCACGACAGCCCACTTGGAGTTTGACAAAAGGCACCAAAAGGATTCTCAGACAATGAGAAACAAGATGCTCTGGTTTGATGAAACCAATATTAAACTATTTGGCTTGAATGACAAGCGGACGAAACCTGGCACCATCCCTACAGTGAAGCATGTTGGTGGCAGCATCATGCTGTGGGAATGTTTTTCAGCGGCAGGTACTGGGAGACTTGTCAGGATTGAGGGAAAGATTAACAGGGCAAAAGAAAAAGCAATCCTTGATGAAAACCTGCTCCAGAGCCCTCAGGACTTCAGACTGGGTTGAAGGGTCACAATCCAACAGGACAACGACCCTAAGCACACTGCCTAGACAACGCAGTGGCTTCGGGACAAGTCTCTGAATGTCCTTGAGTGGCTCAGCCAGAACCCGGACATGAATCCAACCTAACAACTTTGGAGATACCTCAAAATTGCTGTGCAACCTGACAGAGCTTGAGAGGATCTGCAGAGAACAATGGGAGAAACTCCCCAAATACAGGTGTGCCAAGCTTGTAACTTCATACCTAAGAAGACGAGGCTGTAATAACTTCCAAAGGTGCTTCAAAAAAGTACTGAGTAAAGGGTCTGAATACTTATGTAAATGTGATATACACACAATACCCCATAATGACAAAGCAAGTGTCATGACTCTCCTGTGAGTATCCAAAGATCAACTTCCACCAGACCACTCTCTCCCGCAGAGGGAAGGAGGGAACGGTGGAGGTTTTGACACCTCCATACACCGCTCATACATTTTATGCAGCAGAGGACTCTCTGGCTCCTTTGTATCAACCAAAGGAATGTCTTTATCTCCAGAAGACTTTCGGCAGCCCAAAACTCTAACGTCCAAAAAGTGGATAATGGAACAATAATTCTATCATAAAGAATGTGGGAAATGGTCAGTGGGGAGATGTAGAAAACCAATGTCATATTGATTTTCATTTAGAGACGTTATTAAAAACTGTATGAACCAAATACTGTAACTAGGAAGGATACCCCTTTTATCTGTCAAGTTTCCATCCAATACGTTGTCTATGTGATATGAAAATGGATGAAAGTATTTTTGTTAAGACAGGAATGTGATTTTAGGAGTCATAAGAGATAACTTCTGATCATATCCTTTGTCAATTAAGTAGCCACGCCCCAAGTGAGGTCAGAGAGCTTGTCAGCATGATGGAACCGCCCTTTTCAACCAGAGTACTTAAAAGGATTGGGAGACAAATTAACATTAGACCAGAAAGACGTGAGACTGTGGTCCACACGCTGAAATAGTTAGAAACTCTGAAATTCTCAACATGAGGTGAAGAAAATGAACTTACCAGACCAGGACACCGCCAGTCTGCAGCTGTGTGCGTAAAGTGGTTCGGAATTCAGAATATCTACCCGAGGAAGAGAAGAAGAAAACTCCCCTCTAAGACAATCACTGGTACGGCTAAGTAGCTGTTAATAAGAAACAGCCAGTTTTGAGACAGGACAACTAAGAAGAAGGACATTGTGACCTCCAGTGGACAATCAGAGCATGCACAATTGGCCCACAGGACAGGCTCACCAAAACAACTTTCCGAGATGGCTTGGTTCTGACCAAGATAAACAAGGAATGAACGGCATTCAACACGTAAATACATTATTGTCTAATTTCAAACGGGCAGCTGTTCGTGTGCAAGGTATATGATTAATGTGAGGACAGTCCTAGAATGTATCCACGATAAATGTCCCTTTTTTCTATCTCTCTATTTTTCCCACCCCCTTCTCCATCTCTGTGTAATCAGCCGTCATATCTCGTCAGTCCACTAGGGATCTTTGTCTCATGTAAGTGTGTATGAGTATTCCGTGTTATTATTTAGTTAGCTAGTAAATAAATAATTAAACCAATTTGTGTAGTACTGAATAATGCTCAAGGTTAGGGTTCTTGCAGATCCAAGAAAGTTATGACTGTTCAGAATGAGAATTGATATGAGGTAATGATTAATAAATGGCTGTTATCGATATAAAACATACATCTTCTAGAGTTTAATCCGGGAGATGATAACTAGTTAAACAACTTATTCCGTGGTGCCCCAAATCCTAACGATTGAATTATTACATGATTAATTTAAATCGGGTAACAATTAAACATAGTTAGTGTATTAAATAAATAACAGTCATCAGATTAATGAAAGTCACGTCACAACACAAGGTATTTCTGTTTTTTCATTTGTAATACATTTGCAAACATTTCTAAAAACCTGTTTTCACTTTGTCATTGTACGTAATTGTGTGTAGATTGATGAGGGGGAAACAAACAAATACATTTTTAGAAAAAGGCAGTAACGTAAAAAGTGAAGGGTTCTGAATACTTTCCGAATGCACTGTTCAGTATATACAAGGAGTACCGAGTACCAGTACCGAGTCGATGTTCAGGGGTACGAGGTAATTTATGTAGTTATGTACTGTAAATATAGGTAGGGGTAAAGTGACTAGGCAACAGCATAGATAATGTGCTTGAGTGAGTGTGTGGTATCAGCATGCATTGGTGTACATGTTATGTGTATGTGGGCATATGTAGTGAGTGTGTGTGTTGGGGTATCATGTAAGTATGGTTGAGTGGGTAGAGTCCAGTGTGTGGGCATAAAGTCAGTGCAAGAGAGTTAGTGCAAAATATAGTCAATGCAGGTGGTCCGGGCAGCCATTTGACTAGCTATTTAGCAGTCTTGTTTAGCAGTCTTATGGCTTGGGGGTAGAAGCTGTTCAGGGTCCTGTTGGTTCCAGACTTGGTGCACTGGTACCACTTGCCATCACTCTTCTCTGTAGATGCCACCATATTGTTGCTAATGTCATTGGCATCATAAAACAAGATGTTTTCTATAAATCTCACAAGTATTATGAGTGATAAGGTTGTTTAATGGACAGAAATGTCACCCAGACAACATGTTTCAGGAAATGGCTGTTTATCTGTTCAGAGGAAACTCCACTTCCCTGTAAATCAACAGGCTTCTGAGGGGGATGAAGTGCTTTGTCAATCTGATGATGATACAGCACAGTCTGTCTAGACAAACCCTGTCAGACTCAGACCTATGAGCCCAAGCTGTCAATCAAAAATCAAAATAAAATATGGGCTCAACCACTTCACAGAAGACCAACAGGAATAATAAGTGGCTTGCATACACCCCTCCAAACGTGTAATTAGTGAATGAGAAGTTGTTGGGAACTGTCGAGTGGTCAGGATAATGGTCCTGTAGAGCTGAAAAGGCCAAGAGCACTTCTGCTCTCAACAACATAATAACTTGTCAAGAGTAATTTCATGTGGTGCTGACTATGTTAAAGGCCCTGGTTTGGCTTACAAAGGGAGGGTATATTTTAAATGGAAACTTTCATATAATTTACCAGTAAACTACCAGCATTTTGGTAACTTAAAAAAAAAAAAAAAAAAACATTATCCTAGATAGAGTATAAACCATCTTTGGTGTTTAATATAAGGGTTTCGGCATTGCATATCCTTTATATTTTTTTTCACACACTTTTATGCCAATATTATGTCTTTGTTTTAAATGTTTTGGCAACAAACTGTTTGCAGTTGTGAAAAAAGTAAATAGTTGGAGGAGTTGCTGTTAATTGAAAATAATTACATTGTTGATCAGATGCTTTTTTCCTTAATTAGGCCATTTTCTCTTGAACTATATGGTCTATCCACTAGAAAGTCATGAACTATATGGACAAAGTTACACACAATTAATACTATATATGAATAAAAAAAATATTTGAGTATAAATGACCAAAGTCACCATAGATTACCGGTTATTTACCAAAATTACTTAAGAATCCAGGTAACTTTGGTAATTTACCAGTAGCTTTGCAACCCTGTTACAAGGTCCCTTTCTAACATCGCATGGTCTTTGTTTGTCTCTGTATTAGTCTTGAGGATGTTATCAGAGAACTAAAAGGAGTTCTGGACTTCATCTGTGAAAACCTTAAGTTATGCATATTTGGGCATGCAGTGACTGGCATTATGTGAAGTAATTCCATTGTTTGGGTCTCACTCAACTCAGCTGTATCCACGCTGTGTGTCCAGTCAATGTACCACACACCCTTATCTATATGACCCGAACACACCAAACCTTTGACTGGTACTGTATTTCTCTCTCTCGGGAGAAAAAACATTGCTTTATACTACAAAAAAATATTATTTATTTGTGGTGTTACAATCATTGGTTTGCTGTATGATGTTTGGGTGGAGTTAACATCCTATTTGATGAAGACCAAAAGCATACCTCCAGTGTTTTTACATGGCACGTGACAACTTACAGTTTCTGAAAGAGTACAACACTGCATCTATTGCCACTGGGGCATTGTATATTTAAGCTATAAGGCACGAGGGGGTGTGGTATATGGCCAATATAACACGGCTAAGGGCTGTTCTTAGGCACAGCCCTTAGCTGTGGTATATTGGCTATATACCACAAACCCCTGTGTTGCCTTATTGATATTGTAAACTGGTTACCAACGTAATTAGAGCAGTAAAAATACATGTTTTGTCATACCCATAGTATACAGTCTGACATACCATGGCTGTAAGCCAATCAGCATTCAGGGCTCAACCCACCTAGTTTATAATCAAAAGTAACACGGTTCCATAAACATCTACAGAACCTCATCGCTAGTTGTTACACATGCTGATTTAAAACCATTACTGTCAGCAGTTTCAACCAATTTTATCAAAGACTCCTCCCTAAGTCAGAAGTGTTTGAGAGATCCAATTCGGTTGTGTACATGAATCATTATCATGATGTGCCTTGTCAGCACACCATCTCCCGGAACAGGCATTAGCAGCAGAAATGAGATTAGGTGGGCACAGCATCTGAGGATAAAGGGCAACTAAACAAGCAGGGAGAAGATTAAGACCAGGGCCAGAGCAGTCATTTCAGGGCTCCCATCCTCCTCCCAGCAGCACTGTTGATTATGTGCCACTCTGACCTTTGCCACGATAGAGACTTGCTCTATAAAGTATTTTCATATTCAATTAAAAATATTGTGCTTACATTAGACCAGAGAGCCATCTGTCATGGAGCAACAGATCCAGAACATCAGCAACACAGACTCATCCATCAAACAAATGGATTTACATGGAACTGGGTTTTTTGTGTGTGTTCACTCTGATGGTGAGACTTGAGATGTAGTAGCATATGTCCACAACACATGGTATAATCGATTGTAAGTGAAATGTGATTCTTCATGAGGGAACACATGAAAGAGTATTTCATCCCTGCTACTGTTATTACTGGTAGGCCGCCATTGTAAATAAGAACAAATTCTTAACTGATTTGCCTAGTTAAATAAAGGTAAAAAAAACTAAAATAACACAACACAGGCCTTTAAAACACAACTATTGTACAATTTCAGAGGCCAAGGCAAAAACAAGTAAATAAGAACTGGTATAACATATAACACTTGAGCTGGAAATGAAAAACAATAACAAATGTTCACAGCAAGCAGCAACATTTAGCCTATCATTGCCAAACATTCAAAATAACCCAAAGCAATTTTTATCCGGCCATAGTAGGCCTGTGTCATGTAGGGATTCCCCAACTGGGGGTCAGCGGGCCGAATTTAGCCCACATTTGATTTTATTTGGCCCCTCAAGTTTTCAGAGCAAGAAAGTATATATGTTTTCAGTGTTAAAAGACTGAAAAATCAACAGCAAATCATTTGGGAAATCTGTTCCAAAGTATTCCCACGCATATTAGCGAGATATACTGTATGTGATCGTATACAAATGTGATCGTATACAAATGTAAGCAATATTTAAAATGATGATGTTGTAGTGAAATATATCTGTTTGGGCTTCTTGCAGTACATTTGCAGTCTACAAATTATTTGTATTTATGTTCCAGCCCCCTGACCATCCGCTCAAGAAACAAATCGTCCCGCGACTGGATCTAGGCGATGATCCCTGATGTAAGGGGATGATATACCTACATTCCCCAACCTCACTTTAAACTATTTTCATAGAAAACAATGCTGAGAGAAATGATTACCAGCCCTTGACAAAATAATTTCAAGCACCTATCATGTCCATCCATCCCTCTGAGCGTCATTCCTAGTTCAATGCCAAGGAGGGGAAAATAATGGTCAAATATCCTAAGCAGATACAGTGCAATTCTGTAATGGCCCAAGTTGGAAACGAGAAATGTGGATCACTGGATCAGTAATCTAATGGCTTGGTATGGCTGTGTATGTATCTGTCCACTCCCTCTCAAGCTTTCCTATCACAATCCTATAAATTCATTAATGTGCTTCAGACCCTCATTTAGTGCTGCTGTGTATCAATGTGATGTGGTCCTCTTCATGCCTATACTATGAGAGGTCACTAATAGGTCTTTGAGTCTGAATAAACATGAAACCTATGAAATATGTTTAATATACATCAGCAATTACCAAAGAGAAGAGCTCTTATGACACTGGGAGCAGTCACTACAGCAAGCTTAATGTGGGTCATAAATTTTAATGCAATGTACAGATCAGCAAATGTAATTTAATTACCATGTCCTCCAAGACATCCGGATGTACAGTCAGGTCTAGAATTATTGGCCTTGATAAAGATGAACAAAAAATACTTTATAAAATAAATAATACAATACCGAGCTATATTGTATGCTCCAAAAAATTGGGAAATTAAATCATTTTATACTAATACAATTGCTCAGGGAAATAGATTTTGTTCAACAGCATGAGATTGGAGAACACATTGGGAAGAATCGACCATTCCTCCATACAGAACCTTTCCAGATCCTTGATATCCTTCATCTGTGCTAATGGACTTCCCTCATCAATTAAAACCACCGGTTTTCAATGGGTTTTAAGAACAGAGACTGAGAAAGCCATTGCAAAATGTTGATTTTGTGGTCAATTTACCATTTGTTTGTGGATTTTGATGTGTGCTTGGGGGTATTGTCCTGCTGGAGGATCCACTTGTGGCCAAGTTTCAACCTCCTGGCAGAGGCAACCAGGTTTTTGGCTAAAATGTCCTGGCACTGGGTAAAGTTCATGATGCCGTTGACCTTAACAAGGGCCCCAGGATCAGTGGAAGCAAAATAGCCCCATAATAACAAAGATCCACCACCATATTTTACAGTAGGTATAGGGTTCTTTTCTGCTTATGCATCCTTGTTTTGACGCCAAAATAACCACCTGTTAAGGTCAATGGCATCATGAACTTCACCGAGAACCAGGACATTTTAGCTGAAAAACCTGGTTGCCTTTGCCAGGAGGCTGAAAGTGGATCTTCAAGCAAGACGATAACCCCAAACATACATCAAAATCCACAAAGAAATTGTTAATTGGCTACAAAATCAACATTTTGCAATGGCTATCTCTGTCTCCATTTTAAACCTGTGGTTTGAATTGAAAAGTGCAGTCCATAAGCACAGACAAAGTAAAGATTCTGTATGGAGGAATAGTGAAAGATCCCTCCCAATGTTTTCTCAAATCTCATGAAATATTTTAGAAAAAGGCTCTGTGCTGTTATCTTTGCAGGGTGTGGTATTCAAATGTATTGAAAACAGGGGTGGCAATAATCTTTACCACCATATTTTTTAGTAAACATTTAATATTTGTTAAACAAAATATTTTTCTCTAAGTAATTGTATTAGTGTAAAATAATATACTTTTCCTTAAAGGAGAGTGTGATAAAGTAGGAGACGGGGAGCTTGTTCCAGTAACACAGCTGAACATAGCGCAGCAGCCAATTAAAAAAAGGACACACCTTAAAGACCGCTGAATCTTTCCCGGCAAGGGAGAGGAAGAGGGTACACTGTGAACTCAAGGTGAAATTGACTAAGCAATTATGATGGAAACAAGAATCGGAGCTGAACTTGGGAGGCACCCTGAGGCGCCGGGGTCGCTAACTGTTCCACTAATGAGAGGAGCAGTTCGGCACCCAGGGAGGAGGCTAGTACACAGGGAGAGAGGGAGAGCAGAGTCAAGGATGGCTCCACCACGGTACAAAACCAGTCTAAACTGCTGCTGAATGCACGGTGTCGTCTGAAAGGGGCCTGACCCACAGCACCTAGAAATTACATTGAATCAGCACTCAAAATATTAATCTCTATCTATGCCTTTCTATATATATATATATATATATATATAATCTGTATAGCTCACTACCTACTGCATCTTTCTACATAATCACAATAGTAATAAATGAAATATTACACCAAATCCAACGATGCGCCCTTAAGAAGGGAATTGAATTAGTCATTTATTTAAATCAATTCCAAGCTGAATACCAGCCTCAACCTTAAGGTGTGCAATCTAAATGAGTAAAAGCAATGTGTTGCCAAGGTGAGAATAACAAAGCGTGGTGGTATTAATGGGAGGTCTACCGCACAGCTATAGAGATGCTCACTGCTCCAGGTCCCATTTACTCCATTGGTAAAACCTAAATTATTATAAGAAGAAAGACATTCAAGCATTCCTTAAAACACAAGACCTAACTCTAATGTAAGCCTATGTAAATATCTTAATGAACACCAAACTGTGACTGTGAACATCATTGATTATAATTCTACATAAATACAACCTAATATATAATGACATTTTAATTTGCCATTCACAGTAAATGCCAAATGAAAATCAAAACTTGACGTTAACTGACAATCAAGATCATAGACTTCTTGATTGCTGCAGTTTTTTTTGTGAATAAGTTTTCCCACAATGCATGATGTTTTCCCATAATAGTATATGAGACAGTAGGCCTCACCAAATTACTGTGTGGTGATCATTACAACAGCTCAGTTGGTAGAGCATGGTGCTTGTAATGCCAGGGTATTGGATTTGATTCCCGGGACCACCCATACGTAAAATGTATGCATGCATGACTAAGTCACTTTAGATAAAAGTGTATGCTAAATGGCATATATTATTACTATTATTAGAATGAGGAGCTCACAACAACAGTATTATTAACTAAATACCTTTTTATTCTCAGGATATTAAATTAAATGTCACAAAGGAATTCATACAGAGTGTGATTGTTGGCTCCCCTGTTATACAGTACATCTCATTTACACCTTTTTTGCACACAGAATAAAATTAATAAAATGCTGGCATGAAACAAACAAACAGTTGTTTTAGTAGTTGATGTCAACCCAACCTTTGGAGACAACATTGACTTGTATTCATATACAATTCTGATGAGATATTTTGACATGAGCACATTTATTCCAGACAGAGTTTGACTGAGTACTGCAGGGACTGGGTTTTAAGATTTTATGTCTGCTTAATTAAACAACACAGGTATCTTTAAACATTGTTTTTCAGTTGATAAAAAATGTATTGCTCATCTCTGTGCATGACTACAAAGTGAATACTAAAAGCTAGAGAACTGTTTAGGACATCAAACCTACATGATAGAGAGATACATTATAAACGATCTGACTAACACAGCATTTACAATACATCAACCTCAATCACTAGAAGACAATGATGGGTCCCCTAAAATGATATTTATTATAACATTTGCATTATTCTTATTCATTAAGTCTTTGGTATGAGTCATAATTCATAATGTTGATGATGATGGTTTGCTCATCTTCTATTTGAATAAAACATTATTTAGGGATATACAGTGGGGCAAAAAAGTATTTAGTCAGCCACCAATTGTGCAAGTTCTCCCACTTGAAAAGAAGAGAGAGGCCTGTAATTTTCATCAAAGGTACACTTCAACTATGACAGACAAAATGAGAAAAAAAAATCCAGAAAATCACATTGTAGGATTTTTAATGAATTTATTTGCAAATTATGGTGGAAAATAAGTATTTGGTCAATAACAAAAGTTTATCTCAATACTTTGTTAAATACAGTGCCTTGCGAAAGTATTCGGCCCCCTTGAACTTTGCGACCTTTTGCCACATTTCAGGCTTCAAACATAAAGATATAAAACTGTATTTTTTTGTGAAGAATCAACAACAAGTGGGACACAATCATGAAGTGGAACGACATTTATTGGATATTTCAAACTTTTTTAACAAATCAAAAACTGAAAAATTGGGCGTGCAAAATTATTCAGCCCCTTTACTTTCAGTGCAGCAAACTCTCTCCAGAAGTTCAGTGGGGATCTCTGAATGATCCAATGTTGACCTAAATGAATAATGATGATAAATACAATCCACCTGTGTGTAATCAAGTCTCCGTATAAATGCACCTGCACTGTGATAGTCTCAGAGGTCCGTTAAAAGCGCAGAGAGCATCATGAAGAACAAGGAACACACCAGGCAGGTCCGAGATACTGTTGTGAAGAAGTTTAAAGCCGGATTTGGATACAAAAAGATTTCCCAAGCTTTAAACATCCCAAGGAGCACTGTGCAAGCGATAATATTGAAATGGAAGGAGTATCAGACCACTGCAAATCTACCAAGACCTGGCCATCCCTCTAAACTTTCAGCTCATACAAGGAGAAGACTGATCAGAGATGCAGCCAAGAGGCCTATGATCACTTTGGATGAACTGCAGAGATCTACAGCTGAGGTGGAAGACTCTGTCCATAGGACAACAATCAGTCGTATATTGCACAAATCTGGCCTTTATGGAAGAGTGGCAAGAAGAAAGCCATTTCTTAAAGATATCCATAAAAAGTGTCGTTTAAAGTTTGCCACAAGCCACCTGGGAGACACACCAAACATGTGGAAGAAGGTGCTCTGGTCAGATGAAACCAAAATTGAACTTTTTCGCAACAATGCAAAACGTTATGTTTGGCGTAAAAGCAACACAGCTGAACACACCATCCCCACTGTCAAACATGGTGGTGGCAGCATCATGGTTTGGGCCTGCTTTTCTTCAGCAGGGACAGGGAAGATGGTTAAAATTGATGGGAAGATGGATGGAGCCAAATACAGGACCATTCTGGAAGAAAACCTGATGGAGTCTGCAAAAGACCTGAGACTGGGACGGAGATTTGTCTTCCAACAAGACAATGATCCAAAACATAAAGCAAAATCTACAATGGAATGGTTCAAAAATAAACATATCCAGGTGTTAGAATGGCCAAGTCAAAGTCCAGACCTGAATCCAATCGAGAATCTGTGGAAAGAACTGAAAACTGCTGTTCACAAATGCTCTCCATCCAACCTCACTGAGCTCGAGCTGTTTTGCAAGTAGGAATGGGAAAAATGTCAGTCTCTCGATGTGCAAAACTGATAGAGACATACCCCAAGCGACTTACAGCTGTAATCGCAGCAAAAGGTGGTGCTACAAAGTATTAACTTAAGGGGGCTGAATAATTTTGCACGCCCAATTTTTCAGTTTTTGATTTGTTAAAAAAGTTTGAAATATCCAATAAATGTTGTTCCACTTCATGATTGTATCCCACTTGTTGTTGATTCTTCACAAAAATATACAGCTTTATATCTTTATGTTTGAAGCCTGAAATGTGGCAAAAGGTTGCAAAGTTCAAGGGGGCCGAATACTTTCGCAAGGCACTGTACCCTTTCTTGGCAATGACAGAGGTCAAACATTTTCTGTAAGTCTTCACAAGGTTTTCACACACTGTTGCTGGAATTTTGGCCCATTCCTCCATGCAGATCTCCTCTAGAGCAGTGATGTTTTGGGGCTGTTGCTGGGCAACACAGACTTTCAACTCCCTCCAAAGATTTTCTATGGGGTTGAGATCTGGGGACTGGCTAGGCCACTCCAGGACCTTGAAATGCTTCTTACGAAGCCACTCCTTCATTGCCCGGACGGTGTGTTTGGGATCATTGTCATGCTGAAAGACCCAGCCACGTTTCATCTTCAATGCCTTTGCTGATGGAAGGAGGTTTTTACTCAAAATCTCACGATACATGGCCCCATTCAATCTTTCCTTTACACGGATCAGTCGTCCTGGTCCCTTTGCAGAAAAACAGCCCCAAAGCATGATGTTTCCACCCCCATGCTTCACAGTAGGTATGGTGTTCTTTGGATGCAACTCAGCATTCTTTGTCCTCCAAACACGACGAGTTGAGTTTTTAACAAAAAGTTATATTTTGGTTTCATCTGACCATATGACATTCTCCCAATCTTCTTCTGGATCATCCAAATGCTCTCTAGCAAACTTCAGACGGGCCTGGACATGTACTGACTTAAGCAGGGGGACACGTCTGGCACTGCAGGATTTGAGTCCCTGGCGGCGTAGTGTGTTACTGATGGTAGGCTTTGTTACTTTTGTCCCAGCTCTCTGCAGGTCATTCACTAGGTCCCCCCGTGTGGTTCTGGGATTTTTGCTCACCGTTCTTGTGATCATTTTGAACCCACGGGGTGAGATCTTGCGTGGAGCCCCAGATCGAGGATGATTATCAGTGGTCTTGTATGTCTTCCATTTCCTAATAATTGCTCCCACAGTTGATTTCTTGGCTGACTGAATACTTTTTTGCCCCACTGTAGAGGAAGAAAAAATACAACTCTAAATATGTTATTGTTCTAAAACATGAGGCAGATACTGTATATCTCAAGATCAGTTTCATTGCATAAACTGAGGAGAACAAAGACTTATTTACACAAAGTGGGTGGATGTCAAGACATCAAATGCTAATAACCAGTGTGGGTGTTTAGTTAAATCAATGACTCTCTAAAAATAATAAGGACAAAACACATTGGTTTATGTTTCAATTAATTTTCTGAAGAGTGAAAATAAACAACATGAGTCATTCATTTTGAAAGCAATGACAAATCAATGCTGGCCATGGCCTTGTCAAGACTTGGCAAGACTTCCAACAGGAGTCTCAAGTTTCCCTGGTGGAGGAGAGCATCTGCTTAACTTGTTGAATATTAAATGGAGATATGGAGCGTGTCTCAGAGGGAAGGTGATGTAACTCCAGTAGTTTGCCAAGATGGAGAAAAGAGGGCCGAGTAACAGTGAAATGTGCTTGGCCAACAGCTTCCCATAGCTCAGCCGTCTGTGGCCTCCCTGTTGGAAGGAGTGTGTGAGCTCGGGGGGGATGAGGGGATAGTGATGGACATGTGGGTATAGTATGGATCCAGCTGCACTCTCTGTCAGCTAAAGCCTCAGTCCAAAGTCAATCCCTGCATCCACAGGCTTCGGACAAGCCTCTAAGGGATCCTCAGCTCTAACCTACAACCAGGGGAATCGGACTAGAAATCAATCCAGCCAACTGGTGCTACGGACGAATACTGATGATTTGCATTAGAGAGACCAAGTGTTTGCCAAGGTCACTTAAATCTAAATTCTACTAGCAATACAGTGTTACACAGTGTATATTGAACATGTACTGAAAGTTCTCTTAAAATACCAATATTAGACATTGAAGAGTTTGCGATTGCTATGGATAATAGCCAATGGAATGGACAAGGTTCACAGACATTCTTCGAAACATAAGAAAGTTTGAGAAACTGATTCCTGTGAATTTTGAATGTGGAATTTGATAGGCTGAAGGTGGTTGAACAAAACATTATTCTGGGAGCGCTCAAACAACTGGGGATCTGGACGTCAAGGACTCATCACGAAACATGAGATTACAAGATGGATGTGATGGGCAGAGAGGGTGGTCTTAAAAACCAAGCATAGTAAACTAGCGCCATAACCTTGGGCAGCTTGTTGCATCTGCCTGTTTGTTTTTGATGTTCACCTTAAATGTTTTTTCGATTGTTTATGGCTGCCGGGACGTCAACATAAACCTGGTGATTGCTAACAGCCTCCGTAAATAGTTTATTGCGCAACATCAGCATAAATTAGTCTTGTTATCACCTTACACACCACTTTGTTCTCTAATATTTACAATCCCTCAGCCCTGACATGAATAATAGGGCCTTTTTAAAACCCAACAAACTTGAGTCTCGGATTTATGGTGCAAATAAAAGCCCAAAGTATTGAAGACCCAAGGAGAGACCCCTTTTTGAATATGGTTTGCTGCCACATGATATTAAATGTGCACCCACTTGCCTCATAAATATCCATATCCTTGATGTCAGCATTCAAGGGCATGTACAACCAAGGGGGTAACTCCTGATCACTGGCTAGGATCATTCTCAATAAGGCGGATGCTAAAAGGCATGTGTCAGTGCAGCTAATACAGATGTAGGATCTTAATTTGATCACCCTGTTGCAGAATAACTGTGAACTGTGCAGTGTATTTGAGGTTTAAAAAAGCTTCTGAAGATTGTATTTTTCACTTTGAAATGTCAGACTTTATTTTCCCTTACGAATAATATATCAACCTCTACAAAAATGTCCATTAATTATAATCCACATAATAATTAATATATCTTGTTGCTGCCGGATTATTTCCCTGCTGTAGCATGCTGGCTCAAATTAAGATCCTACACATGTACATCTCACACTCTCTTGGTTAGACTGCGATAGCCATGAAACTTGATCAATTGCAATTATCAAGGTGATTTTCTCCCTGACTCTACTCTAGCATGAAATTACAGGCTTAAGTATTATTAAATATTATTAATTGTGGGCTGCACATTAACAAAACACATGTCCAATAATCCACACACTGATGTAAACAACAACTACAACTGTTGGTGCATTCCTTACTTTTTAGATATATTATTTATCAGTATACTTGAAAAGGCTAGAATGTCACCATAACACTTCAGTCCACATTTATAGATTTTTTTAATAGTCCTACACAGCATGCCTTTTGAGCCAGAGGCAAGATGAACAACATAATTAATGTGATTATAGGTCAACAAACCCACCAGGTCAAGGACGTGGTCAGATTGCCATTGGTATGTTCACATTGCACAGACCTATAGCAACTTGTTTATTCCAATGCTAAAATTTGTCTGCTTCCAAGTCTGTCCTTCATCAGCATTTGGACTCTGTGCTGCTTTACATAGCATTAGGCCCCATCCCTGTACACACCAAAGAAATGGATAACACGCTTCTTTTCAGTGTGGAGTGTACAAAGTGAAACTATTAAAAACCCTGGGCCCTTGAAAAAAAAATGATGCGTGTCCCTTTCAACAGAGGCCTGTATATTGGAGCTGTCTCCTCTTCAGGCCTTTAGACAATGACCATGTGAGCCTCCCATTGGATAGCTGCCACAGCACATTGAATGTGAGACAGAAATAATCTCCTCCTGGTGATAACCAAGCAATCTCTCAGCCCGGGGGAGCCAGAGATGCTCTATTCAGAATGCAGCAGAACAAAATGGGATTGCATGTAATGGGCGGCAGGACAGGAAGAGAGGGTTACACAAATACACTCTCTCACTGAATACGAAGTATGACTGTGAGTAGATAAAAGATCATCAAAATACCTTTCAAAAATAAAATACAATTTTAATTGGTCACATACCCATGGTTAGCAGATGTTAATGCGAATGTAGCGAAATGCTTGTGCTTCTAGTTCCAACTATGCAGTAAAATCTAACACGTAATCTAACAAATTCACAACAACTACCTTATATGCACAAATGTATAGGGATGAATAAGAATATCTACATATATATATGTATGAGCGATGGTGTGTGGCATAGGCAATATGCAGTAGGTGGTGAAGAATACAGTATATACATATCAGATGAGTAATGTAGGATATTTAAACATTATTAAAGTGCCGTTATTTAAAGTGACTAGTGATATCTCTATTAAGTCTGTTTATTTAAGTGGCCAAAGATTTGAGTCTGTATGTAGGCAGCAGCCTCTCTATGTTAGTGATGGCTGTTTCAAAAGTCTGATGGCCTTCAGGTAGAAGCTGTTTTTCAGTTGTGCAGACCGCACTACCCTCTGGAGAGCCTTGCGGTTGAGGGCGGTGCAATTGCCATACCAGGCGGTGATACAGCCCGACAGGATGCTCTCGATTGAGCATCTGTAAAAGTTTGTGAGAGTTTCAGATGACAAGCCAAAATTCTTCAGCCTCCTGAGGTTGAAGAGGTGCTGTTGCGCTTTCTTCACCATTCTGTCTGTGTGGGTGGACTATTTCAGTTTGTCCGTGATGTATACACAGAGGAACTTAAAACATTCCACTTTCTCCATTACTGTCCCGTCGAAGAGGATGGGGGGATGCTCCCTCTGCTGTTTCCTGAAGTCCACGATCATCTCCCTTGTTTTGTTGATGTTGAGTGAGAGGTTATTTTCCTGACACCACACTCTGAGGGCCCTCACATACTCCCTGTAAGCTGTCTCGTCATTGTTGGTAACCAGGCCTACCACTGTAGTGTCGTCTGCAAACTTGATGATTGAGTTGGAAGCGTGCATGGCCACGCAGTCATGGGTGAACAGGGAGTACAGGAGAGAACGCACCCTTGTGGGGCCCCAGTGTTGAGGATCAGCGGAGTGGACATGTTGTTTCCTACCTTCACCCCCTGGGGGAGGCCCGTCAGAAAGTAATGACGAGTTTAATGATGAGTTTGGAGGGTACTATGGTGTTAAATGCGGAGCTGTAGTCATTGAACAGCATTCTTACATAGGTATTCCTCTTGTCCAGATGGGATAGGGCAGTGTGCAGAGTGATGGCGATTGCATCAGTGGACCTATTGGGGTGGTAAGCAAATTGGAGTGGGTCTAGGGTATCAGGTAGGGTCGAGGTGATATGGTTCTTGACTAGACTCTCAAAGCAATTCATTATGACAGAAGTGAGTGCAGAAGTGAGAAGTTAGTTATGTTACCTTAGCTTTCTTGGGAATAGGAACAATGGTGGCCATCTTGAAGCATGTAGGGACAACAGAGTGGGATAGGGATTTGTTGAATATGTCCGTAAACACACTAGCCAGCTGGTCTGTGTATGCTCTAAGGACGCGGCTAGGGATGCCGTCTGGGCCGGCAGCCTTGCGAGGGTTAACATGTTTAAATGTTTTACTCACGTTGGCCACGGAGAAGGAGAGCCCACTGGCATTGGTTGCGGGCCGTGTCAGTGGCACTGTATTGTCCTCAAAGCAAGCAAAGAAGTTGTTTAATTTGTCTGGGAGCAAGACGCCGGTGTCCGTGACGGGGCTGGTTTTCTTTTTGTAATCCGTGATTGACTGGAGACCCTGCCACATGCATCTCGTGTTTAAGCCATTGAATTACGACTCTACTTTGTCTCTGTACTGATGCTTTGCTTGTTTGACAGCCTTGCGGAGGGAATAGCTGCACTGTTTGTATTCGGTCGTGTTTCCGGTTGTCTTGCCATGATTAAAAACGGTGGTTTGCGCTTTCAGTTTCGCGCAAATGCTGCCATCAATCCACGGTTTCTGGTTAGGGAAGGTTTTCATTTTCACAGGGGGTACAACATCTCCGATGCACTTGCTAATAAACTTGCACACCGAGTCAGCTTATACATCAATGTTATTGTTTGAGATTATCCGGAACATTTCCCAGTCCACGTGATCGAAGCAATCTTGAAGTGTGGAATCCGATTAGTCAGACCAGCGTTGTATTGACCTGAGCACGGGCATTTCCTGTTTAAGTTTCTGTCTATAGGCTGGGAGCAACAACATGGAGGCATGGTCAGATTTGCCGAAGGCAGGGCGGGGGAGGGCTTTGTATGCGTCGCGGAAGTTTGAGTAGCAATGATCAAAAAGCTACCAGCTCGTCGCGCATTTGATATCCTGACAGAATTTAGAAAGTATGGTTCTTAAGTTAGCTTTGTTAAAGTCCCCAGCTACAGTAAAATAAATGCAGCCTCAGGATGTAAGGTTTCCAGTTTACATAGAGTCCAGTGAAGTTCGTTTAGGGACGACGAGGGATCTGCTTGAGGTGGGGGGATATACACGGCTGTGACTATAAAAGAAGAGAATTCTCTTGAAAGATAACGAGGTAGGCATTTGATTGTAAGGAATAATGGGTTGGGTGAACAAAAGGACTTGAGTTCCTGTATGTTGTTGTGATTACACCATGACTCGTTAATCATAAGGCATATACCCCTGCCCTTCTTCTTACCGGAGTGATGTTTGTTTCTGTCGGCGTGATGCGTGAAGAAACCGGGTGGCTGTACAGACTCTGACAACATATCCGAGTGAGCCATGTTTCTGTGAAACAAAGAATGTTACAATCTCTGATGTCTCTCTGGAAGGCAACTTGCGCCCTATTTTCGTCCACCTTGTTATCTAGAAATTGGACATTGGCGATTAATATTCTCGGAAGCGGTGGATGGTGTGCTCGCCTACTGAGTCTGACCAGTAGGCCGCTCCGTCCGCCTCTCCTGCGGCGACCACGTTGTTTTGGGTCGGCCTCTGAGATAAGATCGCATGTCCAGGGTGGAGGTCCGAACAAAGGATCCGCTTCGGGAAAGACGTATTCCTGGTCGTAATGATGGTAAGTTGACCGCTTTCATATCCAATAGTTCTTCCCGGCTGTATGTAATAACACTTGAGATTTTCTGGGCTAACAATGTAAGAAATAATACATTAAAAAAACAAATAACTGTATAGTTTTCTAAGGACCTGAAGCGAGGCGACCCTCTCTGTCGACGGCATCTTTCTTGAGTTAGTGCTAAGATATTTTAGATAAATAGAAATATATTCTAAAAAAAAAACTTTTTTATTGACTATTTATCAGCAATAATTGAAAGCTATATTTGTATTATTTAATACTTTAAGTAACAGGAAAATTGTGCATAACGGTATTTATACCTTGCCAGATAGCAAGAGTAGTGTTAAAATTGGCATTCAAGGACATTGCTAAACCATGTTACGTGAAATAATAAGGGAATCTTCAATGTGTCACTGTCTATGCTGACATACTATTATTTTTGTTGGTAAGCTAAATCTAGTTGTAGTTTACTATTCACAGACAACGTGTATGCAACAGAGGCACAAATGTAGTACATTCTTTAAGATGGGGCAATGCAAGTCCTGAGTGGGGAAAGTATCATTGCTCTAGGGCTGGACTACACAACCCATAATCTAGAGGCAACACCAACACCACTCTCCAGGGCCAGGCTAAAACCCAGGGAATCATGGGAAGGCATAATGATTCTAACCCTCGCTTTGCCCCAAACTGCCCCGAAGATTTCTTTGTTTTCAAACTTGTGTTGCGTTCTGGGTTCGTTTACTTTTTAGACCTTGGCTGCAGCTTGGGTCACGTAGTCTCCTCTGTAAATTCTTTACTCACAGGTTTTATACCCTCGTGCCAGAAGTTGTGTAACCGCCTTTAGGGCAATTCTCTGGGTGTACCAAGTTATGAGGCAAGGTCTAGATTTTACTCAAATCTAATTTTAGACGACTAACTTCACATTTCATCTTTACCAAAACATTCTCTTTGATTTGGACATTTTCCATACAACATACAATGTATAAACATCAAGCATATACTATGTAAACTGTTGACGTTACAATGTTTTCGTAATAACGTCATCTATTAACCTTTAATAATAAAACAAAAATGACATACATTATCATATTCCATCTATCGTCATGACCACCATTGTGGCTGACGGAAACCATTGTTCCAAAGTCCCTATATTTCATGTTAAATGTTCTGAGGCTGGTTCTCCATAGTGAGAGGACAAAGGAATGTTGTCTGTGGCCTAAGATTTACCATGGGCGTGAGGGGTCATAAAACCCCCACATCTTCAGACCCCTAGATCTCTCCTCCTCTGTTGAGGGTGAGAGATCATCTGTAGGGTTGTGGTCTCCTGTAACCTGACCTGATCAGGACAGTCAGGACAGTCATGACAGAACCCAGTACATTAGCGCAACCAACTGGGTCAGTAGTGCCTGCTGGGCTATGGTCTAAGAATCTATACGGTTTAATCTGTAGTAACTCAAATTTGGCATGGTGTTGAGACAAGATCTAGACCGTTTAGACAACAAGCAACATTTTAGGTTGGTAAACATTCCAAATACTTCAAATTATTTACAAAGGTCAAAAAGGGAGGACAACAGATAGATCAAGTAACGTTCATACTATACTGTATTTAATTTGGCAGCTCTGAGTGAGATCATGTTTTAGTGCTGCCAATCATGCATAATAGTATGCATAAGCATAAACCCACAAAGGCATTAATATGCACTGTTAGCACTGCTCCAACACACAGCATCAATAGCAGATAGATACGGGAACTTGCTAAGCCTTCCTTTATCAGATCTCTATGTATGCATGCATAAATACAGCCAGTGTGGCCAATGCTAAGAGTCGGTATATCATTTCTATATTGTGTAGCATGAGGCCCAGGGATTAGGGTGGAGAAAAATGTTTGTGTGAAATGTCTGAATGTTAATTGCCTTATTCAATTCTATGTTGTGCGTGAAGTGTGAGAGAAATGGAGATTTATAGAGTAGGGCAATTACTCTAAGCCATACGCTATACCTCCTATTTTTGGATGGATGCTAAGCTTGTCTTGCTTGGAGGAGCACTAATTACTGAAGCTTATATGAGGGCTTACAGTAATCTTGATGGAATTGATGAGTGTGATGTGAGATCCTAGTGTCAAACTTTTTCCCATTGACACAGTATAATAATAAAAAACTGGGATATACAGTTGAAGTCGGAAGTTTACATACACCTTAGCCAAGTACATTTAAACTCAGTTTTTCACAATTCCTGACATTTAATAACAATTCCCTGTCTTAGGTCAGTTAGGATCACCACTTTATTTTAAGAATGTGAAATGTCAGAATAATAGTAGAGAGAATGATTTATTTCAGCTTTTATTTCTTTCATCAATTCACAGTGGGTCAGAAGTGTACATACACTCAATTAGTATTTGGTAGCATTGCCTTTAAATTGTTTAACTTGGGTCAAACGTTTTGGGTAGCCTTCCCCAAACTTCCCACAATAAGTTGGGTGAATTTTCGCCCATTCCTCCTGACAGAGCTGGTGTAACTGAGTCAGGTTTATAGGCCTCCCACACATTTTCTATAGGCTTGAGGTCCAATACCTTGACTTTGTTGTCCTTAAGCCATTTTGCCACAACTTTGGAAGTATGCTTGGGGTCATTGTCCATTTGGAAGACCCATTTGCGACCAAGCTTTAACTTCCTGACTGATGTCTTGACTCTGCTTCAAGGTTGGGATGGTGTTCTTCGGCTTGCAAGACTCCCCCTTTTTCGATGGTCATTATGGTGAAACAGTTTTATTGTTGTTTCATCAGACCAGAGGACATTTCTCCAAAACGTACCGATGTGCAGTTGCAAACCGTAGTCTGGCTTTTTTATGGCGGTTTTGGAGCAGTGGCTTCTTCCTTGCTGAGCGGCCTTTCAGGTGATGTAGATATAGGACTTGTTTTACCGTGGATATAGATACTTTTGTACCTGTTTCCCCAGCATCTTCACAAGGTCCTTTGCTGTTGTTCTGGGATTGATTTGCACTTTTAGCACCAAAGTACGTTCATCTCTAGGAGACAGAACGCATAAAAATTTGGGAGGCGCACGGCAATGCGGTACGGAGCCCAATTTGGCCTCTGCATGTCTCTAGATACTCCGCAATTCCATCACTCCCCCCATATGGAGCCTCCGACCACATATTCGGATCAAGCATAAATTGGCTTTTAGCGTCTCCGACTTTGGAACTAAAGGTTCTGGGTTTGCCTCTCGGAGGATACATTTAGACCATTCTCTTTAGTGTATAGTTTTGACACATTGCTTATTTGCATTAAAATAGATTTTAGGTTCATTGAGCACCATTCAGTGGCAATAGACAGGGAGTGTGGTGTGTGTACTACTGTGCACGTCTTGCTACTACTACGGGGGAGATAAAGGTGGAGAAACCAACTCTCAAGGAATACATCGTTCCCTCATCCGTCAGCTGCACTCCTTCCCTACGGTACATCCCAGGAAACACTGCTTAATGGCAGAGGGGCGGATTGTGTGCATGTCCCTGTCACAGAGAAATGCGTACACCCGCTGATTGACGGCACGCCGGGCCCTCTCTATGCACTTGTTTAACTTCTGGTCCCACTGGAGCATCTGTTGCGCGATAAGACCACCTTTGTACCGGGGAACATTAAGATGATTACCTCTAAATCCTTGTGCATCTGCCGCTCCAGTGCCGTCCCCTTGATGTATCCCAAGTTGTTTCCACTTAGATGGATGACATACGATGTCAGGGGGAGAGGTACCACAAGCCTTCTGCTGACGCAGAAACCTGAGCAGTTCGTGCCACTTCATGCCTCGCTCTCCGAGCCAGCTAATGTGACAGTCAATAACCAACCATTTCAAATCGGTGACTTCACTTGTTTTGAGACCTTTAATTAGTTGTTTCCCTTGCTAATTTTGTGAAGTGATAGGTAACGATGCTTCGAGGGTGACTGTTGTCGATGTGTGCAGATGGTCCCTGGTTCAAGCCAGGTTGGGGTGAGGAAAAGGTAGGAAGCAGCAAAACTGTTGCACTACCACACCTGATTCTACTACTCAGCTGTTCAATAAGACCTCAGCTGCACATTGAGGCCATTAATAGTAAAATCAGGTGTAGTAGAACTGGGCTTGAACAAAAAAGCCTGCATAAACCTGTAGCTTGTCAAGAGCAATTGTGGCCATCCCAGAATTGTATTTAGCAAAGTTGACTGTACATTTGGTTGCAAATCTTATATTTAGGGATAACTCGCTTTGTTTACAGGTAATGTAGTACTAGGTCTTTCTTTAGTAAACTCGAAGGTACATGTTCATGTAAATAGTTAAATGGGTACATTACTTGTGTATTTTACAGGAGAGTGCTCAATTGTCTTAAGAGAGATCAGGAAAAAAATGTCCAGTTTACTCCATATTGGCTTATATCTGTTTCTGGATTGTCGCTTCCCTCTGGAAAATCAGCCGTTAAAATAGTTAAATACTAACAACTACATTACTTCTCTTGCCATTTGTCATTATTGTTTACTTTTACTTAACTTTTATTGCTGTGTTATAATGCATTATAATGTTGGATAATAATGTTGCATAATCATCTTACGGTGTAAAAACCATGGAAAATAAAAACAAAAAATATGTTTTCAGTGAGAATCGTTGGTCTGGAGCCAGGAAAAAAAGTTAATTTACATAAGAACCACAATGACTATTCCACCCATGCTCTCCCAAAGTTTTCCAGCACACACCTTTGACCTACTACAGTAGCTATGTTGGTATTGTACTTCAAACTATGTGTATGCAGGTTGCTTAGGATTCAAACATTCTCAAAAGCCTAATTCATACTCTTCAGAGGGTATAATGGACTTTACAATATCCTGCTATTAAAATGAGTTTGGACACCTACTCATTCAAGGGTTTTTATTTATTTATACTATTTCCTACATTGTAGAATAATAGGGAAGACATCAAAACTATGAAATAACACATATAGAATCATGTAGTAACCAAAAAGGTATTTCAAAGTAGCCACCCTTTGCCTTGATGACCGCTTTGCACACTCTTCTGTTTTCTAAATTTTTAATACATTTTCAAATAATTCAAAAAAATGGTTCTCTCTTTGTCATTATTGGGTATTGTGTGTATGTAAAATGGATTTCAACCATTTTAGAATAAGGCTGTAACGTAACAAAATGTGAAAGTAAGTGAAGGGGTCGGAATACTTTCCGAATGCACTGTAGGGATATTGTAAATGTATATTACTGTTGCATTGCAATCTTTATTGTAAAAAGAAATACAAGTACGAACATAACTTTCAGCTACACATTATTTTGACAGAGGTAATGAACTGTCCATTGATCAGCACAACTATTCATAAAACAGATTCCATGTTTGAAACACAAGTGCTTCTGAGCTTAATTCACTATTATGTAAGCTAACAGTTACATAAATCAGGAATGCAGACAGGCTCTAACTATCTGAGCTACTGTGTCCAACACACCTGTTATGTTGGGCATCTACTGACCAAAAAATTATGTTATTATGATACATTTTTGTCAATGATTTGCATTGCTAAAATAAAGGTTTAAGGAAATACAGGCAATAGCCCCATCCACATTACTACAAGACAAACAGCTTAATCAAGCCTGATGGTCTTGAAAGTATAAAAGAAAATATTGCTTTCATTTAATACAAAAAAATCTTGAAAATATAGCATAATGGGATAATGTCTTACTGTGGTGTGTGAATAATTCAATGATTTATCTTGTATGCAGTACAAATTACATGATTGTGGAAGGACCTCCTCTAAGAGTATGAATTAGGTTGTTTGAGAAGATTTGAATCACAAGCAACATGCCTACACATAGTTTGAAGTACAATACCAACATAGTTCAACTACTGTAGTTCAAAGCTTTGTGCTGGAAAACCTTGGTAGAGCAAGGGTGAAAAATGCATTGTGGTGTTCATGTGAATTTAATTTATTTTCTGTCTCCAGACCAATGCTTATTCTCACTTAAAACATATATTTGTTGTTTTTAATATCCATAGTTGAAATGTTTTCGTCTTCAGACTAATGCCTATTGTTACTTAAAACGTACTTCTTAGTTAATTAAAAACAAAAACTATGAAAGAGGATTGTTAATGATGCTACACTATGACTGAATCCAACAGATCACACTAAACAAATCCTAAGTGTATGTTGATGCAGATAAGGTTTTGGAAGGTGAACATGTGCTACTGTCCCAGTGTAATACAGTAGTAACATGATCGTGCAGTGTTACCCTCAGGTCTTCTTTAACAGTCGCATGTCTGATGGCCAGACAGTGAACCAGTGGCCTTGACTTGGGGTGAATGCTAATATTCTCAAGGTACAGTTAGCATTTCCCACAGACGTCTCCTCCCTCTGGAACTTCGCACTGCTCAGAGAGAAACTCACAAACCCAAATCCCAACCTAATCAAGCATTCAAGCATTCGCCAAAATATGTGCCCACTACTGAATGACTCCAACACAGTAATTTGCCTACTCATAAAGCATATAAACGCAGCCTTAAGTCATTCTAAAGACAATTCAGTTCGACCCATGAAGCAATCAACAAGCTTTACAACTACAATACAATACCACACCCTTTCAAAGGGTTAACTAGCAGTGAAATCTATTAATGTCCCTAATGCTCTACTATTTTACTATGTAAGCTTGATGCTTGCATATATATTTAGATGGTATTCAATAGCCCCATCCACATAGGATAAATAATTAGTTCAGTTCACTGAAGGTCAGATGGAACACACCATTATTTCTACATATTCCAACACAATTGTAATGGAAAGCACACAGGACAGAGCCCAAGGTTTGTTCAGCTATTAACTACATGGAAAAAGGCTTTAACACAATATAGGCCTGTGCTACGCAGTCTCAACCATATCCGCTTGAATAATTTAGATACTGAGAACCAAGATAGTTCACGGCTGCCACTTGAGAAATTCAACACAGACTTGAAAAGATGGCTAGAACTTAATTTGACAGGCTTTTTTTTTGCTGGTGTTTACGACTATTGAGAAATCGTGTGGTTTACTGCAGGCAGTTTCTGTTTTTTCTTCTTAAAAAAAAAAATCTGCACAATTGGTTAACTGGGTACTGTAGCCTAGCAAATGTTTGTTGACACGTATTACATTATTCGATTGAAGTACTTAGGAATGAATTGTAGCAATTCTACTAAGAGTATTTTACCTGGTAAATAGCTGGCTGTACAAAAAAAGCAAAGTGATATGTTCTTATGCACTAGCGGCTGTGAGTGGGTGTTGAATTCTTTCAAAGTAGGTGAGACAAATCCCTCCCACAAGGTCCGGAAGGAAAACTAATTGAGACAAACATTCAGAGAACAGTGACATTGGCACTAAAGAGCAACAGCTCTCTCAGCAACAAATAGAACACTCAATCCCTGGTAAACCTCCTCTGCTTTGACACAGGAAACTTCCAATAGTTACAGTTACAGTGAAAACCCAATCTGAATTCAGATCGGCTGATTCAATTATATGAAACGTTTAAGATATTAATGTCAAAAGAATAGCATGGGGCAAAGCTGTTAATTTCAAATAACAACGTTTGTGGACCATTAGGAATTGGGGAGCAGTTTAAAAAGAGACCTCTGGGTCGCTTGTTGCTGTTCCAAGTCCCCACGAAAAGATGGCTGAACCAAGTTGGGAAACATAACAATCACTTGCTGAAAAGAGAGAAAGGATTCAAACAGGCCTTAATGATGCTGCAGAAAGCAGCATAATGACTCTGACCTCTTTGGGGGTAGAAGCTAGGAGGGGGTGTCAGTGAGAGCTGGCAGGATGTATCCAATGAGGATCTGACAAGGGATGAAGAGGCAGAGGGGATACAGACAAACTGCCCAGCATTCGAACAGACAGGTTTATGTGAACCCATCATCCCTATTGCGTCTCCACTTTCATGGGTAAGGGTTTGATATTGAGTCACCCTGCCTGTTACTGAAGTCCAAACTAAATAAACACGGTGACCCCCTAGAAAATGTTTTAATTAAATAAGCACGCGACAGCCAGGGACAGGGTACTTTCCACGGCCTGAGAAACAAGTAGGCCTTAGAGAGAATACACACGTGTATCTCAGCGTCTGTCCACATCTGCATACAACATTGCCAATTGATTTGGATTTATTTGATCAACATTTTTTTTTTTGATGGGGCAGTGGGTAAAGTCAACTTATTAAACTACAATGCATCTAATGAATAAGTAAAAGGCTTTAATTTCACATGCCTAGGGGGCTTCATAAAAGCATGTCACTGATGAAATTAAATAAATATTGTGTGTGCGTGTGTGTGTGCATGCGTGCGTGTTGTCCGTGATTGCATGTGCGTGGATGCCTGTGTGTGTGCGTGGGTAAATGAAATGCTGTCAGCTCTGAAAGCTGCTCTCTCAGGAGTTTGACTGTGTAAAATGAAATCTAGAGTACACCCACAGGGCAACATAACTGAGCAAATACAACAATTCAATTTAGTCTTAAATGATGTTCGCATTCAGGCTCTACTCCTCCTTTAATTAAACTGTTGTACACGCTGGTGCAAAGCAAATGCAAATATAATCAAATAAAAACCATCACAAGGGCCAATATGCTGTCTGACAAACTGAATGAAAAGTGTGATATTGAAAGCTGTGCTTTTTAAGTAAAGCAAATCACAAATTGTTAGTGTAAAATGATGTTCAGCGCAACAAACTAAAACTAATTAACACATTGCAAAGAGTTTTTGATGATAAGAAAGAACATGACATGCATACAAAGCTTTGAAATGTATCATACAGACATTGATTTTTCAACTGTATACACGAGAAGTGTATAACTCTTAGACAAACTCATGAATTCATATTTTATTTTCAATACTCATAGATTTTCAATTGATCTAGGGTTATGAATGACACACATAGCGTACACATATGCAGCCAACACTAGATTCAAAAACAAATAAACACCTGTCAGTGTCTAATTCAATATGGCAACCAAATTCAAGATAGGTGGTGAACTTTAGCAGCGCTTGTTCACATGTAAATACTTTAAAGGCTGAAGGACATATGTCCGGATTCGGGTGAATTAGCACCATAGAATTAGATTTAGTAGAATTTACATTATTCCCTTTCAAAGCAATGCACCATGGTCAATTGATTGGGGGGGGGTTCACTGATCGTGATGTGAAAATATCAGCTGATTTCGGTAAAACAGGATGTCAAGAGGGCTGCTTGAGCTGCGGAGTGTGTGTGTGTGGTCCAGTGAATGAAATATAATCCCCGAGCTAAAAGGGGTGAGAAAACGCCTGCACTCTGCAGGTCTGGGTACTGAACCCTTATCTGCGAGCTTGAGGTGGTCATGGGGATATTGACAGTTTTGCAGTAAAGGTCACAGCAGAATACAAAAGGATGAATGTCACATGACGATTTATGTAATCTGTTTGTCATTGAGTTTGTTGAGGTGAAGCCAAAAGATACTTTTCCACTTTACCCATACTGGTAAGTAAAGCTTTACTTGAAGTGTAATGTTATTTGAATAACAGCTAATGAGGGTTTTACCTTACTTAATGGTCGTTATTTGACAGAGATAAGAACACAATACAGCATACGCACAGGCAACCTCTACTGAACATCATATACTGCTGCTAAGTAGACAGATGAAGCACAACAGCAGCATTTTGGCAGGGTGGAGGGAGTAGGTATAACCAAATAAATAAACCTCATCACTGCTATGCAAAACAGCCTTTTACCAAAATCTACCAACAAAAGAGGGGTGACTCCTGGCATGAATATGCATGAGTTTATTGCAATTAAAAACTTGTCAGGGGGGAGTTGGAGGAGGAGGAGACAATAATAGCGGAGGTATAGGAGAGCTACAGTCCATTCATTGGGATGGAGATGTAATTCCAGTCCTCCAGAGTACTTCACACGGCTACTTTATTGGTTTTGTAATTTAGCTTTTTTTCCTCTCTCCTCCTCTCCTTCTCTCCTCCAAGCTCTGCACCTCATACAGAATTGGAGGAGAGTGTGGTGGTGCTTTTGCATAGAGCAGAACGGGTGATGGAGAGCCACACGTCTCAGTTAACTTAGGCTCATCTAATGGTATTCATTGATACACTGGAGTGTGGCACAGCTTGTGGAGCAGAAAATAATTAGTTACACTTTTGCAGAGCTAATCTCCAAGCAGTGTGCTTGTTGTTTCCTCCAAATTTTATGGGCAGCTTAGAAACCGAAAAGCATGCATTCATTTTATCATTGCCAAACCCAAAAGAGCATCTCCTCTTCTCATATTCTTTCCTTCATCCTCTGGTCCCCACCCTCCATCTTTTTTTTTCTTCTTCTAGCAAGCAGGATGTCAGATGATTAGCATGTAAAACGGGTCATCAAGGTCTGATAAAGTCATGGCTGTATCTGCATCCTAAAGCGCTATAAAACAAAGGCCAGCTAATGTCCAAGCCCAGGCTCCGACGCCCACAACAGAGGCTGTTTACTGCCCTCTCATCCACTTAGACAGCTACCAGGACAAAGACATACTCTATTGTTCCCTGTAAAACTGAGGAATCAAAACAAGTGACGCTATATGATATTATTTTTCCCAACTGGAGGTACAGTGAATTATTTTCCATATTGAAAAAGGGTGTACAAAACATTATTCTTTGCTCATGTCTGTGACATCCATACATACATACAGTGACCTCCAAAAGTATTTGTACAATGACACAGTTTTAGTTGTTTTGGCTCTGTAGTCTACAACGATTATGGATAATCCTGAATGAATCATGAATAATGATGAGTGAGAAAGTTAGACGCATACCCCCAAGACAAGCTAACCTCTCACCATTACAATAATAACGGACGTTAGCATTTTTGAGGGGGGTATGATATTTGTCTGTAATTTACTCACTCCTCATTATTCACGATTCATCCAGGATTATCCGTAATCATGGTAGCATCCACATTCATGTAGAAGTGTTTAGAAATATTCAAAATCGTATTTACAATAAAAGTGACTATAATGACATTCATTTATATTGGCACAAAATAATCTGAAAGGAAACCAAAAACCAAGAGCGAATGCATCCCACAAATTTGTAGAGTCACAACCTTGATATAGTCATTGATTGCTATGAATATTGGACAAATTACTTCACTTTTTACAAATGTAATACACATAAGTGAATTTGTCCCAATACTTTTGGTCCCCTAAAATGGGGACACTATGTACAAAAAGTGCTGTAATTTCTAAAACCCGATATGGATGAAAATACCATCAAATCAAAGTTGACAATATGCACTTTAGTCTCATAGTCATTGCATAAGTGCTGGACTACAGAGCCAAAACAACAAAATAACTTGGCACTGTCCCAATACTTTTGGAGCTCACTGTACATCATTAAAATATACACTGCTGAACAAATCAATTTGCAGATGGATACACTGCTGCCATGAAGGGATGCACCTGATTAGCAATGATGTTCTTATATCCTGTGGCATTCAAACGTTGCTTCACTTTTATCAAGGAGTCCAATGTGTGCCATGAATACACACCCCACACCACCAGCCTGGACGCATGCCCTCATGTTTTTTTTGTTGCAGTTTTAAAGCAAATTGTCTTGCAATTTTATACATTTAGTCATGCCCAATGTGTATTCATGTGATATTTGAGTGACTAAAAAATTATATCTATATGATAAAAAACCTAAATAAAAAAATGTTAGCTGATATGGGCTAGTTGATCTGGACATTTCTGACAAGTTATAAATAGCTCTCTAAGGTGAGCAATGACTAACCTGACAACTGAGGATGTACTACCCAATTTTGAAATTGCCTTGTCCATTAAAACTTCAAGAGTAAGTAAAGCTGGACTGAGTTCCATTAAAAACATTTATATATACGAAGACGGTGGAACTCCTGCAGCATAGATGGGTCCAACACGTCCTCGACCAGAACCCAGCACCTCTCCTCCGGGCCATACCCCTCCCACTCCACGAGATACTGAAGGCCCCTCGCCCGGCACCCCGAATCCAGTTGCCGGTCCTGGCAATAGGACCGCAGAAACCTGCCCACATCCTGGTTCACTCTCTCCACCGGCCCATTACACTCAGAGTGAAAGGCTGATCGAAACCCCCAGACGTTCCATGAACGCCTTCCAGACCATTGACGTGAACTGGGGACCAGCGCACTGTCCGACCGATCACAGGATGACCAGAGGAGGGTGACGTGTGGGCCCAATAGATCAATCGGTCACTAATAGCAGACGGGACGTACAGACGCCCAGCGGGACACTGGACGGGAGCGGACTCGGCACGTAACGCCTGCTCAATGTCCGTGTCCAGTTCCCACACTACCGGCGCCACCAGGCAGGAGGCGGGGAGTATGGGAGTGGGATCCATGGGGCGCGTCTGCCTTCATGTTCTGGGAGCCTGGTCTGTAAAAAAGGGTAAACATAAAACGTGTGAAAAACATGACCCACTTTGCTTGGTGAGGGTTCAGTCTCCTCGCTGCCCAGATGTACTCCAGATTACGGTGGTCAGTCCAGATGAGAAAAGGGTGTCTTCCCCCCTCAAGCCAATGTCTCCACACCTTCAAGGCCTTGAAACGTCATAGTTTCACTCTGCCGGGCTGAGCTTCTTTGAGAAGAAGGCACAGGGCGGAGCGTCGGTGGCATACCCGAGCGCTGAGAGAGCACAGCTCCCATCCCAGCCTCGGACGTGTCCAGCTCCACTATGAATGCCAAAGAGGGATCTGGATGGGCCAGCACGGGAGCCGAGGTAAACAGAGCCCTCAGGTGACTAAAGAAGTAGTGGGTAACTATACCTCACAGTGATCTGATTCAGACCCCGATAGTCAATATACGGGCGCAGACCTCCCTCCTTCTTATTCACAAAAAATAAACTTGAGGAGGCGGGTGAAGTGGAGGACCGAATGTACACCTGACGCAGGGATTCTGAGACATATGTTTCCATAGCCTCCATCTCCGCCTGTGAGAGGGGATACACGTGACTCCTGGGAAGTGCAGCGTCTACCAGGAGATTTATCGCACAATCGCCCCGTCGATGAGGTAGTAATTGGAGAAGGTGAGAGCCAAATCGGCATATTCAGGGGGAATGCGCACGGTGGAGACCTGGTCTGGACTCTCCACCGTAGTAGCACCAACGGAAACCCCTAAACACCTACCTGAGCACTCTCGCGACCACCCCGTGAGAGCCCTCTGTGGCCAAGAAACAGTGGAGTTATGACAAGCTAACCAGGGTAGGCCCAGCACTACGGGAAACGCAGGAGAGTCAATAAGGAAGAGACTAATTCTCTCCGTATGACCCCCCTGCGTCACCATGCCCAAAGGAGCGGTGACCTCCCTAATCCACCCTGACCCTAATGGTCGACTATCTAAGGCGTGAACGGGGAAGGGCACATCCACGGGAACGATGGGGATCCCTAAACTATGGGCTAAAGCTCTATCAATAAAATTCTCAGCCGCGCCTGAATCGACGAGCGCCTTATGCTGGGAATGCGGGGAAAACTCAGGGAAAGTGACAAACACAAAACATATGTGCAACAGAGGGCTCTGGGTGAGAATGGTGCCGGCTCACCTGGGGTGACGCCAGAGCGCACTGCCTGCTGCCCTGATGCCCAGAGGAACCAACCCGGCACCGACCTGCAGTGTGACCTCTTCGGCCACAGATGGTGCACGAGCTGGAACCCGCTCCGGTCTCCCTGCGCACCGCCCCTCCCAGCTCCATGGCTATCGGACAGGAGGTGCGGGAGGATGGAACCACCAGACCCCAATCAGAACGTCCGTGGGTCGCCAGCAGGTTGTCCAGCCGGATGGACAAGTCCACCAGCTGGTCGAACGTGAGGGTGGTGTCTCTGCAGGCTAACTCCCGACGGACGTCCTCTAGCAGACTGCAGCGGTAATGGTCGATCAGGGCCCTGTCGCTCCATCCCTATGGATGCTCCTCGTCTCCTGCCTCAGATGGAAGAGGTGCTCACCCGCCGCTCCACCCTCGGGCTGGTGGTCGAAGACTGCCCAGAAACGGCGTGGACTCCTCAAACTGGTCCAACGCCGCATCTCCCTCTCTCCACACAGCATTGCCCCACTCCAGGGCTTTCCCAGTGAGGCACGAGACGAGGGCAGACACCATCCCATGACCCGATGGAACCAGGTGAACGGTGGCCAGGTATATCTCCAGTTGAAGCAGGAACCCCTGGCAGTTTATAGCCTCTCCGTCGTACTCCTGGGGCAGCGCTCCTCCACCCCTATAACCAGGGTACCTGCTCCTGCTGACTCCATAGTTTGGTCGGTGATTCTGTAGTGGTGCGTACCTGAGGCAGAGAAGTCAGATGCAGGAGAGAAAACTGTGTTTCCAACGGCGCAGTTTATTAAACAAAACAACAAAAACACCAGGAAACATAACAATAACAACATGGGTACATAACCCTACGCACGCCAGGACAAACGTGCACAAACACTTACAAAGAACAGTCACCAACAAGGACATGAGGAGAAACAGAGGGTTACATGCACAACATGTAATTGATGGAATTGGAACCAAACCAAAGACAAAACCAATGGAAAATGAAAAGAGGATCGACAGCCAAACCCCTCCCGAACAAGGAGAGGGACAAACTTCACCGGAAGTTGTGACATACATACATACATACATACATACATACATACATACATACATACATACATACATACATACATACATACATACCTACATACATACATACATACATATATATACATATATATACACACACACACACACACACACACACACACACACACACACACACACACACACACACACACACACACACACACACACACACACACACACACACACACACACACACACACACACACACACACACACACACACACACACACACACAGTACCAGTCAAAACTTGACACACCTTTTGTGATTTATTTAGAATTCAAGGCACACTTAACGAGCATGGCTACCCCAGTATTCTGCAGGGATACATCATCCCATTTGTTTTCAACAGGACAATGACACAAAACACACCTCCAGGCTGTGTAAGTTCTATTTGACCAAGAAGGAGAGGGATGGAGTGCTGCATTAGATGACCTGGCCTCCACAATCACCCAACCTCAACCCAATTGAGATGGTTTGGGATGAGTTGGACCGGGGAGTGAAGGAAAAGCAGCCAACAAGTGATCAGCATAGGTGGGAACTACTTCAAGACTGTTGGAAAAGCATTTCAGGTGACCTCATGAAGCTGGTTGAGAGAATGCAAAGAGTGTGCAAAGCTGTCATCAAGGCAAAGGGTGGCTAATTGGAATAATCTCCAATATAAAATATATTTTGATTCGATTAACACTTTTTTGGTTACTACATGATTCAATATGTGTTATTTCATAGTTTTGATGTCTTCACTATTATTCTACAAATGTAGAAAATACAAAAAATAAAGAAACACCCTGGAATGAGTAGGTGTATCCAAAACTATGTTTCCATTGAGCATCAAAAATCCTGTGCAAAAGTTTTAAAGAGTAATAACAAAACTAACATTCTAATGATCCAGAGATGTATAGTTCGCCTGGATAATGGGGCTTTGAAAGTGAAGGAAAATCCAATGTTACAGACAGGAATGTGCCAGTATGAATGTTACAAGACGACTATAACATTTTACTCATAGTCCAAGAGCCTGTTCAGACACACAGAATGTGTGGTGACTCAAAAGGCATGCATGTATACCAACGGAAGTGTGTTTGTATAAGCGTGACTCACTCACACATGAGCTATGGCTGAAAGTAAGCTGGGCTGTGACAGTGTGGAGTGACTGTGTGTGAGAGAAGCTGCAGTGACAGGGAGATGAGAGGCACGTCAATCAACCTTGAGCTGAGCTCTTCCCTCTGCTGGCCCAGTCTGGTATGGACCCCAAAAACACAGAACAGAGCTCTCTCCATGGACTTGTTCTAATAAATTGACCATGCATCACCCATCTTTCCCTGAAGTAATCATAGGTCTGAGAGATGTTGAAACGGTTAAATAAATACATTCCCTTTTAAAAATGTCAACGCCTTCATCGGGTTTACTTCATGTTCATCCATTTATTTTAATCTGTTTATATTTATATGCTTTTCATTTTCTTGCAAACCTTGATAATGCACACAATGGGGAATGTAAAACAGTGGCATGTATTCAGCTGGATTCAGATACATCTAGTTGGTGTGTGTGAGGCAGGGTGACTAAATAGATGAGTTGTACAGTGCATTACAGGTCATTATCCAGGTAGCCAGAGAGCCACTCCACATCCATTTGGCTGATTAGGGCTATGAATAGCCTAAATACTGATGGGCAGGGAAACTCACAAAGCAAAGGACGGCCTGCTTAGTCCAACATTAAATAGTTAATTTAAAAAGTGTTGGTATCTACCTGTATTTATAATCACGGGTGCAACTTTCACTGGGGACAGGGCTGACATGTCCCTCCCCACATTCTGAAATTGAATTTTTGTCCCCCCTAGTTTTATCATTGGAATGTGATACCAAACGAGGCAATAGTGTGATTTATGACCATGCGGACGCCTCCGAGCGGTCGAGTAGGCTGTTTGGAGTATTTATCCAATTAGATTTAAAAAAATATATATACAAAACTTTTTGTCCCCCCACTTCTAAAACCAACCAAAGTTGCGCCCCTGTTTATAATGCATGCAAAGTGTATTTCATCCATGGTTTATTGTGTCTTGAATGCTATACATGCAAACGCAATACAAACAGAATTTCTGTTCATAGAACATGGTGCTGCTGTCGCTAACACATACCTTCTTACTACTAAAAGTATCGAAATTGACCTGGTTAAAATAGATGAAATGTCATTGCTAGTCAGACAGTAAACAAGAGGCTTGACAGACATGGTTTATGAAGCCTGAGCATTAGACAATTAAACGGGTCACTAACCAACCTATGCATGTTGTTTGCTGCAGATTGCATCTCTGAAACAACCTTTTTATGGACACAGTGACCTTGGTGAACATGCTCACATTCAATCTATGATACTTGTCCTGTTCTCTGATATACTAGGCAAGAGAGCATTATGTTGCACAATAAAAGCCTATTCATACCTTTAGAAAACTAACCACATAATTTTGTTGTGGCATTACCCATAGGGCTACTTTCAGTCCAACTATATGCCTGAAAGGATTATATGAAATAGGAATGTGGAAGTAGAGTCTAGATTAATACGAGCCTGTCGATCTGACGTGTATGAAATGCCATATTGACACCCTAAAGGGAACAGACACAGATACAATACACATGTTCCTGTATTGGTTTTGTCATGACCCTCAGTAGTGAATCAATGAACTTGTATGTTTGAGAGCATAAAAAGTTAATCAAATAAAAAGCATATTCCAGTAACCGTTCTATGAGCCTCTTGTTTATAATGCACTAACACGCTTGCAGAGCCTATCATAGGACTACTGCCTATCACCTCACGGTGAACTATAAAAACATGCTACAAGCATTTATAGTATATAATGGTTCCTTATCCTCTCTAGGATAGGCGGGACAGTCGCGTCCCACTTGACCAATAGCCAGGGAAATGCAGAGCGCCAAATGTAAAAAAAAATACTATAAAAATCAAACTTTCATTAAATCACACATGTAAGATACCAAATTAAAGCTACACTCGTTGTGAATCCAGCTGATATGTCAGATTTCAAAAAGGCTTTACCTGATGATAGCACAACAGTAAACAAAGAGAGTAGAATATTTCTACCCTGCAGGCGCAACACAAAACGCAGAAATAAAATATAAATCATGTCTTACCTTTGACAAGCTTCTTTTGTTGGCACTCCAATATGTCCCATAAACATCACAAATGGTCCTTTTGTTCGATTAATTCCGTCGATATATCCAAAATGTCCATTTATTTGGCGCATTTGATCCAGAAAAACGCAGCTTCCAATTTGCGCAACGTCACTACAAAATATCTCAAAAGTTATCTGTAAACTTTGCCAAAACATTTTAAACTACTTTTGTAATACAACTTTAGGTATTCTTAAACGTTAGTAATCGATCAAATTGAAGACGGGACTATCTGTGTTCAATACAGGAAGACAACAAACTGACGCTACTTTGAGTCATGCGCCTCTCTCAAAAAGTACACTTCAAATGACTCTCATTCAAGATGGCCGTACTTCTTCATTACACAAAGGAATAACCACAACCAATTTCTAAAGACTGGTGACATCCAGTGGAAGCGGTAGGAACTGCAAACAAGTCCCTTAGAAATCTAGTTTCTCGGTGAAAACTCATTGAATAGACAGTGACCTCAAAAAAAATCTGAAAACCCTTGGGGTTTTGCCTGCTACATCAGTTCTGTTATACTCACAGACATGATTCAAACAGTTTTAGAAACTTCAGAGTGTTTTCTATCCAAATCTACTAATAATATGCATATCTTATATTCTGGGGATGAGTAGCAGGAAGTTGAAATTGGGCATGCTATTTATCCCAAAAAGAAAATGCTGCCCCCTATCCCGAAGAAGATTTATACAGTGAATTCGGAAAGCATTCAGACCCCTTGACTTTTTCCACATTTTGTTATGTTGTAAAATGGATTAAACTGTTTTCCCCTCCTCATCAATCTACACACAATAACCCATAACGACAAATCAAAAACAGGTTTTTAGACATTTTTGCAAAATAATAAAAATAAAACAATACTGATATATCACTTTGCTGAAGCACCTTTGGCAACGATTACAGCCTCAAGCCTTCTTTGGAATGACGCTACAAGTTTGGCACACCTGTATTTGGGGAGATTCTCCCATTCTTATCTGCAGAACCTCTCAAGCTTTGTCAGGTTGAATGGGGAGAACCGATGCACATCTATTTTCAGCTCTCTCCAGAGATGTTCGATCGGGTTCAAGTCCTAGCTCTGGCTAGGACATTCAGAGACTTGTCCCGAAGCCACTCCTACGTCGTCTTGGCTGTGTGCTTAGGGTCGTTGTCCTGTTGGAAGGGGAGGTCCTGAGTGCTCTGTAGCAGGTTTTCATCAATGATCTCTCTGTACTGCTCCGTTCATCTTTCCCTCGATCCTGATTAGAGTCCCAGTCCCTGATACTGAAAAACATCCCCACAGCAATGATGCTGCCACCACCATGCATAGGGATGATGCCAGGTTTCCTCCAGATGTGGCGCTTGGCATTCAGGCCGAAAACCTCAATCTTGGTTTCAACAGACCAGAGAATCTTGTTTCTCATGGTCTGCGAGTCCTTTAGGTGCCTTTTGGAAACTCCAAGCAGGCTTTCATGTGCCTTTTACTGAGGAGTGGTTTCCGTCTGGCCACTGTACTATAAAGGCCTATTGGTGGAGTGCAGCAGAGATGGTTGTCCTTCTGGAAGATTCTCCCATCTCCACAGAGGAACTCTGGAGCTCTGTCAGATTGACCCAGGCCCTTCTACCCCAATTGCTCAGTTTTGCCAGGCGGCCAGCTCTAGGAAGAGTCTTGGTGGTTCCAAACTTCTTCCATTCCATTTAAGAATGATGGCGGCCACTATGTTCTTTTGGACCTTCAATGCTGCATATATATTTTTGGTACCCTTTACATAATCCTGCCTCGGAGCTCTACGGATAATTGGGTGTTGCTCTGACATGCACTGTCAACTGTGGGACCTATACAGTTGAAATCGGAGGTTTACATACAAATCCTTAGCCAAAAATATTTAAAATTAGTTTTTCACATTTCCTGACATTTAACCCTAGTAAACATTCCCCGTCTTTGGTCAGTTAGGATCACCACTTTATTTTAAGAATGTGAAATTGATTTATTTAAACTTTTATGTCTTTCATCACATTCCCAAAAGGAACAGAAGTTTACATGCACTCCATTAGTATTTGGTAGCATTGCCTTTAAATAGTTTAACTTGGGTCAAACATATTGGGTAGACTTCCACAAGCTTCCCACAATAAGTTGGGTGAATTTTGGCCCATTCCTCCTGACAGAGCTGGTGAAACTGAGTCAGGTTTGTAGGCCTCCTTGCTCGCACACGCTTTTTCAGTTCCGCCCACACATTTTCTATGGGATTGAGGTCAGGGCTTTGTGATGGCCACTTCAATACTTTAACTTTGTTGTCCTTAAGCCATTTTGCCACAACTTTGGAAATATACTTTGGATCATTGTCCATTTGGAAGAACCATTTGCGACCAGGCTTTTACTTCCTGACTGATGTCTTGAGATGTTGCTTCAATATATCCACATAATTTTCCTCCCTCATGATGCCATCTATTTTGTGAAGTGCGCTATTCCCTCCTGCAGCAAAGCACCCCCACAACATGATGCTGCAACCCCCATGCATCACGGTTGGGATGGTGTTCCTAGGCTTGCAAGCCTACCCCCTTTTTCCTCCAAACATAATCATGGTCATTATGGCCAAACAGTTCTATTTTTGTTTCATCAGACCAGAGAACATTTCTCCAAAAAGTATGATCTTTGTCCCCATGTGCAGTTGCAAACCGTAGTCTGGCTTTTTCATGGCGGTTTTGGAGCAATGGCTTATTCCTCGCTGAGCGGACTTTCGGGTTATGTCGATATAGGACTCATTTTTACTGTGGATATAGATATTTTTGTACCTGTTTCCTCCAGCATCTTCACAAGGTCCTTTGCTGCTGTTCTGGGATTGATTTGCACTTTTCCCACCAAAGTATGTTCATCTCTAGGAGACAGAATGCCTCTCCTTCCTGAGCAGTATGGTGGCTGTGTGCTCCCATGGTGTTTATACTTAGGTACTATTGTTTGTACAGATGAACGTGGTACCTTCAGGCTTTTGGAAATTGCTCCCACGCATGAACCAGATTTGTGGAGGTCTACAATTTTTTTTCTGAGGTCTTGGCTGATTTCTTTTGATTTTCCCATGATGTCAAGCAAAGAGGCATTGAGTTTGAAGGTATGCCTTGAAATACATCCACAGGTACACCTCCAATTGACTCAAATTGAATTTTCCAAGCTTCTGACCCACTGGAATTGTATACCGTGAATTATAAGTGAA
Organism: Oncorhynchus mykiss; assembly: GCF_013265735.2. Lineage (NCBI taxonomy): Eukaryota > Metazoa > Chordata > Actinopteri > Salmoniformes > Salmonidae > Oncorhynchus > Oncorhynchus mykiss. Next base: position 70,061,290 of record NC_048581.1, read on the forward strand.
ATAATCTGTCTGTAAACAATTGTTGGAAAAATTACTTGTGTCATGCAAAGTACATGTTCTAAACGACTTGCCAAAACTATAGTTTGCTAACAAGAAATTTGTGGAGTGGTTGAAAAACTAGTTTTAATGACTCCAACTGTATAAACAGGTGTGTGCCTATCCAAATCATGTCCAATCAATTTAATTTACTACAGGTAAACTCCAATCCCGTTGTAGAAACATTTCAAGGATGATCAATGGAAACAGGATGCACCTGATATCAATTTCGAGTCTCATAACAAAGGGTCTGAATACTTATGTTAATAAGGTATTTCTGTTTAAAACCTGTTTTCGCTTTGTCATTATGGGGTATTGTGTGTTGTTGGATGAGGAATATTTTTTAATTTAATCAATTTTAAAATAATTTTAAGGGGGGGGGGGGGGGGGGGGGGTTGGAATACTTTCCGAAAGCATGGTTTACTACACAAACAACTACTCTATATTAATATACCTAGCTACAATGCTTTATAAACTCACAAAAAGGGTGCCTAACAGAAAGTGTTAAGCTAACCATGTTTCTTCAGTGTTTGCTTTTTCTACATTGAAATAAAATGTAAACCCAACATGTAAAGTCTTGGTCTAATGTTTCATGAGTTTAAATAAAATATCACAGAAATGTTCCATACACAGAACGGTTATTTCTCTCAGATTTTGTGCACAAATTTGTTTACATCCCTGTTAGTGAGCATTTCTCCTTTGCCAAGATAATCCATCCACTCGACAGGTGTGGCACATTAATAAGCTGATTAAACATCATGATCATAACACAGGTGTACCTTGTGCTGGGGACAATAAAAGGCCACTCTAAAATGTGCAGTTTTGTCACACAACACAATGCCACAGATGTCAAGTTTTGAGGGAGAGTGCAATTGGCATGCTGACTGTAGGAATGTCCACCAGAGCGCTTGCCAGAGAATTGAATGTTAATTTCTCTACCATAAGCCACATCCTACGTCGTTTTTGAGAATTTGTCAGTACGTCCAACCGGCCTCACAACCGCAGACCATGTGTATGGCATCGTGTGGGCGAGCGGTTTGCTGATGTCAACGTTGTGAACAGAGTGCCCCATGGGGTTATGGTAGGGACAGGCATAAGCTACGGACAATGAACACAATGGCAATTTAAATGAACAGAGATAACTTAACGAGATCCTGATGCCGATTGGTGTGCCATTCATCCGCCGCCATCACCTCATGTTTCAGCATGATAATGCACAGCCCCATGTCGCAAGGATCTGTAAACCTGAAATGTCCCAGTTCTTCAATGGCCTGTATCATGTCACCCATTGAGCATGTTTGGGATGCTCTGGATCGACGTGTACGACTATGTGTTCCAGTTCCCTCCAATATCCAGCAACTTCGCACAGCCATTGAAGAGGAGTCGGACGAGATTCCACAGGCCACAGTCAACAGCCTGATAAACTCTATGCGAAGGAGATGTGCTATGCTGTATGATGCGAATGGTGGTCTCACCAGATACGGACTGGTTTTCTGATCCCTACCTTTTTTTCAAGATATCTGTTACCAAGAGATGCAATTCTGTATTCCCAGTCGTGTGAAATCCATTGATTAGGGCCGAATGAATTTATTTGAATTGACTGATTTCCTTATATGAACTGTAACTCAGTAAAATCTTTGAAATTGTTGCATGTTGCGTTTATATTTTTGTTCAGTATAGCTCCCTCCCTGACTTTGCAGAGGCAGACAGTCCAGCTGTCGCGGACAGACTAAGACAAAATACTTTCACCCAGACACCTCCAAGTCCAACACACAGACCCATCTTTGTAATGAGATGCTGTGTGTGTGTGTGTGTGTGTATGTATAGGGGCTTTTAAAATGTCACTGACAGCTTATAGTACATCACCCCTCCCTGTGGATGGCCCACTGGCACCTATTTAACCACGATACACCCTCAGGCACATTCACCTGCCTTTACACTGTCACCTCCTGTACAAGGGTCTGCTATCACAAAGGCTGACAAAACCTTGATGGAGTATTAGAACAAAATGACATTTACACCACAACAGCCTCAGATAACACAGAGCCTTTCATGGATAACATTGATGCCCAGGACCCTGGTTTGACAAACACTGAACGTATCAATGATTTCATAGAGAGCTTCTATTCTATGGCTCAACCATTATTATTGTTTGTAGACAATATCACATAATGAATTTATTGAGAATGAAAAGCATGAAAATGTGAATAAAGTCACAAAATCAGAAGGATAACAGTTCAGTGGTTGTTAGAACTGTAGGGAAACTAAAGACATAAACCAAATCAGTTCAATAAGACCTGTCTGTATGCTGCTAAAAGGCCCGGGGGTGTTTTGATGGGGGGGCATGGAAACCTTCACCCTCTGCCATAACATACGGTTGTTTACGTTATACACAATAGTAATTTGATCACAGTACTTTTTTCTCTATGAAGAATGAAACCATTGTCTTACAAATAGAGAAAGCAAAACGTAACCATAAAGGTGATGCATTCTTCAGATCCATTTCCTTTGTGTGTGAAGAGGTGGTATGAAATGTGTGAAGCCTGGCCTGTACAGACCGTAATAAAACAGTGTAGTGTGGTGATACAGTGATGCCGTAGGGAACTGGGCCTCAACGGAGCCACAACTACACCTTATTAGCGACCTGTCTGCAATAAATGTTGAACTTGTCCTCCACAGGTTTGTTGTGGTGATCAAGTCAACTGGTCAATCACACCTTTCCCCCTATAGGACTAGACAACTAAGTGTTTTAGAATCCTATTTGAAATGCTTAGTCTAATGTAAACAGTGCACTGAAATCAATCTAAGGCAAAAGGGAAGCTTAATGTTTGAATGTTAATTTCTGTGATTATCTCTATCTGAGTTTCTATTATCAGAATTCCCACTAAGAGAATCATGTCAGTCTCCATCTGAGGAAAGGGCAGGAAACCACCGTGGGTCTAAGGGTGAGTGTTACACATTGTTGGTGAGGCCACTTTTCCACTCACAATATACTATAAAGCGCTTTGAGACCATGTGAAAAGGGCTATATAAATGCAATCCATTATATAGATGCAACCTATTACAAGTGAGAGGCCCAGCGCCTTGACTGTGTGCCTGTGAAACCCACTACTCTGTGGGAGGAGACCCTGGGGAACATTCCCGTCTGCCCTCTGTGTCCTTTCCCGTTGAGAAGAGGACAAGGTGGTGCTCAACTATCACCGCTGCTTTCCTTCTCTCTCAAGTTACTAAGTCTGGAATGTTACTTTTTTTCTAATAAAATAACATTGCTTACATTGTTGTCCAGACATTACTGTAGTGTAAATTGTAGGGGAAAGCGCATTCCGAATATAACAAGATTCTGTCTGACTGCAGTCCATAGGCTGATACACATTGAGTGGTAATCAATCCATTGGCTGAGTCATGTTACTAAAGGCACACATTACCATCAGACAAAGCCTATTGATTTGACCTGAGCTGCATCTGTGGAGCGGACCACTCTGTACAATTTATATAATTACCCATTCACCCTAATGGGAGGAGCAGTTTGGATATTAGACTGAAAGGATCCATATTTGACCATTAATGCAGAGTTTTAAAGCAAATTTGTTCAGCAAATAAATAAAAAAGTGGATGGGAGTCACACAGTGCAAGAGAGACTAGCAGATACGGCCTGAAATGTAAAGATGTGCACTCCATTATTTCACATAGGAAAACATCACTGTTTAATTAAAACACGTGTAATGTAACACAGAAGTTCCAAGTGCACAAAGAGTCCAACCAAACATAACTACAGTACATTTGAGAATAGTGAGGGATTGTCTCAACCCATCAACACTAGAACTGGGTCTGTATGTCTTTAGTCCATCCAGTTAATGCCTAAACATTGTTTAAGTGCAACTTATAACAATACTTGTATTCCTTAAAGGAAAAGTGACATATTCTGTAGAGTGGAAGTTACAATGGTAAAAGGCCCTGCTGAAATGTGTTGCATTGAAACAACAGCCACGTCCTCGTCTGTTCTGTAACGAGGAGCTCTAGTGCTGAGCAAGGAACACATTGTATAGTTATCTGCTGAAAGCTGTTGTTTAGTATTCATAAAGCCAGTCCTATTTTAACCGCAGTCAGTCTGACAGCTACAACTGCGCTCCTCTGCCAACTGTGCTTCTCATCTTCATACCTTAAGGCCCTGACTAGCAAAAGAGGAAGGACAACACTGACAGCCTTGACATTTGATGCTAGAACTCAATGTAGAATTATACCATGGCATTGTTGAATACTCATTTCTAATTGCCTTGAAGGGCATTCTAGAGCGTACATTATTTCCCTATATCACACGGTATATCAGCACGGTAGAATTCAATGGCTATAATTAATTCTTAGGGACAGATCAACATTTACTGGGCTGGAGGGGCTGGTCCAACTCGAGGTGTCATAAAAACAAAATGTACTCCTCTTTCCAAAGTTACAAATATTTTCACATGAACCTCACCTTATACTGTAAAATGTATTTAACACCCTCCCCCTCAGATGAACTCAAAATAATGTTTACCACGATAAATAACAATGACTGTAGCGTCACTGTGTTTAAAAACGTGGATATAGACTTTGCCACTTCAGCATGCTTTTGTGGCCCAGTCGATGCTACGCAGGGCTACGGGCCAGAAGGTTGAGGGTTCACTGACCTCCACAGACGAGCTGGCTAAAGACAATGATCAGCTAGGGGGGAATCTAATTTCAACAATTTGATGCCATATTTGTATAACTACACAAAATATATGCAACACAATTTCCACCAACAGGTTTCAGTGCAATGTACCGCACAGCCAATAAACAAAGCATACTGACTTTGTGCACTTCAATATCATGTTTGTGTTTTCAACACCACAATAAATAGACTATGTCAATCTCGACAAACAGAAAACACATCCCTCCCTACGTTGTAGGCTTACCCAGTATCGAAGGCATGGCTTGACAATCTCCGAATGTCATTCAACTTTTTGGTGTTTTGTAACAGATGTATTTTTTTTGATTTTAGATTCTTCAAAGTAGCCACCCTTTGCCTTGATGGTAGCTTTGTAGACTCTTGGCATTCTCTTAACCAGCTTCACCTGGAATGCTTTTCCAACAGTCTTGAATGCTGCAGAATTGTTTTGGTACCCTTCCTCAGATCTGTACCTAGACACAATCCTGTCTCAGAGCTCTACGGACAATTCCTTCAACCTCATGGCTTATAGAGACAGCCTTTTACCTGCTGCTATCATGTCCAATCAATTGAATTTACAACAGATGTTTCTACAACTTGATTGGAGTCCATCTCAAGGATGATCCATGGAAACAGGATGCACCTGAGCTCAATTCTGAGTCACATAGCATAGGGTCTGAATAGGGTCTGTCTCCTGACCCCTCCTGTCTCAGCCTCCAGTATTTATGCTGCAGTAGTTTATGTGTCGGGGGGCTAGGGTCAGTTTGTTATATCTGGAGTACTTCTCCTGTCCTATTCAGTGTCCTGTGTGAATCTAAGTGTGCGTTCTCTAATTCTCTCCTTCTCTCTTTCTCTCTCTCGGAGGACCTGAGCCCTAGGACCATGCCCCAGGACTACCTGACATGATGACTCCTTGCTGTCCCCAGTCCACCTGGCTGTGCTGCTGCTCCAGTTTCAACTGTTCTGCCTTATTATTATTCGACCATGCTGATCATTTATGAACATTTGAACATCTTGGCCATGTTCTGTTATAATCTCCACCCGGCACAGCCAGAAGAGGACTGGCCATCCCACATATGCTCTCTCTAATTCTCTCGTTCTTTCTCTCTCTCGGAGGACCTGAGCCCTAGGACCATGCCCCAGGAATACCTGACATGATGACTCCTTGCTGTCCCCAGTCCACCTGACTGTGCTGCTGCTCCAGTTTCAACTATTCTGCCTTATTATTATTCGACCATGCTGGTCATTTATGAACATTTGAACATCTTGACCATGTTTTGTTATAATCTCCACCCGGCACAGCCAGAAGAGGACTGGCCACCCCACATAGCCTGGTTCCTCTCTAGGTTTCTTCCTAGGTTTTGGCCTTTCTAGGGAGTTTTTCCTAGCCACCGTGCTTCTTCACCTGCATTGCTTGCTGTTTGGGGTTTTAGGCTGGGTTTCTGTACAGCACTTTGAGATATCAGCTGATGTACGAAGGGCTATATAAAATAAATTTGATTGATTGAATACTTCTGTAAATAAGGTATCTGTTTTTAATTTTTAATACGTTTGCAAACATTTCTAAAAACCTGTTTTCGCTTTGTCATTATTGAGTATTGTGTGTCGATTGACGTTTGATTTCATCCATTTTAGAATAAGACTGTAATCAAACAAAATGTGGAATAGGTAAAGGGGTCTTAATACTTTCTGAGTGCACTGTATATATAGCCTATGTATGGGAAGAGGAGCTTAGGCCTAACCCCAGAGATATGCCAGTGGCATGCTGCAACACTGACATGCATTTCTTTATGTCAGATGGATACTGCGTCTGCTATACAGATAAAAACATACAGAAGGTGGTTAATTCGTTAATTTTAATATTTTTATAAAGATAAGCATTATATTGTTAAATTATACGACTAACTCTGGTAGACCTGAAACAGTCTTCCTCACCTCAAGCTCAACTGTCGGAGTCAGTCTGAGCGCCGGGACACAGTGCCTTCCTATCATAGGGTAATATTAGGGTAATAACAAAAGTAAATAGAGCCATTGTTTACAGAGCTGCCAACTCTCACGCATTGTCCGTGAGACACATGCATTTGACCTCTTCTCCCGCTCTCACGGCACACCACATTGAAAATTACTGTTTTTATTTTTCAAATTCGTCCAACTTTTCAACTGTGCTCCAAATCGTTTTGGAATCGGAGCATTTGCGCTTGCAATTTAACGTCACGAGCAAAACCTTTATCATTGTCCTGCACTGTGAACTGCGGCACATTGAAGCATATGATTGGTCTAGTTATGTAAGGGATCAATGGGATTGAATGCATGTTTTAAAGAAACACCCCTCAAGATAAGAGCGGAGCTGAATGCAGAGCGAGAACGTTCGCTGTGGAGTTTATAAAACTGTAAACAGAGTAGCATGGTAGGGCTGTTTTATGTACAATGTCAACAAAATGTGGTAGTTTTTACTCTTTTACTTTTTACTGTCACTATTGCAGAATGCAGCCCTTTGACAGAATGTCCTTTAATCCACACTTGCATTAGTCCACTCGTTTGGTGATTGGCATTAAGGTTGTGACAAAGAAACGGCAGCAGAAAGACCTATAGTATGTTTTATCGGGGAAGTTTGGTAAAGTGAGCTGATTTATAACTATGAAAATGATTTAGTCAAATAGATTGTGAACCCAAAAATGTAAGTTTGATTCTATACAAAGTCTGATTCTATACAATAAATATAACATTTATTTGGTTAGGGTGTAGGGGCAGATGTATGTAATCTTGTCTTCTGGAGCTGTTATCTATTTACTTTATTTAGTCTGATCAGTGGAACAATTCTCATTCTTAATGGGCTAAAATATATGGTAATTAATGTGCTTGTCAGCAAGAACACGAATGTTATTCCCCACACTTATTATTCCATTTCTTCCCAATTTTGCCAGTGTAATCACATATTTGAAATCTCATATGCCTACTTGTGTTGTTGAAAATTAATTATATGAGGCTATGTATTTTTGCAGGCCTTCGTGGACAGTTTTGAATATGTCATACACATAAGTGTTGGATATTAAATGCTCCAGGAATCAAACATAATTTTGGACATTTTAGTATTGTGCACATGCTAGACAACTACTACACGCATCATATTTTGTCTTTGTAGAGTAAGACTATGTCAAGGATCTATAACTAGTAGGCATAAACCACCGGAATATTGGTCCATTCGATTTTTCTTGAAGATTTGGTGATTTTCAGAAATTAATTGTTATAACAAGAACATTTTCAAACACCCAGCACTTGGTAAACATAGACCAGGGGTGGCCAACCCTCCTGGAGAGCAAGCAGGAATTTCTTCCAGACCTATTTTAAAAGAGATAGTTCACCCAAATTAATAAATACAAAATGTTGTGTCCTTACCTTGAAATCAGTCTATGGACAAGGAGATTGAAATCTATGATTTGGTGACCCGCTGCCATCAACTATTAATATTTCCTGTGCAAAGCACTTTCCAGAACTTTCCACCTGAGAACAGGGATCAATCCCTGCTTCCAACCCTCCCACTGTTTCTAGCATTTGCCGGCATCTCCATCTCACTTCATTACTGTCTGAATAAAGTGTTAAACCACCTAAAAAAATGTTTTAAAGATTTTTGCATACTTTAAAATTAATTCCCCAAAATCGCAAAGTAACAAAGTTGTCGAATTTTGAGTGTTTATTTAATGTTCAAAGCATCCTGAATACACCTGACCTGTGTTTTTTTCTTTAAAAAATGCCCATCCTGGTCATAGGCCTAAGCCATGTAAAGATACGTAGAATTGCAGGAAATTAGCTTTAAAGTAGTCCAATTTTACCCCGTCTAGGTGTTGTGCTAGGGGGCAATGAAATTCACGTAGCAAATCCTCACTCAAAGCTTTCAAAAGTTGGCTGCCCTGTGTTTATAGAGAAAATATGAGCAGCAGAGCAAATGTAATCCAGGGGAAAAAACTCACTTCTCTCCCAAAACACCACACAACTCTCCGCCCAAAACAGTTTGCTTAGCTAACTAGCAAGTCTGTTTGTTTAGTTACCAAGGCAACTATTATAGCTAATTAGTAAACTTGCTAGCTACTTCAGTGGATGTTGAAGAAATTTCTACCTGCCAATGAACACATTTCTAGTGGCACATGTGTTAAATTATAGCCACTGTATAAAAGGGATATTCAACTCGTGGCTCTCTGCGTTCTCTGGAAAATGAGTTTCACTCCGCTAGCACAATGTGGAACACAGCTTCCATCTGTTCATTATTTTCCATAGAACGCATCTCGTTGATTATCCTTTGCATAGTCCTCTCCTACAAATAACAATAGTGGAACAATAAAACACACCCAGAACAACTCTTTAACTGAGTTACAGTTATCACAATTCTACACATCTAAAACCATCTATGCCACTGAGAAAGAAAAAGTGAATGAATATAAAACTCACATCAAAATTGCGGCGTATAGGATTGTATGGTTTCATACCATCTTCTAATGAGCTGACATGGAATGATGCACAATGCTCTCTTTGTTTAACTGCAAATCATGTGCAGACTACTTCTCACAGTGAGTGATCCATCCATATGTTGTTTATAGGCCTACATCCCCTCCGAATACAAAACACAGTAGCCCAGTGGCCGACAGTGGGGAAGATGGAACGAGATGGATTTTGGCTGACATTCTGCAAATTTTCTCCTCAATGAAACATTTGATCTCAAAGTTCTGTTCACAAAACTAGAATCTGTTATGAACAGAGTGGACTAGTTTTGCAGACTTTAGCCTTTGCCAAAGTAAAAAAAAAAAAAAATGCATTGTTTGGAAGGAGTGCAAAGGCGTATTTAGTTATTGCCCACGCGCACTTCAGAGTAGGCGTTCCCTAACGGAAATATGCAAATGTTTGCTAGAATGTGCAAATAGGATCTCACTAGCTCGTGACTGGCTCTGGCCACCTACTTGCTTGTTCTGCGCACTATGACTAATCTGTTCCCATTTGAAACAACAGGCTGTGGTTTATCTTGGTTTACTTACAAAAATATTTGGTAGTAGTGTGAATAGCACCTGAGGCTCAGTGGAGTCTGCCTGGCTCAGCTCCTTGAGGGAGATGGTACTGACAATGCCCCGCAGCAGAGGGGTGTCCTCACCGATAACACGCAGATGGCGAGAGGACGCACGCCCACTCCTGGCTCTTGCCATTTATCTGGACAGCTCTACAGGTGGGGCTGCGCTTGCATCCTCCACAAAGAGCACCCGCATCAAAGGCAAAGCAGAAAACAATGTGGCCGCTCATGAAAGGGAAGACAGTGATTTCACTTAAGCTGTGGTCAAGAGAGGATACTTCCCTCTGTTTATGAGCCAACACGCTAGAGTCCAGCAACAAAAGGAGATGGGGGGAGGGGGAGGGGGACAACTACCTTTATTGATGAGGCACAGCCTTATAAATTAACCATGCATGCATAGCATGTGCAATGCACTTAGCAAGAACATTTTTATGATCATAAAAAGATAAACAGAATTCTCAAGTGTCTTATGTATTTCCGTTTGTTTCACACAAATGAACACATTATACACTAGTGCAGGGTACCCCAACTGGCGGCCCGAGGGCCGAATTCACATACATACATACAGTACCAGTCAAAAGTTTGGACACACCTACTCATTCAAGGGTTTTTCTTTATTTTTACAATTTTCTACATTGTAGAATAATAGTGAATCAAACCAAATGTATTTATAAAGCCCTTCTTATATCAGCTGATATCTCAAAGTGCTGTACAGAAACCCAGACTAAAACCCCAAACAGCAAGCAATGCAGGTGTAGAAGCACGGTGGCTAGGAAAAACTCCCTAGAAAAGGCCAGAACCTAGGAAGAAACCTAGAGAGGAACCAGGCTATGAGGGGTGGTCCCCTTCTGGCTGTGCCGGGTAGAGATTATAACAGAACATGGCTGTCACGATCATTTAGAGATGGATTGGAGCAAGGTGCAGCGTGGTAGGCGTACATTTTACTTTTATTTAAATGACACCGAAAAAACAACAAAATACAACAACTAACGTAAAGTTACTTGCAGTGCAGAAAGCAACTACACACAAAAAAGATCCCACAAACTAAAGGTGGAAAAAAGGCTGCCTAAGTATGATCCCCAATCAGAGACAACGAGACAGCTGCCTCTGATTAGGAACCATACCCGGCCAACAAGGAAATAGAAAAACTAGAATGCCCACCCACATCACACCCCACCGAACCAAATAGAGAAATAAAAAGGCTCTCTAAGGTCAGGGTGTGACAATGGCCAAGATATTCAAATGTTCATAGATGACCAGCAGGGTCAAATAATAATAATAACAGTGGTTGTCGAGGTCAGCACCTCCGGAGTAAATAGTGAAGACATCAAAACTATGAAATAACACATATGGAATCATGTAGTAACCAAAAAAGTGCTAAACAAATCAAAATATATTTGAGATTCTTCAAAGTAGCCACCCATTGCCTTGATGACAGCTTTGCACACCCTTGGTATTCTCTCAACCAGCTTCATGAGGTAGACACTTGGAATGCATTTCAATTAACAGGTGTGCCTTGTTAAAAGTTAATTAGTCAATCCGGAAAGATTTCCAGAACTTTGAAAGATTCTTCAAGTGCAGTCGCAAAAACCATCAAGCGCTATGATGAAACTGGCTCTCATGAGGACCACCACAGGAAAGGAAGACCCAGAGTTACCTCTGCTGTAGAGGGTAAATTCATTAGAGTTAACTGCGCCTCAGATTGCAGACAAATAAATGCTTCACAGAGTTCAAGTCACACATCTCAACATCGACTGTTCAGAGGAGACTGAGTGAATCAGGCCTTCATGGTCGAATTATTGCAAAGAAACCACTACTAAAGGACATCAATAATAAGAAGAGACTTGCTTGGGCTAGAAACACAAGTCATGGACATTAGACTGGTGGAAATCTGTTCCTTGGTCTGATGAGTCCAAATTTGAGATTTGTGGCGCAGAGTAGGTGAACGGATGATCTCTGCATGTGTGGTTCCACACCTTGAAGCATGGAGGAGGTGGTGTGATGGTGCATTGCTGGTGACACTGTAGGTGATTTATTTAGAATTCAAGGCACACTTAACCAGCATGGCTACCACAGCATTCTGCAGTGATACGCCATCCCATCTGGTTCGCGCTTAGTGGGACTATCATTTGTTTTTCAACAGGAAAATGACCCAAAACACACCTCCAGGCTATGTAGGGGCTAATTGACCAAGAAGGAGAGTGACGGGGTGCTGCATCAGATGACTGGCCTCCACAATCACCTAACCTCAACACAATTGAGATGGTTCGGTTTGAGTTTGACCGCAGAGTGAAGGAAAAGCTGCCAACAAGTGCTCAGCATAAGTGGGAACTCTTTCAAGAATGTTGGAAAAGCATTCCTCATGAAGCTGGTTGAGAGAATGCCAGGAGTGTGGAAAGCTGTCATCAAGGCAAAAGGCGGCTACTTTTTTGGGATACTACATGATTCCATATGTGTTATTTAATAGTTTTGATGCCTTCACTACTAATTATACAGGTATGTTGTCAATGATGTGGAACCAAGCAAGATTTCAAAGTGACACATCCGCAAAAATATGCATGCACGTAAGACATATGAAATGTCATGTTGAAGTTTGCCTCAGATCAAATGCCTTAAAAAATACAATGCAGAAACGGCGTGAGCTTTTTCTATGTAATGATATTCAGACCCCATTCAGCTCTCCAGAAGGCCCCATATGAAGCTGAGGTAGAAACGCACCAGGGAAGCTACTGACAGTCATCTAATTTCCTTGAACAGGAAGAGCCATCCATTCTAATGTCATCACACTCTGAAAACTCTTCCCCTCGTGTGATAATCAGTGTTTTCCAAATGCAAGGCACTCTTAAAACCAGCCACCATCCTTTCACAGCAGACACAATTATCTCTAAAACCAATCTGTCTATGTACAGTGCTTTTCCCAGACCCCTTCTGCTCACAGTAATAGTGCTTAGGGGAACTGACTGAAAATAATTGATATTTCCCAGATCTGGCAAACAATGGTTGGTTATTGTGTTTATAAAGTATCACTTGGCTTTCATGTTGCATGTCAGACATTCCTCTTCCTGGAGTATTGGTGAGTCACTCCAGATGACTTGTGTGTATGTGAGAAGGCTGTGTCAAGGCCATATTATCCTGTAATGTCCCGTCCCCTCCTCTCTGTCTGTTGGATTATTGACATAGAGTTAATAAAATAAAGGCCACAGATTGGACATTCTCAATACAATTATTCCCAATACAAATAATTGTATTTTGGGCAGAGAACAGGGACATTACTGTAACTGTACTCACAGTGGGAAAGCAGAGAAATCTGATGGTGTCCTCGGTTACAGTACATGACAGAAAGAGTCTACTTGTAGGCTTGTTTTTGAACAGATGGGTGTTCTCTGAAAGTAAAGTCTGCGTCCCTGAACTTCACGTGTAAAAGCCTACTAGTTACACATGGTTTAGTTTAAAACAAAATTGCTGAGTACATACAGTATTATCCGTTCACTCATCTGCAAATACTGAAACCTCTTTGGTAAAATCCTCTACCTAAACTAAATCCCCCGGCTCTAATTTCATGTGCTGGAAGAGTGTTAAAAATGTTGTTTTCACTAGGCGATGGACAGTTCTATAGAAAATCTGAATTTCTGCTGGAGTTGGAGAAAGCTTTTAGTTGTGATTTAAGTGCTGCAGCCGTTAATGCATAAACCACCTATTTGACATCAGAACCAAGTTTAATCTCCTTTTACTTAAAAGTGGTGATTTTAATAACTACACTTTAAGACATACTCATGTTTTACATAATGACTTGGATATGCTTTCAATGTATTATAAGGGAGGTTTAATGGAGAAAAGAAATAGATAAAAGTGAAGCCTTCAGAGATCCATTTGAAATAAGTGTGGAATTACCTGCCATAAAGCTGCCAAGCATTCTAATCTTAAGAGTCCAAGCTAACTTTGAAATAATAACATCTGAGTGAAGCAAAACGAGCCATTGACTGTCCCCAAGGATATTCTTAATCTCTTTCCTGAATGTATCATGACACGGAATAATGTCTATAGATGATCTATTACCGCTCCAAAAAGCTATAGTGATAAATGACACAACGGAAAGTGATTTTGAATCTGATCATATTCTCAAATGCCTGTTACGGCCATTGTACTACAGTACCTCGAAACACACTTTCTGCCACATCAAAACCACCCAACATGGTGCATTCATGGAATGCTGCCATTTCTCAGTGGTGTTGAATGTCTAGTGCTCTCATTACAGATTGTACTTGGGGCCTGAGTAGATCTATAGATGAGCCTTGGAATCCTGTTTCCATGCAGCATTACGTTAGAGCAATTCATCCTTACCTAAATTACAAAAAATAACACATTTAATTTAGATTTTGGGACATCTACTACTATTACTGAGATGACATGACATGCTCTTAAACATATACTTGAAGTACAATCCAGGAATAAATAAATGGCAGGTTGTGTCAACATGACCTGTTGGAGCGATCAAACAGAACTGTGGTGCACTCAGGCTGCCGTCTAAGAGGTTATTCAAGTGGGTAAAAGTCCCCCTCGATTCCCAGATGTGGGTGTTGCATTAGTCCGGCCCATCACCCAGGCATGAGCAATTACCCAGACATAGCAGAGGGAAAATGATTATCCCCATCATCTCAATAATAAAGGTCGGAGCAGTCCATTCCAGTCAACACACACAGGGAAACACAGATGCAAAACACACACACACAACCAATAATCAGTTAACATTCTGACGCTAACAGAGGTATAATAACAAATCCTTAGCCTTAGTCTCTGATATGTATTGCATTGGTAAATAATAGCTTTGGACAATGTAATCTTTCTCAATGCAAGTTTACGTCAATAGACAGAGCGCAGCTCTCCAAATGGGGATGTACTATCTACTAATCAAAATTAGTCAGGCAGCATTGGTGGTCCCTGGGTAAAGAAAATGTCAGTATGAGGTATGACACTTTAAGATTATTTGAGCTCCTAAATGGGAGAAAGGCAAGAGATTTCTACAGACATTCCAACACATACAGTATAGGCAAACATATCTTAATCAAAATCTCTATGTTAACCCAAGCTGCACATTCTGCTAATAATAATAATAATAATAAACTGCAGCCTATATGAATCAAGCAGTGATGGTTTTCAATCTGGGCAAGCGTCATTCATGGCTATAAAACCCCTAAATATTACAGTGATGGTTAAATGTTTCCCAGAAAGGCATTCCTGCATGAAAATTATTATGCCAATTATGATTTCAAAATGCACTAAATGAGTGATAATTACCCCAGTTAGGGCCCTTGCAGTAAACATTTCGAGAGCCCTCCAAATGTACCACAGCAATCAGTGATTAGTAAAACAGGCTATTTTTGCCCATTTTTAATCAGTTCTGCTGTGCAAAACACAACCTACAAGACCTAATCTTGTGCACATAACTCTGACTACATTAATGACAATGGTCGATTTGCTTAAAGTTTCTCATGGACTAAGTAGTACATTTTAATCTGTAGTTTAGTCCTGAGGGTAACAGCCTTACAGCCAGATGTGCTCATTTGCAAGCCTAGGCAAATAAAACATTGAGGGAGGTTAAGATACACTGCTGCAAGGGGCAGATGTCCAAATCAAACATCTGTTAACTGGGCCTACCCCAGCGCCACAGCTAGGCTTGGATCCACCAGAGCTAGTTTAAGAAATGGCTCCCTCTGGACAGGCAGGGGATTGAAGACCAGCTGTGCAGTAGTTAGCACAGGCCACAGAGAGTGGCATATAGCACCACCAATACATGCCATTCAGATGGTGATTTAACATGCTATAGCACCCACCCTATGACACTATTCATTAATAACTTCCCATTCCCTGTTATCCCCAACATCAGATATGCATCAACATTTCTCCCCTTTTTCCTGTGAGGGGAGAGAGAGCATGTTCTATTAGAGCCTGCTATTAAGATACAGGGCTTTGCAAAGCAGCACTGTCACCAGCATGCACATCAGCAACTAAAAGTAATTCAAAGCAAACTGAAACTTTTTTTTTAGTTAAAAACATGTGATTCAATAAAGAAAAATAAAGCATTATTCTCCCTCCTGTGTAAGTGCTGTGTAACTCTACGTAGGAGGCAGCTGAGGCAGAGAGGATGACCAGAGACACATTGAGCAGAGCAAACAACCTCTTGGCTGAACTTATCTAGCCCAGTGTTCTCTACATACAGTGAGCAACATGAAAACAAGACAACAGTAGCAACACAAATGTTGCTGTTGGCTTTATCTGTAATCAACATGCTTACATCCCTTGAAAAAAAGGCAGGGGAGGAAAATCAATGATCCAGGCCAACTTTATTGTCAAAGAGAAGCAATAAATACACTTACCTTCAACCTCGCTTGCTTCTCACGGTCCCAGGGTCTGGTAATTAGAGAAGGGAGGGATGGAAGGAGGGATAGAAGGACAGATGGAGGCTGGAACACAAGGAGGAGAAGATTACAAGATGATGAGTTTCATTGCAGACAGCCTAGGTCTAATGATACTCCTCTGTCACTCAAAACAGTAACTCAAAGATGCCTGAAAGTAAACACATTGGCCATGGAATGGGATACAGTATCTATATTCAGATCTGCAGTATGTGAGAAAAAAAACAGAGATTGTTGGTCTGTATGGACCAATAATGCTGTTATAATAATGCTTATTTTCAATAAGGTATATAGGACTTGGGTTCATGAATGTATGCTTTGCTGTCAATGTATCTTAAGGTGTCTGACATTGATTGCAATACCTCTAAATAAAGTTTTAATGTTCAATGTTTCAAAGTAAATTGAAACGTTGCCATTATGACAATTTTAAACAAAAAACTGTAACGTATAGCTATTTTTTTGACATCTCATGTCACAATGTTCAAGTGGTATGCCGAATGAATGCCATAAACAATTAACATTGGATTTGGTTCAGCAGTGGGGCAGATTAAACATTTAGTCTCAGCTACCTTAAGTGTTTCTATAATTCAAATTGCATCAAGATGAATGTATTGTGTTGAGGTTCTATGACAGATCAAAGCACAAGGGCATTGGATAACAAGCTAAGCATGTTGGAAAGGACATGTGTAGGAATGCAAAGATAACATGTTAAACAAACAGTGATATTTCAAGGTTAATGACTAGGCAGGGGGTAGTTAGACGTAATAAGAGACAAGAACAATAGCTCATATCGACCTGGAACACTGATGAGAGGGGATGGAAAGAAACAAAGATAATAAAGACCTGTGAGTAAAAGACATGTAATTGATGCACAAAATTCATTGTAAACTAGTTAGATGGTGTAACCTTTTCCTGGAAGCCTGGACCCTATTTCTCTTTCTGTCTCTCAACTCGGCGTACATTTTTAATGAAAGAGACGGCTCAAGCTTGAACTTTGTTTTTTCTTGTAAAAGATTCATTCTATTGGGGAAGTGTTGATTGAACAGAAGCCCAAATACACTCAGTCTCTCCTCTACTTAAGAGTGCACAGTTGAGCTGAAGCGAACATCAATTTATCACGACATCTCTGGAGCTGCCCGGCGGGCAGGGAGAGATGGGAGCTGGCAATACAGCTGACGGACTGGCAAAGGCCTGCTATTACCCAAGCACAGGCCCCTGACTCCCTTAGGAGTTTCCCCTTGCTTTACCTTCGCAGGCAGAATGTCCCAGAGGTGACAATGAGGCGCAGGGCAACTGATAGTGACGGTAATTAAAAGGGTTGATTAAAAGTGACGGAAGGCGGACATCCAGGGAGAAAACAAGGTTTAGGAGAGAGGATGGGAGGGAGAGCGGTAGAACATGAATCATGTTAGATCACTTCTCGAGTTAACAGGAGAGCCAGATAAATACCTTTTTCCGCAAGTCACTTCAATTGGGGCAAAATCTCTAGAGCGCTGCCATCCCAGAAAACCTAAAAAACTGTAATTCTGCGGGAATGATGGTTGCCCATTCGATTCAATGCCCACGAGGTAAAGCTGGAAGGAACAATCTAAATCTGAATATTTGAAGGTGAAGTTTGACTATTGCATTTGACTTTCACAAACAGTCACTACCAACAGTCTAATAACTCAATTCAAGTTGAAATGTATAGATGAAAATGCAAAAGCAACAAAGAGCACAACTGGATCCAGGGACAATTAGGCTATCGGTAAAGAGATTTCAAAGTCCTGGTGTTCGCTGCTCAGATATCTTGTTTATTACCACTGGCCAAGACTTCCCAAAGAGACATCAGAACCAGATGATAGCTTTACAGGCAAACCTGCAGGGGAAACTAAACAAACTCCTGGAGGTTTTTTCAACTTAAACCCCTGGCCTCACACATGCACACTGACCTGAGGAAGCCTCACTCTACAAAATCCAGCAAAATCCACTTTTATACATTAGCCGTCTAGTACCACTCGTCTAATTTGGGCATGCCCAGAGGGGGTAACAACTCAAAGACCTGAACTTCAATTGAAATAGCATCCGAAAACTGAAGCCAAAAACAAACACATCACTTTTAATGAGGGAGACACTCTGGACAGATCTTAGAGTTAAGTTAATTTGACATTGTGTTCTTTACGTCCAAATACAAACTGACATTCATTAAATTCATACAGAGCAGCTAATGTGATAACTCAAAATTAAAATATTTTGTTGATTCTACTGCTTGTAGTAAATACATTAGATAAAAGGAACTGCCAGTTTCTGTACCCTTGTATAATTCTACAATGACAGTAAGTGCTTTGTGAGATTCCTCTTGGCACACAAAGCATTATGATGCATTTCCATATTTATCTCTCTGTACATATGCCCTAGCATACACAATGGTAGCTCGACAGAAAGACAACAGCATTTAACCATTTGTACATGACAAGGTTTTGACAGATGGAGGGAGAAGTAACAGCAGGATCACTTTTTGATTTGAACCAACAGAACTCAACCCAAGGCAGCATGAGTCACATTGGATAGTGGGTCACGTTGACACAACTTCCAGTCACATGAATGATGGGATGATGGTTGTTTCGTAAACATCTCAGTTGATTGAAACCTTGTTCCTCTACAAGCTGTGAATGGGAATCCACACATTCCCACCCAAGAATCAGAGCAAAAGACTGAGGACAGACAGTCCAATGTGTTATTGTGTCCTTTACTTCAAATCTACTGTAGAAAAGCTGTAGATTCAGAAAGTAGCCTCCCAGAATCAAATTCTTCATGATCTACTTGCATTATAATCCAATTAATCTAATTAATAACAGTGTTCTCGCTTTTTTCCTTGTGACCAAATATAAGTAATGTGCACGTGTACATGCTAGACAGGCTCCATTGTATTTATAGCTTCTGGTTAGGTGTTCCTGACGTGATATAAAGACGTGGCATTTACTGGGGCTAATATTTTTCTATCATTGCTCACAGCACCATGCATATCCACCAGCTGCTGGAGATAATGCACAAATATGATAACAGATCAATTCCCCGCCATTAATTCCCAAGGGACGGACGGCCTGAGCTAGGAAGATGCAATGGACTGAGACACCAACACACATAACATAATTGAGGTAGGAGAGGCAGAGTGAAAACAATGCGAAGAGCATTAAAAAGCCTAATAGTTTCAAAATTGGCCATCATAAATGTCATTATTTCTTTCCTAATGAATGACAATTGGTATTCTGCTCTCGCTGTCTGTGAACCAACACTGACATTTGAGCTATAGGGCTAGGAAGCCTACTTGGAAACCTGGGATAGTGGGCTACATATTGAAAATGCAGACTATTGTCAATTTAAGTCACTTCATGTCAAAGTGGGTGAGAAGCATCCAGCTGCAGATGGTGTGACTAGGGCACCTAGTCTGCTAATGTCAAAGCTCACGCGCTCTAACACGCTGGGCCAGAGGTATAATATGTCACTAGCTCTGGTCCAGGGCATACCCACTGAATTAGGCATTTAAAAGGCCCTCTATGCTACTAGCTAGCTAGCTCTGGTCCAGGGCAAAGCTAGTAGCTCTGATCAGCAGTAGCTTTGGTCCAGGGCGTAGCCAAATATTTTTATAACTAAAAACATTTCCAATGGGAATGTTGTGGAAATTCTTCCACAGGGACACTCAAAGTCAATCTTAATAGGAATCATTGTTTATTGTCAGTGCGCTGGAGAGGTTCCAACCAACTCAAGGCACCATAGTACCCATGTCAAATCAAATTGTAATAGTCACATGCACCAAATACAACATGTGTAGACCTTACAGTGAAATTCTTACTTACAAGCCCCTAACCAACAATGCAGTTTGTTGGGGGTACCGGTACAGAGTCAATGTGCGGGGGCACCAGGTTAGTTGAGGTAATATGTACATGTGGGTAGAGTTATTAAAGTGACTATGCAAAGATGATAACAACAGATAGCAGCAGTGTAAAAAAAAAAAAGGGGGGGGGGGGTAATGTCAAGTATGGGTAGCCATTTGATTAGGTGTTCAGGAATCTTATGGCTTGGGTAGAAGCTGTTTAGAAGCCTCTTGGACCTAGACTTGGTGCTCCGGTACCGCTTGCCGTGCGTCTATGACTAGGGTGGCTGGAGTCTGACAATTTTTGGGACCTTCCTCTGACACTGCCTGATATATTGGTCCTGGATTGCAGTAAGCTTGGCCCCAGTGATGTACTGGGCCGTTCGCACTACCCTCTGTAGTGCCTTGCGGTCGGAGGCCGAGCAGTTGCCATACCAGGCAGTGATGCAACCATGCTCTCGATGATGCAGTTTTTTTTCCTCTGGTTGCACATTTAATATGCTGATAGAAATTTGGTAAAACGGATTTGAGTTTCCCTGCATTAAAGTCCCCGACTACTAGGAGTGCCGCCTCTGGTTGAGCGTTTTCTTGTTTGCTTATGGCGGAATACAGCTCATTCAAAGTTTTCTTTGACTGTGGTGGTATGTAAACAGCTACGAAAAATGCAGATGAAAACTCTCTAGATAGATAGTGCGGTCGACAGCTTATCATGAGATGCTCTACCTCAGGCGAGCAATAGCTCGAGACTAACTTAGATATCGTGCACCAGCTGTTATTTACAAAAATACATAGCCCGCCGCCCCTTATCTTACCAGACGCCACTGTTCTATCCTGCCGGTACAGCGTATAACCATGTACAGCATATGTTGATAGTGTCATCATTCAGCCACGACTCCGTGAGGCATAAGATATTCCAGTTGTGAATGCCCCGTTGGTAGATTAAAATAGATTACCTATGTGCAAGATTATTCTCCAAAGATTGCACGTTTGCTAGCAGAATGGAAGGAAGTGGGTGTTTACTTGATCGCCTACGAATTCTCAGAAGGCAGCAGGCCCTTTGGCCCCTTTTTCTCCGCCTCCTCTTCACACAAATCATGGGGATCTGGGCCTGTTCCCGAGAAAGCAGTATATCGTTCGTGTCGGGCTCGTCAGACTCCATAAAGGAAAAAAAGGATTCTGCCAGTCCGTGGAGAGTAATCGCAGTGCTGATGTTCAGAAATTATTTTCGGTCATATCGATCAGGAGCTCTGCTTGGGCTGTCCCAGCAGTTGTCTTACACAGTTAAAGTCGAAAGTTAACATAAACAAGTTTTAATGACTACAACCTAAGTGTTTCAACCACTCCACAAATTTCTTGTTAACAAACTATAGTTTTGGCAAGTCGGATAGGACATCTACTTTGTGCATGACGCAAGTCATTTTTCCAACAACAGTTTACAGATTATTTCACTGTATCACAATTCCAGTGGGTCAGAAGGATACACACACACTAAGTTGACTGTGCTTTAAACAGCTTGGAAAATTCCAGAAAATGATGTCATGGCTTTAGAAGCTTCTGATAGGCTAATAGACATCCTTTGAGTCAATTGGAGGTGTACCTGTGGATGTATTTCAAGGCCTACCTTCAAACTCAGTGCTTCTTTCCTTGACATCATGGGAAAATCAAAAGAAATCAGCCAAGACCTCAGAAAAAAAATTGTAGACCTACACAAGTCTGGTTCATCCTTGGGAGCAATTTCCAAATGCCTGAAGGTACCACGTTCATCTGTACAAACAATAACACGCAAGTATAAACACCATGGGACCACACAGCCATCATACCGCTCAGGAAGGAGACGCATTCTGTCTCCTAGAGATGAACGTACTTTGTTGCGAGGACCTTGTGAAGATGCTGGAAGAAACAGGTACAAAAGTATCTAAATCCACAGTAAAACAAGTCCTATATCGACATAACCTGAAAGACCGCTCAGCAAGGAAGAAGCCACTGCTCCAAAACCGCCATAAAAAAACAGGCTATGGTTTGAAACTGCACATGGTGTCACACCCTGGTCAAAGTATTTTGTGTTTATCTTTATTTATTTGGTCAGGCCAGGGTGTGGCATGGGTTTTTGTATGTGGTGTGTATGTATGGGGATTGTAGCTAGTGGGGTGTTCTAGCTAAGTCTATGGCTGTCTGAAGTGGTTCTCAATCAGAGGCAGGTGTTTATCGTTGTCTCTGATTGGGAACCATATTTAGGCAGCCATATTCTTTGAGTTTGTCGTGGGTGATTGTCCTTATTGTCCTTAGTGTCCTGATGTCATTGTTAGGTTACACAAGTATAGGCTGTTTCGGTTTTCGTTAAGTTTATTGTTTTGATAGTGTTTGTGTTTAGTGTGTTACTTCATTAAACATGGATTGCAATAGACACGCCGCATTTTGGTCCGACTCTCCTTCTCATCAAGAAAACCGTTACACATGGGGACAAAGATCGTACTTTTTGGAGAAATGTCCTCTGGTCTGATGAAACAAAAATAGAACTGTTTGGCCATAATGACCATCGTTATGTTTGAGGAAAAAGAGTGAGTGTTGCAAGCCGAAGAACACCATCCCAACCGTGAAGCACGGGGGTGGCAGCATCATGTTGTGGGGGTGCTTTGCTGCAGGAGGGACTGATGCACTTCACAAAATAGATGGCATCATGAGGCAGGACAATTATGTGGATACATTGAAGCAACATCTTAAGACATCAGGTAGGAAGTTAAAGCTTGGTCACAAATGGGTCTTCAAAATGGACAATGACCCCAAGCATACTTCCAAAGTTGTGGCAAAATTGCTTAAGGACAACAAAGTCAAGGTATTGGAGTGGCCGTCACAAAGCCCTGACCTCAATCCCATAGAACATTTGTGGGCAGAACTAAAAAAAAGCGTATGTGACCAAGGAGGCCTACAAACCTGACTCAGTTACACCAGCTCTGTCAGGAGCAATGGGCCAAAATTCACCCAACTTATTGTGGGAAGCTTGTGGTAGGCTACCCAAAACGGTTGACCCAAGTTAAACCATTTAAATGCAATGCTACCAAATACTAATTGAGTGTATGTAAACTTCTGACCCACTGGAACTGTGAGGAAAGAACTAAAAGTTTAAATAAATCATTCTCTCTACTATTATTCTATTATACTATTGTTTCACATTCTTAAAATAAAGTGGTGACCTTAACAGACCTAACACAGGAATTGTTATAGGATTAAATGTCAGGAATTGTGAAAAACTGAGTTTAAATGTATTTGGCTAAGGTATATGTAAACTTCCGACTAGCTGTAGCTGTTGTCCGCACTAGCGCTGGTCCAGGTCGTAGCCAGCTATGCTACCAGTCAAAGGTTTGGACACACCTACTTACTCATTCAATGGTTTTTCTTTATTTGACCAAGAAGGAGAGTGGTGGAATGCTGCATCAGTTTCAAAATTGACCATCATAAATGTCATTTTTTTCCTAATGAATGACAATTGGTATTCTGCTTGTGGCCTCCACAAGCACCCAACCTCAACCCAAAATGGTTTGGGATGAGTTGGACCGCAGAGTGAAGGAAAAGCAGCCAACAAGTGCTCAGCATATGTGGGAATTCCTTCAAGACTGTTGGAAAAGCATTTCAGGTGAAGCTGGTTGAGAGAATGCAAAGAGAGTGCAAAGCTATCCTCAAGGCAAAGGGTGGCTACTTTGAAGAATATCAAATATATTTTGATTTGATTAACATTTGTCTGGTTACTACATGATTCCATATGTGTTATTTCATAGTTTTGATGTCTTCACTATTGTTCTACAATGTAGAAAATAGTACAATTAAAGAAAAACCCTTAAATGAGTAGGTGTTTCCAAACTTTTGACTGGTACTGTAGCTCTGGTCCACACTGTCTGGTCCATGGCATAGCTAAAAACTCTGGTGCAGGGCATAGCTAGCAGCTAGTAATCTCTGGTTCACACTAGCGCTGGTCTAGCTCTGGTCCGACCTAGCTCTGGTCCAGGAAGTATCAAGTAGCTAGCTAGCTTTTTATGTAATTTCACCACCCGTGTTGTTGGTGGCGGTAATGCACCATCCTGTCTGGCACCCTTCGGCATCCTGTCTCAGCTCATCCTGTCACAGCGTCTGTGCCCTAAGAAGGTATCTGCTGGATGCAGGTAGGCTTACCATGTCTCACTGCCAAGGGAGGCGATAGACAGAGTGGAAGATGCAACCATCTTCGTGATTGCCTGAGTAGCCACGGAGGTAAGAAGGTGATTTCCTGAATAAAGGTGCAGTGTAATCACTGACGACTGCAATCATGTGCTCAAGACCAAAGGAGACAAATTTGACAAGAAAATACACTTCGGCTCAATGTCAATTTGCACTTAAATTATAATTCTTTGGGCACAAATTTCACATCCCATATCATGCACGTCTGTTCCCTTCCTTCTCATCCGAAAGACCATCACCAACTAACTTACATACCCTCTGTCTGGTGGCATCAGCAGGTATAGGCCTAAGCCTAGTAGTCTGTTATTATCCCCACTTTTTTCTTACATTTCCATGTTGGCAGGCCTGGAGAACAAAGTCATACAGGTGTGAGAAGAGACTAACAGGTAGGAAACACGTTTCTTGAATCCTTGAATAATCACTCAAAGGCAGGAAAAATATCGACATCAACATTACTGTAATGAGCTACTGGAGGTATGGCTGAGGCAAAGATATATTGCCTAATCGCTGTAATTCACAGAAATGTATAAACAAACAATCAAACTAAATGTGGTTACATGAAATGATAGGAGAATGTGCCCTAGTGGGCTAAACCGGCAAGGCGGCTTGTTAGACAAAAGGGGAAGTGGGGGTCGACTAAGAAGTCACTACAGAGTGATAATTATAACAATTGAAATGCTAATCCTTTACACATGAACGCTCACTCATTCGGGAACAATTGCAATCAATATATATATATATATATATATATTTACGCTCAGTGTGTCGTCTTGATCGCTGGTGAAAAGCTTGTGTCTTTCGTAGAATTGTCCATCTCTCTCCCTCTCTGTCTTGGTTAGAGGGGATAGTTCAAAGTGACATTCGTTATAGATGGATGTTTCGGCGGTTGTCGTTCTTCGCGTTCAATGATACCGAATTCCTAGCTGCAGACTAGTAATTAGTATCAAAGACTTGTTCTTATTCTGTCGGCATCGATAGTCTAAGAGTTTAACCACGTGGTATGGTTAAAAGATTCAGCAATGGTCTACAACTTTTGTCCTCCTAATGGAGAAAAGCAAGGTCTGCAACCTTTAGCCATCTCGTAATTGAGGTAAGCTTGGTCTCCTGATAATTTCTCAAAGTTGGGTTTTATTCGGAATGGCAGAAGGGGGCTGTCCCAGGATGTCTGACCCTAACTGGGCTCAGGGGCGGTCCTCTGATTTAGTTCAAATCAAAAGGGAATTGTATTTTTCTTCATTAAACAGTCCAAAATCATATTACACAATTATACAACAGTATCATACTCACTCATTCATCTTATACAACAATTAGATGTAAACCTCATATCTGAGGCTATTATATAAACAGCGTTATGGTAATGTGGCCACACTGTCTCCCATGAGCTTTCCCATGTTGTGACAAACGGACCAGTTCGTAGCTGGATTCTTCACCGATCTTTTATACTTTCTCCGGAACATGAAATTTGTTTGTACCTCAATTTCTGTGAGGTGGAAGGATTTCCTTTGTCCTCTATGAAAGTTTACTCTCTCTCTACTATGTAGCCATGTGGCAGGGTCTTCTCGGGAATTTATGGCCACTGACCACAGCAGCCTAGTTGAAGGAGGCAGGGAGAGGGGGATGGGGTTGCTATACCCAAAGAGGCCAACGTCATGACATCCCTGTCTGCCTGGAGTTTTCCCAGCAAATCAATACAATCAACTAGACACCGCTACAAAACACTCAACATGTTTTCAGTGTAGGGCGTAAAGTACACATTTGAATATTGAATGTCCGGCTGTCTTTAGCAATGTGAGAGAGTTTGCATTAGGGAAAATGGCCCGCTACAATCAGAGTGCACACATGATGGCCTCATCCTAACACGTAGCTACAGAATTGTAATGTGATATGTGAAGGCCTCCCTACTTGTTACAGTTTAGCTATTGTAAAGCACCGACAGACATTTTTCAACAACATTTACATGGCGATACTTCATTAATTCTCAATTTGGAAGTTACCTTTGTCTTCACAACTCCCATCATTAGTTGCAGGTGGGACGTTGGAATTTAGAAAATGCTCCATTATGAAATGTATACATTTTCTTGCTCCATGAAGTGTATTCAAAACTGTGTCCAATTCTGATCTTCTCTCATTGATCAAGACAGGTTAGTGTTATTCAAAGTGACGCTTGATTTCTGAGTCATGATGTGCAGCACTTTGGGATGGACACTCACCTGTCTTGATCAATGAGAGAAGATCTGAAATAGACAATATGGCGGCATACATATTATATTGTTGGATTATCTCATGAAGCAAAAAATGTATTTAATTTCATAACGTCCAACGTTCCTCCTGCAACTAGCGATGGGAGTTGAGAAGATACCAGTGACTTCCAAGTTGAGAATTAAGGAAGTATCGCCATGTAAAGGTTAGTTGAAAAACATGCTGCCAATGCATTACATTAGCTAAGATGTAATAGTATGAAAGCATTCACATATCATGTTACAATTCTGTACATCACACAAATAGGCCTACACAATAGTTGCCTACATTATTCGAAAAGGGGGATCCAAAAGGTTTTTTGCTGTCCGCATAGGAACACTCTTTTTGGTTCCAGGTAGAACCCTCTGTGGAAAGGTTTCTACATGGAACCCCAAAAGGTTCTTCAAAGAGTTATCCTATGCGGACAGCCAAAAAACATTTTGGATCCCTTTTTTCTAATAATGTAGGCAACTGTTGTGTAGACACTTTTTTTTCTAAGGAGCCGTAGGATATATGGCAGGGGTATACACAACCCTGTTCTTGGAGTGCCACAGGTACTCCTACAATCCTGCAGTAGCCACACAGAATGTAATGTTTCTGCATTTCTGTGACTGCTTTAATTTGAAAATTATTCAAAACATGTATCTACTGGAATATACAGTAATGCATAGCCTAGAGCAGGGGTATTCAAATCTTACCCAACAAGGACCAGACTACTGCTGGTTTTCTGTTCTACCTGATAATTAATTGCACCCGCCTGGTGCCCCAGCTTTAAATCAGTCCCTAATTAGAGGTGAAAAATGATTTGGTAACCATGGTACAGAATTTCATTTTAGGGGCCTACAGTGCCTAAACGTTTGAAACTATGTAGGCTACAGGTCTACAGCACAGAGTGTAAGTGAGAGACAAAATAAAAACAATGCAGGCAGACATTAACACTTGTAAGCACATCTGTGTAAATGTCTTATAGTGTTTATGTGAATAGTAATGAGACACATAAGAGATCCCTAGGGGTAGTGTGTAGTAGCACAGAAGAGACGCCAATTCCCATCACTGGTGGCTTTGGGTGGCTAAGCTCTTTGTCAAAGGATTGAAGCAGCACATTCCAGAGAGGATAAAGGAGATTGAAAGGTGAAATTAGAAGGTGAAATTGAACACATATCTCATTTTTGGAAGGGTGATCCTTTTACTTAGTGGTAAGGCAAAGAATATATCTAAAAGTAGCTGACACACATCTCCAGAATTCAGTTCAGTTGTAGGCCTACCTGGTTTAAAGGATTGACCAACAATCATTCATATCCCCAGGCAAGACGACTAACAAAAAAACAAGGAGCCCCATCATTGCTCAGACAGATCATTGCTCAACTCTCCTTTTGCTCATCCTACTATCTATCTCTTTTCCCACCCACTTCCCTCACTTATTTTTCCCCAACCCCCTTCCCCCACCTCTAAATGTTTTCTTTTCCCCCGCTTCCCCAAATCAGATATGACCAATTATCTTCCAGTATCAGATTGCTGTTGTGCCCAATCAGATCAAGTAACATTTTTGCTAGCATTGAATGGGATTAAGAGTGAAAGAGACTGAAGAGATGCCAACTGGTTAATGTGATTGGGAATGAAGGCCTTTGTCTCCAATCGGATTAACAGCAGAAATACAGAGTGGGGATAAATGTCATCCCCTGGGCACCATGCATTGGACCTCCGCTCCTTTGTTGCTCTGCCACTGACATTGACGTACACTAAGCCCCATGTTGAGACATGACCAGAAAAAACACTAACAGGATAGGCAGGGTTGAAGGGCATCACAATAAGCATTTGGGATGATACATTTAAAGGCTTCTACCATGCAACAGGACATATATTGACTTACAATAATCAAAAGGTCATGAATGACTTGATTTATGCTCATTACATTTTTGCTGTCATTAACCAGGTTTCCATCCAACGTTTTTAAGAGACTAATGTACACATTGCATAACAAAAATGTCACGACAGGCCCGATGGAAACAGCAAATTTGTCAGCAAACTTTCCAAATGTCTACAAAACAAATACGCTAGATGAGGTGGGATCTTTGTGTCTATAAATATTAATTATGCAAGAAATGGCGATGGAAATTCCTTTATGCACAAATATTGATATAATAATCATCATATCGAAGTAAACTTGGAGTCACGTGATGATATGTTATGTGGTCCTTCCACTACGACTCATTGGGAAATAATGCAGTTTATTGGGCTACAGATAAGGTATGATGAACTTTTCAAGGTGGTGAAAGTGCACGCGGTGATTGATGCTCCTCGCCAATAAATATCAAGATTCTTATTATGGAGACATGATGATCGATGCTTGGCTGCCTTTTGACAAATAATCTTGCTCTTTTGTCCATAATAATCTCATCACGTAGGCTATTTTACGCACACTGTATGTCAAGCTGTTGGCTAGAGCACACATGACAAGACCAGAGGGGGCACATTAGCAATATAACTCAACGTTGTTTTGTTGACAAAACCATCAGTAGAGTTGGAAATGCCATGGAAACCCATTTAACTTTTTTTTTTATTCGGTACATGGGAATTTAACCGCAAAAGGTATTTTATGGGTCTCCCGAGTGGCACAGCGGTCTAAGGCACTGAATCGCAGTGCTAGAGTCGTCACTATAGATCCAGGTTCGATCCCGGGCTGTGTCACGAACGGGAGACCCATGAGGTGATGCACAATTGGCCCAGTGTAGTCGGGTCATGTTGGCGGGGTCATGTTTCGGAGGACGCATGGCTCTCGACCTTCCCCTCTCCCGAGTCCGTACGGGAGTTGCAGCGATGGGACAAGACTGTAACTACCAATTGGATATCACAAAATTGGGGTAAAAAAAAGGGGTAAAAAGTATATATATATGTTTAATATACACTGTCATCACGCACAGCCTTTTATTCACAACAGGTCAATTTGATGGAAACCCATCTCTGGCAAAATGCAGATTTTGTCACTAATTGGATGGAAACCTAGCTACAGTAGTGAGTACATCCCCTATAGCATGTCACCATCTTAATTCATGTATTTATAGGCACAACCAAATGTATTGCCATTTTACATAACAGCTGTCCTTTCCCTCTGCACTACAAACTGTCCAAGAGTTTAGTCAGATACTGTGTGCTTGTCTTGTTTAATCATATTTACCTGTCTATAAGTGTACCTGGACTCCAGAGCAGATCACAACTTTTAGACTTGATGCAGTGTGAACTCCTCTCGGATCTTCTACAGTACCGCACTTTTCTTTACCTGCAGGGGCAGAGACCAGTACGGACATCAGGCTCCATGTAAATGGAAGAGAAATGCAAAGAGATTTGATATTCTGCTGAGGGTCTGGGCACCTTCCACCGCACTACGGTGGTGACCTTCATGACCTCTCCTTGAAAATCATTCGTCAGGTCTTCTCTCTGCAGCCCTCACACACACAGCCTGACCTCAGAGTGAACACATGCACACACACACAGAATTACAACTGAGGAGCCATTGGTTCTGTCAGCATCACCACTCTCTCTATTCCTCCTGCTCTTCTTTTCGGAAAGTATCAAGGACTCAAGGAACAGTCAGAGATGACTGGATGAACTCGGTGTGTTTTTGTAGGTCACTTGACTTTCAATGTGGGAGAACACTGACCTGAATACAGCACAGGGTTGCTTTATAAGACAATGTGAACATGTAATTTTGTTATGACTTTAGGAAGTGAGAGTCGTGCTTGTATTCATATCCCACTTCCAGAACTATATTGTGTAACACTGCTATATAACACTAAATGAATGTCAATGAGGACAGGAATACATCCTGGAGCATGGCTGTTCTAGACAGTACTTTTCCTAAATGCTATTTTAAGTCATTTTCAAATCCTAATTAGAACTTGCTAAATAGATATTGACCTGTGCATTCTCAACATGATACAAGAGCCTGTGTGTGTGTGTTAGATGGGCACAATTAATGATGCACACAACACACTGAACAACATGATACACGGTGGACATGCTGGGGAAATACAGGCTAGAGAAATGAACACAGGTCTATCTATGGCTGTTTAATTCAACATTAAGCAAAGAGAATCCAATCAACTAAGTATTGCTGTGGTATGAATAAACAGTGTATCATTGATGCCAGTTCTCTTGCATCCCTGTCCACAAATCTCCAAATGAAGTTTGGAACCAGGGAAAGCTGCGGACAAGTATCACTGATATATTCATCCACACTGGTTTTATTGGATGTTAAAGTGCTATTGTGAAGACAAACTAGAGGGATGTATGGAGAGCTAGGAACATCAAAAGGATGCGTAAAGAAAAGCTCAACTCAAAAACTATATATTTTTTCATTAGTCCACTGTTGACACAGTCCCAAAACGTTTTACATGTCAGCAGTCAAGTTCTCAGGATATTGGACTTTCAAGAAGCAAAGTGTCACCAACATTTTGCATCATAATGACTTTTCCTTTAAGGAGAAAGTATTGAAGATATACAGTAGAAGGCTGCATGCAGTAGCATGTATAATTCTTGAGCTGTCTTGTGATTAAGGTGGGCGAAGTGTGTGTATGATTCATCGAGAATAATTTAAACCGAGCACATCCAAATCTGGGAGAGCACCTGGCACATACTGCCATGGACCCTTTTTTTGCATCGGTTTCGGGTTAGGGTTCAAATAACTTGCAGCTCCAAGTAGGTGTACTGTTAAGTTCAGCAAAGGTTCATAGGAGTAGGTGTACTGCTTAGTTCAGCAGGGGTTCATAGGAGTAGGTGTCCCGTGAGTGTTAGACAAGAAGATTTCTCTGTTTACTTAATTATTTATTTTTGCAGAGGAGACAGATGGTACACATTGCAAGGAGGAGCCATGTGACATCCCTAAACAGCACCACTGAGAACCAGATCATTAAAATGTATTTAATCAAATTCGGCATATTAAAAAACCATCTGGTCACTTCTGGACTCCCACTGTTCCCACAACCTCCACCTCTGGATGGTCTGAGAAGACTAACAGAGGGTCAGAGGGTGTGAAGTGTCTGAAATGTCTAGTAACATAAGTCCATACATTCAGACGTCCACACATTCAGATGTAGTCAATGTAGTTGAAACTTAGTTAAGGTTAATGCATAGTTCAAGCAATTGCATACAGTGCATTCGGAAAGAACTAATTTTGTTACATTACAGCCTTATTCTAAAATGGATTCAATTAGAACACAGCCAATACAACGCAGGAGTAGCTTCTGGACAAGTCTCTGAATGTCCTTGAGTGGCCCAGTCAGAGCCTGGACATGAACCCTGTCTAACATTTCTGGAGAGACCTGAAAATAACTGTGCAGCAACTCTCCTCATCCAACCTGACAGAGCTTGAGAGGATCTACAGAGAAGAATGAGAGAACCTCCCAAAATACAGGTGTGCCAAGCTTGTAGCGTCATACCCAAGAAGACTCAAGGCTGTCATCGCTGTCAAAGATATTTCTACAAAGTCCTGAGTAAAAGATCTGAATACTTATGTAAATGTGATATTTCAGTTTTTATTTGTTAATAAATTAGCAAAAAAATCTAAAAACCTATTTTAGCTTTGTCATTATGGGGAATTGTGTGCAGATTGATGAGGGGGAAAACTATTCATCTATTTAATCCACTTTAGAATAAGACTGCAATGTAACAAAATGTGAAACAATTCAAGGGGTCTGATTACTTTCCGAATGCACAGTAGATTTGTAGTGTACCATGTAAATAGGTATAAATTGGCTACAAAGAGTTTACATTAAATCTGTTATAGCACTGTTATAGATGCTGTTATATATTATCTTATAGCTGTTCTTGAGTTGTATGAGACCATTTGTAAACAAACTCATAAGCCCAGTGTTTCTGACTAATTTCATCAAACAGTAATTCTAGAGTGAGAGCAGGATTCAACATACTTAATCAAGCTTTATTGCAAATCTAATGTTTGCACTAAATATACATTTGTAAAGACAAACTGAAAACAGGTTTCAGTTGTAATAACTAGGCCTACTTGTACTGTGTTAGAACTGTACATGTATAGGCTATATCCAAGCTGTATCACAACCGCCCGTGATTGGGAGTCCCATAGGGCGGCGCACAACTGGCCCAGCGTCGTCCGGGTTTGGCCGGTGTAGGCCGTCATTTAAATAAGAATTTGGTCTTAAGTGACTTTCATAGTTAAATAAAGGTTCAATTAAAAAATTACTTTGTAAGGACAGTATGTTATATAGGCCATGCCTTTGTGACTACATTCATTGGGTTTCTTTTATAAAGACTAAGCTTTATTTACGAATGACACCGCCTCACAACACAACGTCTACATCAGTCTGTCACACCCAGTAAAATACAATACAATCATTACTGTCCAAGCGTGTAGACTTCAGCATTCTCTCTGACTCTTCCCATACACTGAATGGTGGGACTGTGCCGCTGTTACACTGTCATTTGTTTTCACAATCGTTAAAAAAAGTGTACATCCCCAGGGTTTGACGCTGAACGAGAGTGAGAAGCCAACTGGGCCTTTTTGAGGAGTTTAGACTGAAAGTGAAGAAGAGGAGAGGGATTTTGTGTTTTTCTGGTTATTCATCATGGGAAAGGTATAGGCTAATATGGCCAGAACAGACCTTCAATCATCCATATTGGAACACATTATATAACCATACATGCTGATAGACTAAAAGCACACATAGTTCTGGTGGATCTTTATGATTAAAAGGCCCGTATTGCAGCTGTCAGTCACCAGCATACTTGAAGGGGACACTGGCCTCAGTGTAGAAATTAAACAAAAAAGTCAGCAATGACAATAGTAACAGCATCAGAGACTATTATTAGGTTTAAAATAAAAACAAATCCATGAAGTTGAGTTAAATACAAAAAATGGCAATGTCAAATAGACCTACAATTGTCTATTAATTTCCGTTGTATAATCTCCGTCTGCAATTTCAAGGTTGGATCTTTACATAACACTACATGCCCATGAAACGTAACTCTCTGAAAAACAGTTTGGCACATTATTTCGCGCTAAAAATGTGTCTATAGTGAACAGTTCTGTAATGAAACAATGTTTTAAAGAGACCACCGCGTAGCGTGGACAAGGCAAAGCTCCATCATATTCGTCTTAACTAGTTAGAAACGCATCCGTGTATTGAACGCACGTAGTTTGCTTTCGCTCACAGCGAAATATTACGTAGGCCTATTATCCGCAATTAGGTTGTCAGATATTTGAACTGACCGGTGACTGTAGCCTAATGCACATTCATTGACATGTTTCCTATCAAATAAACATTATAAACGTCGGGACAAGTAAAATATTTTAGCTAATCATCTTTATTCGCTTACAATTCTTAAATCAATACATTCAATCAATACAGCTAAAACGTATAACAATATAGCTGCATTATTTCCTCCTCGTTGCATGAAATGAAAATGACAGGAGCACTCACCTTCCGTGTCTGAGACAGTCTTGATAACCCGAATGATCTATGGGTAGTGCAGTTCTGGTGATGCACAATGGTTCTGGAAGTGCCTCTCTAGCATGTTAATGTGACTACAAGTTCCACAATGAGTGTAGCCACATGCGCTTATATGTACCTTCTGAATCTCTAAAACGTCATACATTGGGCGCGTTTGAGCGGATCCCTTTTGTCAAGTCGGTGACCAACCTTTCAAAATGGGTTGCATTATGGATAAAAATGTCCGACTTGCGCTTACTTGTCGACTACATGAACTTTACAAAATTAATGTGATCAAAGTGCATGAAGTTTTGACTGCATGTTCTGCAGTTGCTCTTCACCAACTTCATCCTACAGCCATCGCCTGCAATGTGTGAAGCTCTATTGTCAACCAATCACAAGAATGAGTAGCTGCAGCCCAATATGGCGACCGGACTATTGGGGAGTGGGTGTGTCGAAAGGAGTGGGTGTATGGAAAGCGATTCAGATAATTGGGCAGATTTGTTGGCACTCAAGACCGTTTTGCTTGGCTGATTGGGCTGCACTACGAGTCGATAGTCAGCCGGCGACCAGTGCTGAGTGTTGTGCCTGCCGACTTGATGTGCTTCCTAATGGGTATCATGGTTGTGTCGCCGGCGGTAGATATTGTGGCGATTTTTTTCTCTCACATGATTTTATTTCAAGTAGGATAGCAGCCTACACAAGAAATAACTAATATTTATAACCGTCTAGGTGTCACATTGATACATATATCCTGGACTAACTGGTGGCCCAGCGCATTGACTCTGTACCGGTCCGCCCGCTACATAGCCTCCCTACTGTTATTTTACTGCTGCTCTTTAATTACTTGTTTAAAAAAAGATATATATATATTATCTATTTTTTACTTAACACTTATTTTTCTTAAAACTGCATTGTTGGTTAAGGGCTTGTAAGTAAGCATTTCACTGTAAGGTGAAATACCTGTTGTATTCGGGCATGTGACAAATACAATTTGATTTGATTTCTATACAGTCTACTACTCAATGGGGAGGGCATGAACCCTTTGTTCTGCATTGACAAGCACTACTGTCCAGCAACCGGAGTGGGAAGTAGCTAGTAGCCAATATCAGGGTGACAGTAGCAGTAAGCACACGCATACAACGCATGAAGCAACAGTACACCCATCATCAATACTTTTAATACAAAATAAACAGTCATCAGTTTTACAACTGAACATTTAAAATGATTTGTGTAAAACTAACAGTGAAATACGACTCAGACTCATCCTCTATCTTTAAAACGTCAGTCCAAACTCTCGCAGTACAGTAGCTCAATGTAATAGCTGTATGGTAACAGAAGACAAAAACACAGCTCAATCAAAAACGTCTAACCTAATGGCAGAGCACTTTTGACACAACTCCTTTCCACACACCCGCTACTTTCCTTTCAACACACCCACTTCTTTGCACACACCCACTACTTTCCTTTCAACACACCCACTTCTTTGCACACACCCACTATGTTCCTTTCAACACACCCACTTCATTGCACACACCCACTACTTTCCTTTCAACACACCCACTTCTTTGCACACACCCACTACTTTCCTTTCAACACACCCACTTCTTTGCACACACCCACTACTTTCCTTTCAACACACCCACTTTTTTGCACACACCCCCTACTTTCCTTTCAACACAGCCACTTCTTTGCACACCCCCACTTCTTTCCTTTCAACACACCCACTTCTTTGCACACACCCACTATGTTGCTTTCAACACACCCACTTTTTTGCACACACCCACTACTTTCCTTTCAACACACCCACTTCTTTGCACACACCCACTACTTTCCTTTCAACACACCCACTCACCCATACTCCGGTCGGCATTCTGGGATGCTGCTACTCCCTTCTCACCAACCATTAGGGTGTTTTTGTTTCACCCATGCGTTACGTGACCATAGATATGACTGAAACAGGAACCAACATTGCCGCGATTCATGGATTACAGTGAATATATATATACAAATGAATGTGACATTTGAGGCTCTCTTTCACTAATTGATTGTACAATGTACACATAATATTTCAGTTTGTGGGTGTGTGTGTGATATTGGGGGTTGGAGATGTTTATTTTTGACATTATAAAGAAAAACATATAAACAATGGCAACACTGCCATGTTGATCTGTTTGATAATTCAAAAGAGGTTTATTATTGGAAGACGTATTATGACTGATATCAGCTGAAAGTATTTTAATTTACTACCACTAATATCCAATTAACACAGAACATTAACTAGTAAACAGCAAGGTAGACGAGAGATAACCAGGGAAGAGCCAGTCAGGAGAATGAAATATAGAATTCGAACCATCCCTCAAGGACTATAATTCAACATTACAGCACTACTAATTAAACACTCAGTTAAACTGACAGACCAGGGTGATTTTGGACTAATCTACATAGGTGAAAGAGAGAGTGTATTAGCAGCTGCAAAGTTTATGAAGCTTTTTATGTGGGTTTTAAATTGGTTGTTAGGAGACTAACCAAAAAACGCTTCATTGTCCATCAGATGCCACTCAGCAGAATACTTTTTGTCATAGAAGTCACAGTTTGGTTGAGTCCACTGTGTGCAGTTGATTGAGAAGAAATGCATCGATTCACTGTTATACAGATGTCAGTGGGAAGATGTCAGGCAGGAATGATCCAACATCTTGGTATGACAGACTGAAATACAGTCAAATTGGCACCCTAGTCAGCAGAGTTTGCTGATTCTCCATCCAAGTGTCAAATATACTGCCTTTAAAAAAACTTACAATCGAACCACCAGTAGAAGTTGTCTAATAATTATATGAAAATATCTAAACTCTTCAGATGCTCATACATGTGTTAAATGAATTGCCAGAAGTTGACACCAGTTGCCTGAATTTTAGTTACAGTACATCTGTTATGCAATTATTATTATGGAAGCAGGTTCAAGTAGTGTCACCTTTTTGCCTTTACAAGTCAAGGACCAAACAATGTTTTGCTTAATCCTCTACAATCGTGGGAATGGATAGTGCTACATTTAAATGTTTATGTTATGCATATGCATAACCATGGTAGCAATTGAAAGGGAACAGTTTGGAGATTATATGAAAAATATTAGACTGAAGGTGAGAAGAACAGGTCACCTGAGACAAGACTGAATCCAAACATAACACTGTTGATTTTTTTTGCATTTTACATTTACTGTACTTTCCACCACATTTGTTGATAACGAAAATACTCTGGATATATTCAGTAACATAATAAGAACATTACTGGGAAATGTGGGGTAGATTCAACATAAGAAAAAACAATTAGAAGGGTTTGAGTGAGAGGACTAGCTGGTGTCTCCAAGTGGCCACACACCTCTCCAAAGCGTGCACAGTTCCTAAGTCATTTCAATGCATCTTTATGACTCAAAGCTCTGCTATCTGTGCAGTTGAGGAACTACCGCAAGCACACTTGTAGTTGTTTTGTATGGAACACAAATCTGCATCCTGGCCATCACACAATTACTGTTGTTACCTCAATCCAAAAACAGTCTATTATAAATCACAATCTGGTTCAGGTGGGCATAATTTGAAAGCTTGTTCTATTTCCAACATGACTAGCTAAGTTATAAAATATGATATTACAGTGTCAGGCTTCACAGTTCAAATTCAGGGAAACACATTTTAAATTTGGTGCGCATAGAAAGGAGTCATGAGTACGTTCAGGTTTGTGTGCTGTGGCAAATTTTCTTCACACTAGACAAACACAGGCTCATTCTGTTCAGAACAACACAATGCCTTGTAATCTTGTATCTGTACATCAAACATAGTGATCAAAAAAGTTGACACTGTATATGACATGAGTTTTATGCTATGAAATTGTGAAGTGCACATTTGGATTCACAGGTGTTTGGCTTGCTTGTATGACATCAAAGTTGTATTCATGATAATCCTCAATGTCTCATCTTTCAAAATACACAGAGTCCTCTTCATTTTCAGCTGTTCCCTCACTCAGACAA
Source organism: Oncorhynchus mykiss (assembly GCF_013265735.2). Lineage (NCBI taxonomy): Eukaryota > Metazoa > Chordata > Actinopteri > Salmoniformes > Salmonidae > Oncorhynchus > Oncorhynchus mykiss. The sequence continues at coordinate 70,099,254 of NC_048581.1, forward strand.
CAACAAATGTGCAAAAGTTGCCCAAGGGCAGAGCCATATCCATGATGTCATACATAGCATGTTACTGTACAGCTACTGCATTCCAATGTAGGTGTTTATGAGTGCAAAAATCTGCCATTTTCAGGTACGAGTGTAAAGGACTATGGTATATTTTTGCAACATAATACAGTTTGTCTTTAATGCATCATCTCTATTGTTTAGTCCCCTACATGTATAGCTCATTGTGAATGAGAATGGTTTTCCACTGCAATTGGCATTGTATGTTGTTGACAGTTTGCCAACATAATCGATTATATGTCAAAGCTGAAGCTGTGTAGCCTTTGTCAAGGCCATATTTGTTTGTTGTGGCTTTGTCCTGTGTGTGCTTGTTAGTTTTTACTCCCAAACACCGAAGGGGTGTAGGCCTATAACATTGTACAAACAAATACAGTGGGTTTTTTAAATATATATTTTTTCAGGTGCGAATAATAATGTATTGTAAAACAGATAGACATATAGACCAATAGATTATATAACTATTTCCATTAATACATGTCAACATCAACAGTCAACATCATATGGTAATTTATATTTAATTCAACCTGCCTCTAAAACAGCTTTTTCAGATCGGCGATCGGCTACCAAGTTCCATTAAATGGCAATCTGCAGTTGCTACATCCATCTTATAAATGAATGAGTATAGCCTACCCATCGATTCTTGAAGAATATAACGTATTGATGCCTCAGGAGCTTAGTTCAACTGTCGTACTCCATCAGAACCCAAAATATGAGCTTGTTTTACTCCTTTGTTCATAAACAATGTAAATGTAAACAAACAATGTAGCCTATAACCCCAAAACATGGTTAAAAGTATAATATCGATATCATGGATGATCAGTCCCTATATCCATAGCTCTGCCCATGAGTTTGAGAGTGGGTACATTTGTTCAGCCCCAGCTGTTTACTAAATCAGTGGCGGGTTGTCACTTTGTTATTGTTCGAAGTGCAGATTGCCCCTTTAAACTGTTGGCTATTGCTGAATAGTGAGCTACTACCCGGCGCTAGGATCCGGAGGAGTGAGCTCTGCATCTCTCAAGCTCCCTCTCCCCACATCTCTTTCCCCTCCTCTCCTCGCCTTTTCTCCCAAGCCTGTTTTAAAGTCTCTGCCAGACTTCGATTCACACGCTACTTCCTGGATGGAGGAATGGAAAGCTTCCAGTGCCGCTCCAACTATTCCCTCTCTGTTTTCGCCAGCAGAACCGCTGCAGCTCTCGGATGCATGGACTAGCCTACTGCCACTAGCGTCTTCTGCGCCTATCCCCTCGATTCTTGTTGAATGAACTGATTCAAGCTCGAAAGCTATATCTCTCCTAACTGACATGTTTTTCTTTGGGAGTATCAAGAAGCTGTTTGGAAGGAGGTTTTGAGAAGTAAAGACTGTTTTCTGGATGTTCCAGACAGCACTGAATATAATTCCACTGAACAGTCACTAGCCTACATTTAGCAGAATTTGCGCTGTTTTTACGCAGCGGACATTCATTATTTGATCAGACGGATAACTCAACAGTTGCCCTTTTTGCTCTCGATGTTCATTTTGTCATGCGGAGGCTACTGCAATCGTGTTGCTGGTGGATCTTGTCTCTGATCTTGTCTGCCTTCGTTCTCTTTTGGGCCGACTGCCATCCTGGTAAGTTTTTCGAAGTCGTATCTCAGTTTTCCAGGCTTGGCGATGACTTGAAAAGCCGTGGAGTAGTTCTAGGGAACATTAGTGCAATATGACCAAACTCAGCTCATACACGAGTGGCATATTAAGGACCTGTAATGTTGACGTGTTCAGTCTGTAACATAATGCTGTGCAAATTTGTTCTATGCGCCTTTTTCATAATTAGATTACACATTCAATCAGACACTAACCACAGTCAACTATACCATTTGGGATTATGGAAATTTAGATTTTGACGCGAAATGATTTGCTTTTTCATGGCTATTTTTTCGTGAATCTATTATATCTCCATTAAGCTACAGTCATTCTAAGGTGGTAAAACTCCCTTCCACTTTATCTTCATTAACTCGCGACGCGCATATATCACCAGGAAAGATCATGATAAGAATTAGTGTAACCAATATAGACTATTCTGTTCCAACAACTATCTGAAATGTATATACAATACTCAGAAATAGACTTGATAATTGACAGCGGATCGCCCATTCAACGAAACCGTTATCTCCCAACCGTGTGGCTACAGATCAGACAATACAAATCAACGGCGCTGCAAACATGTAGATTTATCTTTGTATGAGGATATCTCACATTCCAAATGAGTTTAACTACAAGGTTATGGATTAACACATTAAAGCATATAAAACAATCACCGTTAGCGGGCAAGCAACAGCAGGTAATTGACACCCAACTACCCACATTTGCGGTCCATTTGACCCCGATACAGAATTGTTTTATAACATATTATAGGTTTAGGCTACATCATTGAGTCTTGGCACACTGTTCCTATTCAGACTTGCCCAAAAGAAAACGAGAAAGTAACGATGACTGCCCGAATCAATGTGAATCTTGCTCGGGGAGAGCTTCGTCATTTGGAATGCTAAATAGATACATTCCTATAAATAATTGTCGATATTTGACTATGCTCGGACTAATAAAGGTCCTTGGAATTTGCGAATGTAGGCTATAACCTACTCGCACGGACGCTTAGATGATTCGCACCGCTGTCCCTATGGTTTCTTTGTAGAATTTGTATTTGGGTGACCTTGACTGAGTGGCACGCGAGTTTCCTCAAGCTTTTTAAATTTGATCTGATGACTGCACGTCCAAGAAATGTATTTGTGCCTGCTTGACAGTCCCTTCAGGGGAAGGCGCTGCTATGGACGCTCCTGGCATCTCCAACACAGATTATTTTGTTTTATCATATGCATATATATGAATCCAATTTGTGAGATGTTTTTTTTTTTTTTTGTAGAATGAAATGATCACAACTTTGAATGAGATGAATTATACATGACGTCTTTTTCTGCTATATAGGCTTATTTGCAAGCCAAGAAACTAATTTTAATTCCCATGCAACCTTGATATGTAATTCAATTATTTTACATGGGATCCAATGTCTCTGAAGAGAGATGATGTAATATCTACAGGGAAAGTATGAAGTGCATTGCAAAGCATAACTTTGTAATGGTAATTTACGTGCTGGAAATACATTGTGTGTGTGTCACATTTTATTGCTCTCTCTCTAGCTCTGTGTTGGTGATGATTCATTTATCATATTTTCTCTAACTCTAAAATATGAAAATATATATATTACTGTGCTGTGTGCTCCTTGCAAATCCAAAACAAAGTCTAGTCCGTCACCCCTGGTCTCTACCGTTTGGATTTTGTGAAACAAAACTTAGCCTACTTTACTGAGAAATCCACACTTCATACTTGATTTCTAACTTCTTCTGAAATTCCATCATAAAAGCTGAAGGAAACATGGTGTTGGATCCTTGTTAACCATTCTGATTCCTTTCATTTTGACTCGTCTCCCTTCTCACATTACATCTGATCGCTAATCTAGAGGGAAGTCAACCAGAGGGACGGAGATCAGTCAGAAGTGGGGGTCAAACTGCAAAGAAGAAGGAGTAAGGGACAGAGGGAGGGATGGATGTGGTACACACCCCTCCCCCATTTTTCCGAAATGGTACTAGAAAGGGGTTATTTGGCTTGTAACCATAGCAGAATCCTTTTTTGGTGTTATATAGAACCCTTTTTGAAGGTTCAATAAAGAATCATGCTCATAAGGTTCTACATGGAACCTGTATGGTGCTATAAAGAACCCTTTCCTATGGTTATATTAAGAACCATTAAAAAAAGTTATATTTGGCACCAAAAAAGGATTCCGCTATGGTTACAACCCTCCTTTGGGGCTTTATAGAAGCTTTTTTATGGTTCTTTGTAGAACCTTTATGGTGAATGGTTCTATAAATAGTGTTGCTCAATCTGAAAGGTTCTTTGTAGATCCTTTTGAAGAACCATACAGTTTTTTTTTATTTTTTAATTGTGGTTAGCCTTGTTATATTGTTAAAATTCCATAGGTGTTATTATTGTGTTAATTGACAAGTTGAATGAAGTGAGCTACCGCTGGAACAGCTGGGGGTCCCTGAGGAGAGAATTGAGAACCACTGACTGGTTGAGTCAACTGTTTTCAATTGACACAAGGCCATACATGAGTCTTTTACATGACACCATTACTGGCCATATTCATATACTGAACAAAAATAGAAACACAACATGAAAAGGGTTGGTCCCATGTTTCATGAGCTGAAATAAAATATAACAGACATTTTCCATACGCACAAAAAGCTTATTTAGCTCAAATTGTGTGCCCACATCTTCTTACATCCCTGTTAGTGAACATTTTATCATTTGCCAAGATAATCCTTCCAACTGACAGGTGTGGCATATCAAGAAGCTGATTAAACAGCACGATTGTTACACAGGTACACCTTGTGCTGGGTACTATAAAAGGCCACTCTAAAATGTGCAGTTTTATCACTCAACACAATGGTACAATTGCATGCTCCCTCAAGTTTTGAGGGAACGTGCAATTGGCATGTTGACTGCACAAATTTCCACCAGAGCTGTTGCCAGATAACTGAATGTTCATTTTTCTACCATAAGCCACCTCCAACGTTGTTTTAGAGAATTTGGCAGTACATCCCACCACGTGTAACCACGCCAGCCGAAGACCTCCACATCCGACTTCTTCACCTGTGGGATCGTCTGAAACCAGCCACCCGGACAGCTGATGAAACTGAGTAGTTTTTCTGTCTGTAATAAAGCCCTTTTGTGGGGAAAAACTCATTCTGATTGGCTGGGCCAGGCTCCCCAGTGAGTGGGCCTGGCTCCTAAGTTGGCGGGCCCAGGCCCACCCATAGCTGCGCCCCTGCCCAGTCATGTGAAATCCATAGATTAAGGCCTCATGAATTTATTTAAATTGACTGATTTCCTTATATGAACTGTAACTCAGTTCAAATTTGTTGAAATTGTTGTGTTTATATTTTTGTTCAGTATATATAACATGCAGTGGCCTAACACAACACATTAGATCAACTGGAATGACACGTTTGCACAAAAGAGATGTGAGCAAAGCATTCCTCAAAATATTCAAAAGAGCCCCCACTACATTTTAAAATGTCGGTAAAAGAGCAAAGAATCCTTTTGTGAACTGTAAATAAGCATTGAAGACCTCAAAGGGTTCTTTGAGTCATTATGGTTCACATAGAACCATCACCCTTCCCAAAGAATCCTTCAGGAATTCTAATTTTTTTAGTGTGTAGCTCAGCAGTAGTGACAGAATTCAGAACATGAGGAGGATGGAGTTGCATTAGAGGAGTGATGAATGCTTGAGGAACAGGACATTGTCACAGAAGGGCAAATGCACGCCCCAATGACTGGGACTGTCTCTCTCTCTCTTTCGCTCTCTGCTGATGTGCAGTGTGTCGAACATCAAGGTGTCAGCCTGCTGTATGCGACATTAGGGGTTGGGTGGGATGGGTAGCGAAAAGCTGAGTTTTATCGCTTCTGTATGTGTTGCTGCAAGCCGTTGTTTGACAAACGTGATCGTTTTTAGTTATGACTAAAGTGATAGTAAGAGAGTGAAAGAGAATGCCAGTTCAAGGATAAAATATGTTATATTTCATCACCAATATTTTCTGTTTTGTATAGTTCAACTAGTTTAACTATTTTATTGGACTGTAATAGTTTATTACAAACTGTGAACTTTAACCCCTGAGCATTAAACATGCTTTAACTGTTCACAATACTCACACTCACATCTCCTTCAATGTCATGTCAATAGGTGGCAGGTAGCCTAGTGCTTAATCCCGGAGCCAACTAGGTGAAAAATATGATGTGCCCTTGAGCAAGGAACATAACCCCAATCGCTCCTGTAAATCGCTCTGGGTAAGCGTGTCTGCTAAATTACTAAAATGTCAAATGACTTCTGTAATCTCGGTTAACGCAGAACTAAGGTCTTGCATAATTGGATAGCTGCTTGATTAGGTTCTGGGTCCATACATGTTAAGAGAAGAGATGCTAGAAGGAGGAGCGGAACCAAAACGAAGAGCTTCCCCCTTTCTCTTTGCAAGGTATGGGCAAGTCAATGGACCAAATGTCCCCCCCCCCCCCCCCCCTTCTGAAATTCGAAAACCTGATTTGTCTGTAATAACCACTGCTCATTGTCCTGCTCATCCCATTCAGTCCTGACAGATTCTTCGGTTAATGTGCAGAATCTGTCTGGGAGGGATGACGTCTTCCACCAATACAGCCGAACACTGTAGACGGAGACGGACAACATAGCAACTCTATTATTCTTGTCAATATTCTGTGAAAGAGGCTGCTGCACTCTTCAGTTTCCCGTAAGGGCCAGTTTGCTGACTGTGCAGTGGGGCCGCACAAACATCTGTTTGGGATATAAAATGTGCTGAATATCCCTGCGGGGCGTCTCCTGCCATAGGGCACCGGCTCCAGCCTCCAGTCCCCAGCTTTGGTGTTAGTGTACTACTGAGTCTAGCCACAGCCAGGCAGCCAGGCAGCCAGGCTAGTAATGAAAGACAGAACACATTTCCCTGTCACTCACTTCTCCACCATTCAGCCCAAGGATACTAAAAGGAAAGACGGAGGGAGAGAAAGAGATCAGTTTGGCCTTCGATCAGTCCCCTTGTCTGTGAAATTAATGTATGGAGTTCACAGAACAAGCTGAACAGAACAGGCATTGTAATCTTATGAGAAGCTCCTGAGCCAGCACATCTTTTCATTTTCCTCTCCTTTTTTATTTATTTATCTTCCCTTCATTGTCGTCTGGGGAGAGTGCAATTGTTTGAATCTGATAGAATGAAATAATGTGTTTATTATCCATTCTGAGCCGGGAGCGCCTTCAATTTCAAGTCGCAGTGTGCAATAGTAGGCTAAAGGTTGACATTTAGGGAGGATTGGATATGCTTTTGGCCTCAGTAACAACATTATCATTATCATTATCATCATCATCATCTCTCCCAGCACTGGCTATTATCTGCCTCTCGCACAGGCCGGAGCAGCTCTAATGTCCGCCAGGTCACTTTATCAGTCACTGGGCCTGTCATCGTCACCAAGCTCCCCCTAATAGATTGATTAAAAGATATGGAGGGAAGCAGACAGTTAACTGCGTGGGACGCTGTCATGTTGCAGTTGCTTAGTGATTTTCTGCAGGGTTCTTGATGAAAGTGTGGTTTGTGGAGAGAGATGCTGAACTATATGACCACACACTACAATGTGTTGTGTATTGTAGTTATCTGAATTAGTTTTCTGTTAGTCATGCTGTTCAATTGCAGCATTAGGGCAAGTAATAATGCTGATAATACTATTAATTCATATTTTCACAATAACAGTAAAGTAATGATACTTTGAATAAAACATAAGAAGAAGATTGAAAATCTGTGTTTAGAGTTTTCATCAGCATTTCTGCTCAGTTAGGCATTTCCGTTTTTTTTTCTGTCGCTCATCAGTTTTTCGCCTCATACTCTGAAACCCAGAAAGCTACTGGGAAACGGTCTGTGCTGGGAAGATTCCGGGCTGCTTCTTTCTCCTTCTGCTTCCTTCTCTCTTTTAGTGGGTTGGTCTGATTGGGTCCAGTGCGCTCCGGTTCAGTTAATGTGCTTCCTGCCCATCTCTTTCAATCTGTGAGAAGCACATCTCACGCTGTTAGATGCAGGGTGTCCATTATCCCTCATCATGCATTGAAGTAGACACTTTTTCAATCACATGTCTTGCTAAGGCTTCATTTGATGTGCACACTGTAAAAAAACACTACAAATCTAGTTGTTTCAATAATTATTATTAAGTAACTGGTTCAACAACCATTTATTTGTTTACTAAACTTTTAGGTCAAAGTGTTACCTAAACCTAACATTTTTAGTTGGCCCAAACTTAGCTCCAACATGAGAAAATGTAGGCAACAATTCAGTCAACTTAAAATGATGTGTTTGCTCACTATGTCTCATACGTATGTACTAATTCAACTAGAAATTATTATTTTGGTTTAAAAAAAGTCTGTGGAACTATACTGACCAAAAATTAAAATGCAACAATTTCAACAATTTTACTGAGTTACAGTTCATATAAGGAAATCAGTCAATTGAAATAAATTCATTAGGCACTAATCTATGGATTTCAGATGACTGGGCAGGGGCACAGCCATGGGTGGGCCTGGGAGTTCATAGGCCTGCCAATTTAGGAGCCAGGCCCACTCACTGGGGAGCCTGGCTCAGCCAATCAGAAATAGTTTTTCCCCACAAAAGGGCTTTATGACAGACATGATTAGTCTTCAGTTTCATCAGCTGTCCGTGTGGCTGATCTTAGACAATCCCTCAGGTGAACAAGCCAGATTTGGAGTTCCTGGGCTGGCGTGGTTACTCGTGGTTGTGAGGCCGGTTGGATGTACTGCCAAATTCTCTAAAACAATGTTGGTGGGGGCTTATGGTAGAGAAATGAACATTCAATTATCTGGCAACAGCTCTGTTGGACATTCTTGCAGTCAGCATGCCAATTGCACTCTCCCTCAACTTGACACATTTTTGGCATTGTGACAACTGCACACTGCACAACTGTGGCCTTTTGTGTGGCCTTTTGTTGTCCCTAGCACAAGGTGCACCTGTGTAATGATCATGCTGTTTAATCAGCTTCTTGATATGCCAAACCTGTCAAGTGGATGGATTATCTTGGCAAAGGAAAAATGCTCACTAACAGGGATTTAAACACATTTGTGCTCGTAATTTGATAGAAATAAACTTTTTGTGCTTATGGAACATTTCTGTTTAAGCCCATAAAACACGTTTTTCTTGGGTTTACTATTAACAGACCTTAGATTTACTTTGAAGTCCAAATTGTAGAAATACATGGGAATTCAGTTATTGACACAGCCATGGTGGCGTAGCAGGAAGATTGGAATGCTGTGAACCAAGAGGTTGTGAGTTCACAATCCCAGGTGAGAACATGTTGAATACTATTTACTGTATAATAAACATGCACAATTTAATTTAATCATGTATGGGTCTAAAGCACTGCATCTCAGTGTAAGCGGCAATACAGATCCTGGTTTGATCCTGGGCTGTATCACAACCGGCTGTGATCGGGAGTCCCAAAGGGCGGCGCGCAATTGGCACAGCGTCGTCCAGGTTAGGGGAGGGTTTGGCCGGGGAAGGCCGTCATTGTAAAATAAGAATTATTTTTTAACTGACTTGCCTAGTTAAATATAAAAAATGTCAACGTGTGTCAACTATGTAAGTTAAGAGCACTGTGTGTTTGTGTAACTTGTTCCACAGACTCTTTCTAGATAGATGCCATAAATAATTTCTAGTTGAATGAACATAGAGACAAATTGAGAAAACACATGATTTCTGCCTACGTTTTCTCACGTTGGAGCTAAGTTTGGGCCAGCTAAAAATGTTAAGTTCAGGCAACACTTTGACCGAAAAGTTGAGCAAACAAATTAGAAGGCTGTGAAACCAGTTAATTAATAATACTTTATTGAATTTTTACAGGGCATGGAATATACTGCCTGTAATGCTTTAATAGAATTGCCATGTACTGTTTCCCATGGATTGCAATACATGGATTAGCAACAATGGTCAAAATATTTTCCTCACAGTGGTTGATGGAGACAAAGGGCAATGCATACATTACAGAAAGTTAATTGCAAGAGTTAATTCCGCACATGTCAAGTAACGCTTTAAGACCTTGCTGTACATAATGATCTTTAATTCAAGTACGCTATCCCTGTGTACCAGAGAGGCAGATTAGAGGTTTATAAAAAGCAAGTCATGGCTTTTCCAATGTCCTTTAGTAGCAGCTGAATTTTGGGCTGCAATAGAGTTGACGGCAACCTGCAAAGTAACCTCTCTCTCAGCGGTACTATCACAGACAGTCCCTCAGGTGGAACAGCAGGGATGGGATAGAGACAGGAGGCCAGAGGGCGTAACATGAACGGGATAAAGACCAGAGGATGTACCACTGACAGGCCATACACTCCTCCTCCCATTCTCCCAAACCCTTCCACTACTTTCCACAGGCCTGGAATCTAAATGAAAAGGACAGCCCATTTCACCAGTGATGCCTGCTGTGAGAGGGAGAGAGGAGGGGGAGGTGGTAAGACAGAGAGAGGGGTAAACTCTCACCCCCTCTGTGGCAGTAATGCTGCCTGCCTGCCAGAATGCCAGACCCCGGAGCATGAGGAGCAGTGTGGTGCCAGGGGAGGATTTCATCTCAGTGGATTGGTCAGTGTTAAAACACCCAGGACTGACAGGCTGTCGGGTAAGGAGGCAGACAAGACTATCTGACAGGCTGTCGGGTGAGGAGGCAGACAAGACTAACTGACAGGCTGTCGGGTGAGGAGGCAGACAAGACTAACTGACAGGCTGTCGGGTGAGGAGGCAGACAAGACTAACTGACAGGCTGTCGGGTGAGGAGGCAGACAAGACTAACTGACACAGGAGCCAAACAAACACTAGCAGGAGGGGGAAGGAAAATAAAGTGAGCCTGTCACACACTCAAATGAGTAGTCTGTCCTTAGATGGTGAAGGCTAGTTATTTGTTTATTCTCACATATTTCGTTGTTGTTGCTGGATAGATGAAAAGTGGTGTTTTATCACAAAAAAATGGAATGGAAGAGCTTAGTTGGAGCTCTGTTAGTTGTTTGCCCAGTGATAGATTTTCTGTCTTTACGGTTGCTATGACAAATCCACACACATTACAGCTCTTATGTTCTCTATCAAGCCATTTGCTTGAGTGCAGACAATCCATTGAAACATTGATTTGTGTCTTCAAATATCTAATAGACTTTTCAGCCTTTTTGAACCTGAAAGTCACCCTTCACTCCGTTCCTCTTAACTTTTTTTGTGATCAAGAGTAGTTTGACATTGAAAGTGTTAAGCAATGAAACTTTCTCCGACTTTTCTAAATGATTTATTTTGTAAATGCTTTACATGTGGCTAGTAGACTTACACTACCTTATAACATAACATAATATAACATCATATAACATATAACGTAATATAACATAACATCATATAACATAGCATAATATAACAACATAATGTGACATTACATAATATAACACTGTTTTAGTCCTCTGAAAACTATCCCCCATTGGAGTTCTCAGGCTCAACCTTGTTCTCCCTCTCTTTTGCTCCCCTTTTCTCTCTCTGTCTCTACCTCTCTCTCTGGTCACAATTAGCATGGCTCTGTAGCCATGTAGGAGACATTAATAACACATTAAAGCAGCTCAAGCCAGTGCCCATAAAGGTAAATGCCATTTTTTTCTGTGAGGTTGTCTAGTGATCCTCCTTGGCCGCTCCTCTAGCAACCATGGAATGCTAAGTACAGACGCCAAAAGGACACACACACAAACACACAGGTCTGAGTGCTCAATGAAGTGTGGTATAAGAAATGGGATCAATTAATGCATTAAACAAGTTCATAATTAAGATTCAGCATGAGCCTCAATGGCAGCATCAATATGCAAACTGCTGAGGACACTTAAGGATATCATTTTGAATTATGATCATCTCTCTGGGATTCTAATGACTAAATGAATACCTTTTGTTTGGCTACCATAGTGTGACTCATTATAGCACATTTCAGCTGGACCACTAGAGGGGGTGTTTTATATTGGAGAGGTTTTGTTTTACTTGTTTAACTTTTATTTTAGAAGGAGTTTGAGGGTGGAGTAAGTCTGAAGTTGTTTATACGAAGCTCAGTCAGTTTCCCAATGTGCTTACTCTGGATTATCACTGGCATTATTTCACAGTGTTTGTTTGGTCACTCAATCAGACCCTGGTGGGAGAGTGCTAAAATTCATCCATCACTGTTCCCCTTTCGCAGTCCCTCTCACCTCCTGGCATGCCTGCCTGCCTCTCTTAAAAACATTTTTCTTTTCACCCCCTTCATCGATTCTGGACACTTTTATTCCCTTGCACCGGCAATTCCAAAACAAAGTCAAGGCTCTCACTACAATCTTCCAGCCACTCATGATTTGTACCCCCATCAAATATTTACAAAGAGAGTACAAACCTGCTGTGAGTGAGGCTAGACTCTTTTGGGAAAGCTTTAGCAACTTAACTTTAGCCTTTCTCCATTACTCACTGTGTGTCTGCGGTGCCAGGCCGTAATGCAGTTAAAACAGCTAATACTTAGCTTTTGCCTGAATAGAGTAGAATAAATTTCAAGTTGCAAGTTTTATTGTCAAGTGCACAAGTACAGTGAAATGCCTCTCTTGCAAGCACTTTCCCAACAATACAGTAATCAATATCAGTAGTACTATAAAAAAAAGTAAAGTAGAACAAAAACCCACAAGAAATAGAAATACGTAGAACACAAGAAAGTAAGCTACACTACCGGTCAAAAGTTTTAGAACACCTACTCATTCAAGTGCTTTCTTTATTTAGACTATTTTCTACATTGTAGAATAATAGTGAAGACATCAAAACTATGATGTAACACATATGGAATCATGTAGTAACCAAAAAAGTGTTAAACAAATCAAAATGTATTCAAATAGTCACCCTTTGCCTTGATGACAGCTTTGCACACTCTTGGCATTCTCTCAACCAGCTTCACCTGGAATGATATTCCAACAGTCTTCGAAGGAGTTCCCACATATGCTGAGCACTTGTTGGCTGCTTTTCCTTCACTCTGTGGTCCGACTCATCCCAAACCATCTCAATTTGGTTGAGGTCCGGGGATTGTGGAGGCCAGGTCATCTGATGAGTCCAAATTGATGAGTCATCTGTTGAGTCCAAACTCCATCACTCTCCTTCTTGGTAAGATCGCCTTTACATAGCCTCGAGGTGTGTTGGGTCATTGTCCTGTTGAAAAACATATGATAGTCCCACTAAGCCCAAACCAGATGGGATGGTGTCACTGCAGAATGCTGTGGTAGCCATGCTGGTTAAGTGTGCCTTGAATTCGAAATAAATTACAGACAGTGTCTCCAGCAAAGCACCCCCACACCATAACACCTCCTCCTCCATGCTTTACATTGGGAAATACACATGCAGAGATAATCTGTTCACACACACTGCGTCTCACAAAGACACAGAGGTTGGAACCAAAAATCTCCAATTTGGACTCATCAGAGGTGTGTCTGTTACTTGAACTCTGTGAAGCATTGATTTGGGCTGAAATTTCTGAGGCTGGTAACTCTAATGAACTTATCCTCTGCAGCAGAGGTAACTCTCGCTCTTACAGCCAGTTTCATCTTCGCACTTGATGGTTTTTGCGACTGCACTTGAAGAATCTTTCAAAGTTCTTGAAATGTTCCATATTGACTGACCTTCATGTCTTAAAGTAATGATGGACTGTCGTTTCTCTTTGCTTATTTGAGCTGTTCTTGCCATAATATGGACTTGGTCTTTTACCAAATAGGGCTATCTTCTGTATACCCCATACCTTGTCACAACACAACTGATTGGCTCAAGCGTTTTAAGAAGGAAAGAAATTACACAAATTAACTTTTAAGAAGGCACACCTGTTAATTGAAATGCATTCCAGGTGACTAACTCATGTAGCTGGTTGAGATAATGCCAAGAGGGTGCAAAGCTGTCATCAAGGCAAAGGGTGGCTACTTGAAGAATCTGAAATATTAAATATATTTTCAAGATTCCATATGTGTTATTTCATAGTTTTGAATTCTTCACTATTATTCTACAATGTAGAAAATAGTACAAATAAAGAGAGAGCCTTCAATGAGTAGGTGTTCTAAAACCTTTGACCGGCAGTGTATAAACAGGGCCAGTTCCAGAGTCAGGGCCAAAACCATATTTACAATGTGAAATAGAATAGACTAGAGGCTACTGGTGAACTTGAATAATGTTTTCATAATATTTCACTCCTACTGCTATTGCCGACCAAATCAGAATAATAGTTTCCTTTTGTTGCCCCACTTTATTCTCATAGGTGTTGCATTTCAGTATGCACATAGGGGTGGATAAACTGTAATGTGGCCTATTACGGGAGAATATAGTCACAGAGATGTAGCATGCCATTTTCACTGTCCTAATGCATTAATGTTGCACTGGGGTGACTGAGAGGCCTGGGCTGGGCTGGTTACAGCCTTGATACCCACTCCAAAAAAACAATACAGAGGAAATAAAAAAGAGAGAATATCACCACATGCCAAGAAGTGTTGTGTCACACAGTCAGCGGTGGGCCTGAGAGTCGAGAACAGTACATAGCCCTCCTCATTAAATTCTCGCAGTGGCGTTGGTTTTTACACTTTAATGCTTGGGAGACGTTGGCTTCCTCCTCTGAGAAATGGGGACACGGGTTGTGGCGTCGGCTGCACAACCTAATTTGTCTTACTTCTGGGGAGGCTGTTTAAACTACAATGCCCTCTCTCGTTGCCCCCCCCCCCCCCCCCCCCCCTCTTTCTCTCTCTGGCCACTCTCATTTATGCACTCAAGTAATGCATGCAGAGTACCACCAGTTACCCAATGCTGAATCTGCAGTGAAAAAGTGTGATGGTCAATGTTACACCACAGTCGTTTGTCATGGCTATAGTGAAAGTCAACCAGATTAATCCATCACAGATCATTATAGCACAAACAGCCCCAACTACCCATTGTGAGTACTGGATGTACAGAACTTCTCACATCAAGAGAAACACTGCTGGATGGGTCTCTGGGGTGTGTCATGACACATCATTCACAACATCCCTCTCTGTCAATCAAAGTATGAGAGGACCGTTCCCAGAGACCACTTCAGCCTTTAAAGTATGCATCACCTTAAAGGTGCAATATGCAGAAATCGCTCCGCCATTTCCTAGTTGCTTAAATTTGAATAGTTTGCCTAATTTGAGTTTGTGACAAAACAAGTCGTCATTGTGTATAGAATCATTGTACCATCTAAACCGCTGTGAAATATATTTTTCATTACCAAAATCTTTCATTTTCAGCTATTTGAAGCTGGCAAACAAAACCTGAAAGTAAAAGATGTAAAAACTAAACTTAAGAATGGGAAGCATATAAATAGTGCACATAGAACAGACCTACCACTTCTTAAAATTGCTTTCAATGAGAATGACAGATCTATAACTAACATTTCTGTGTGAATTTGGTCGGGTCGCCCAAAAAGTTACATTTTGCAGCTTTAAGCGATCGATGCGCCTCATGTCTTTCATTAATAATCTCATACAATTCATTAGATGGAATTCCCCTCAGAAGTGGGATTTGAGAGTCAGAGGAGTGTTCTGCTTGTTAAAGTCCTTTTCTTAAGATCACGCTTGGGAATGAGAGGGAGAGAATGAAAAAGTGAGGGGAAGGAGGGGAGAGAGAAATGCTTTACTTCTTCCTCAGAGCAGCAGAGCAGCACAAGGAGAGGTAGTGTTTAATGGGAACCCCATGGATTCTTTTGACATGCCACCTTTGGGTAATAAATGTGTTTGTTTTTTCAATAGAAACTTCCACTTCCCTTTCCTTGCGCCAAGCTTTAATTATCTGGCAATTTGAATACGGTGGCCTTTTCCTCTTACACGGCAGCGTTTCTGTGTAGTCATTCACCCCCATCATCAGCACCTGGTGTAGTCCACCACTATCATCAGCATTCCTGTGCTGACACAGTGGAAGTTCATATTACTGAAAAATGTAGATCAAAAAATATACACTACCGTTCAAAAGTTTGGTGGTCACTTAGAAATGTCCATTAAAATAACATCAAATTGATCAGAAATACAGTGTAGACATTGTTAATGTTGTTAATGGCTATTGTAGCTGGAAACGGCTGATTCTTTTATGGAATATCTACATAGGCGTACATAGGCCCATTATCAGAAACCATCACTCCTGTGTTCCAATGGCACGTTGTGATAGCTAATCCAAGTTTATTATTTTAAAAGGCTAATTGATCATTAGAAAACCCTTTTGCAATTATGTCAGCAAAAAAAAACTGTTCTGATTAAAGAAGCAATAAAACTGGCTAAACAGCGTAAACTGGTTCTAATGAGAATAGAAAGAGGAATGGGAGGCCCCGGTGCACAACTGAGTAAAAGGACAAGTAAATTAGAGTGTCTAGTTTGAGAAACAGACGCCTTACAAGTCCTCAACTGGCAGCTTCATTAAATAGGACCCGCAAAACACCAGTCTCAACGTCAACAAGGCGACTCCGGTATGCTGGCCTTCTAGGCAGAGTTCCTCTGTCCAGTGTCTGTGTTCCTTTCCCCATCTTAATCTTTTATTTTTAATTTTCCAGCCTGAGAAGTATTTTTCGTTGCACTCCTTCATTGCACTCCTCTTTCTATTCTGGTTAGAGACAGTTTGCCCTGTTCTGTGAAGGGAGTAGTACACAGCGTTGTATGATATCTTCAGTTTCTTGCCAATTTCTCTAATGGAATAGACTGACGAGTTTCATAAGAAAGACTTTCTGGACGTTTTGAGCCTGTAATCGAACCCACAAATGCTGATGCTCCAGATACTTAACTAGTCTAAAGAAAGCTAGTCTTAACTAGTCTAAAGAAATTCAGTTTTATTGCTTCTTTAATCAGAACAACAGTTTTCAGCTAACATCATTTGAAAAAGGGTTTTCTAATGATCAATTAGCCTTTTAAAATGATACACTTGGATTAGCTAACACAACGTGCCATTGGAACACAGGAGTGATGGTTGCTGATAATGGGCCTCCGTACGCCTATGTAGATATTCCATTAAAAAAACTGCCGTTTTTAGCTACAATAGTCATTTACAACATTAACAATGTCTACACTTTATTTCTGATCAATTTGATGTTATTTTAATGGACAAAAAAATGTGTTTTTCTTTCAAAAACAAGGACATTTGTTTTTACTGATAACGTTTGAACTTGTTATCAGTATAAAAGACACCTGTCCACAACCTCAAACAGTCACACTCCAAACTCCACTATGGACAAGACCAAAGAGCTGTCAAAGGACACCAGAAACAAAATTGTTGACCTGCACCAGGCTGGGAAGACTGAATCTGCAATAGGTAAGCAGCTTGGTTTGAAGAAATCAACTGTGGGAGCAATTATTAGGAAATGGAAGACATACAAGACCACTGATAATCTCCCTCGATCTGGGACTCCACACAAGATCTCACCCCGTGGGGTCAAAATGATCACAAGAACGGTGAGCAAAAATCCCAGAACCACACGGGGGGACCTACTGAATGACCTGCAGAGAGCTGGGACAAAAGTAACAAAGCCTACCACCAGTAACACACTACGCCGCCAGGGACTCAAATCCTGCAATGCCAGACGTGTCCCCCTGCTTAAGCCAGTACATGTCCAGGCCCGTCTGAAGTTTGCTAGAGAGCATTTGGATGATCTAGAAGAAGATTGGGAGAATGTCATATGGTCAGATGAAACCAAAATAGAACCAAAATTCAACTCGTCGTGTTTGGAAGACAAAGAATGCTGAGTTGCATCCAAAGAACACCATACCTACTGTGAAGCATGGGGGTGGAAACATCATGCTTTGGGGCTGTTTTTCTGCAAAGGGTCCAAGACGACTGATCTGTGTAAAGGAAAGAATGAATGGGGCCATGTAGCGTGAGATTTTGAGTGAAAACCTCCTTCCATCAGCAAGGGCATTGAAGATGAACGTGGCTGGGTCTTTCAGCATGACAATGATCCCAAACACACCGCCCGGGCAATGAAGGAGTGGCATCGTAAGAAGCATTTCAAGGTCCTGGAGTGGCCTAGCCAGTCTCCAGATCTCAACCCCATAGAAAATCTTTGGAGGGAGTTGAAAGTCCGTGTTGCCCAGCAACAGCCCCGAAACATCACTGCTCTAGAGGAGATCTGCATGGAGGAATGGGCCAAAATACCAGCAACAGTGTGTGAAAACCTTGTGAAGACTTACAGAAAACGTTTGACCTCTGTCATTGCCAACAAAGAGTATATAACAAAGTATTGAGATAAACTTTTGTTATTTTCCAAATACTTATTTTTCACCATAATTTGCAAATAAATTCATAAAAAATCCTACAATGGGATTTTCGGGATTTCTTTTCTCATTTTGTCTGTCATAGTTGAAGTGTACCTTTGATGAAAATTACAGGCCTCTCTCATCTTTTTAAGTGGGAGAACTTGCACAATTGGTGGCTGACTAAATACTTTTTTGCCCCACTGTATATGTATGTATGTGTGTGTATATATATATATATATATATATATATATATATATATATATATATATATGTTTTGCAATTATGTGCTACAATATGTTTAATTTGCTAGAGGTGAGAGGTATCAGTACTTCCCTCTAACTTGTAGTTAGAGTAGTAGAAGTAGGGTGTTAAAATGACAACCGCCTTTGGACTCAAAACCCCTCAGCTCAGCAGCTTGTTGGGACACTGTCACAGGAGATTAGCCACAAGAAGAGAGGTATGGATGGGTGGAGAAGAAAATATAGAAAAATGACTGTACCTGACTCGGAGAAAAAACTATGCTGGCTTTCTGCTCAACTAGAGGCCGAAGCTCACCGGCGGCATGTTTTATTATTTCAATCAGTCCTCACTCCCTAGTGTGGATATTAAAAACAATCAGTGTTGCAAAGAGTGGAGATTAAGCCCAAACACTGGCTGGGTGTTTTCAGATAAAAATCAATTCTAAGGTAGATCTTCTTTTTCATTTCTTCTTAACTTGACAAGAGATTGCCTCTCTGGTTGGCCTGGCCTGATGACAGTTCACTCCAGATGGATGGACACGGAGATTTAGAAGGAGATGTGTGTTCTTATCTGCTGCTTCTACTGCTTCTGTCATCCCGTCTCTCTTGACCCCTTGTGTTCTGGACTCACTGGGTGGTGGGTGCTGTATCTTGTGGTGTCACTCCTCATTCAAGTCTCTTGCTGTCTGATATTTCTATGTCCAATAGCATTGCATGTTATGACCTCTGAAGAACACAAAATGTACTCTCAAAATATAATGTGTTTACTGTAATCATATTTTTGCTCAATGTCACCCTGATGCGCTTTATATTAATATCTATCTATTGCACCATCTACAGTGTATCTCGTTCTTCGTGATCACAGAGCGAGTGTGACACTCTGCCCTCTCTGATTGGCTCCGCTGCTTAACTGGAGGTGTTTGGCTCCTCAGTCCAGATGTTAAACATATGGGCCTCACTAACATTACCCCTGGGGCTCACAGGTTTCCGCTCATGCTCTCTTTCCTTCTATCCCTCTTGGTCACTTACAGTTGAAGTCGGAAGTTTACATACACATTAGCCAAATACATTTAAATTCAGTTTTTCACAATTCCTGACATTTAATCCTAGTAAAAATTCCCTGTCATAGGTCAGGTAGAATCACCACTTTACTTTAAGAATGTGAAATGTCAGAATAATAGTAGAGAGAATTATTTATTTCAGCTTTTTATTTATTTCATCACATTCATCACATTCCCAGTGGGTCAAAAGTTTACAAACACTCGTATTTGGTAGCATTGCCTTGAAATGGTTTAACTTGGGTCAAACGTTTCTGGTAGCTTTCCACAAGCTTCCCACAATAAGTTCTGGGATTCTTCCAATGGCATTGAGGAGTACACCACATCAGTCACTGGCTTTATCAATAAGTGCATTAAGGACGTCGTCCCCACAGTGACTGTACATACATATCCCAACCAGAAGCCATGGACTACAGGCAACATTCACACTGAGCTAAAGGGTAGAGCTGCTGCTTTCAAGGTGCGGGACTCTAACCCGGAGGCTTATAAGAAATCCTGCTATGCCCTCCGATGAACCATCCGGTGAACCAACAGGCAAAGCGTCAATACAGGGCTAATATTGAATCGTACTACACCTGCTCCGACACTCGTCTTATGTTGCAGGGCTTACAAACTATTACAGACTACAAAGGGAAGCACAGCCGCGAGCTGCCCAGTGACACGAGCCTACCAGACGAGCTAAATCACTTCTATGCTTGCATCGAGGCAAGCAACACTGAGGCATGCATGAGAGCATCAGCTGTTCCAGACGACTGTGTGATCATGCTCTCCGTAGCTTACGTGATTAAGACCTTTAAACAGGTCAACATTCACAAGGCTGCGGGTCCAGATGGATAGCCAGGACGTGTGCTCCTGGCATGTGCTGACCAACTGTCAGGTGTCTTCACTGACATTTTCACTGATTGAGTCTGTAATACCAACATGCTTCAAGCAGACCACCATAGTCCCTGTGCCGAAGAACACAAAGGCAACCTGCCTAAATGACTACAGACCCGTATCACTCGTGTCCGTTGCCATGAAGTGCTTTGAAAGGCTGGTAATAGCTCACATCAACACCATTATCCCAGAAACCCTAGACCCACTGGATCCTGGACTTCTTGACGGGCCGCCCCCAGGTGGTGAGGGTAGGTAGCAACACATTTGCCATGCTGATCCTCAACACTGGAGCCCCCCAGGGGTGCATGTTCAGTCCTCTCCTGTACTCCCTGTTCACCAACGACTGCATGGCCAGTCATGACTCCAACACCAGCATTAAGTTTGCAGACGACAACAGTGGTAGGCCTGATCACCAACAACGACGAGACAGCTAACAGGGAGGAGGTCAGATACCTGGCTGGGTGGTGCCAGAATAACAACCTATAACAACCAACCCTCTATGTAACCAAGACTAAGGAGATGATTGTGGACTACAGGAAATGGAGGAACGAGCACGTCCCCATTCTCATTGACAGGGCTGTAGTGGAGCAGGTTGAGACCTTCAAGTGCCTTGGTGTCCACATCACCAACAAACTAGAATGGTCCAAACACACCAAGACATTCGTGAAGAGGGCACGACAAAGCCTATTCCCCCTCAGGAAACTAAAAGAATTTGGCATGGGCCCTCAGATCCTCAAAAGGTTCAAAAGCTGCAACATCTGGTTGCATCACTGCCCAGTACGGCAATTGCTCGGCCTCCGACCGCAAGGCACTACAGAGGGTAGTGTGTACGGCCCAGTACATTGCTGGGGCTAAGCTGCCTGCCATCCAGGACCTTTACACCAGGCGGGGTCAGAGGAAGGCCATAAAAATTGTCAAAGACCCCAGCCATCCCAGTTATAGACTTTTCTCTTTGCTACCGCATGGCAAGCGGTACCAGAGTGCCAAGTCTAGGACAAAAAGGCTTCTCAACAGTTTTTACCCCCAAGCCTTAAGAATCCTGAACAGGTAATCAAATGGCTACCCGGACTATTTGCATTGTGTGCCCGCCCAACCCCACGTTTACGCTGCTGCTGCTCTCTGTTTATCATATATGCATAGTCACTTTAACTATACATTCATGTACATACTACCTCAATTGGCCTGACCAACCAGTGCCACCGCACGTTGGCTAACTCGGCTATCTGCACTGTGTCCCTCCACCCACCACCCGCCAACCCCTCTTTTACGCTACTGCTACTCTTTGTGTATCATATATGCATAGTCACTTTAACCATATCTACATGTACACACTACCTCAATCAACCCGGATAACCGGTGCCTGTATGTATGTCCTCATGATGCCATCTATTTTGTGAAATGCACCAGTCCCTCCTGCAGCAAAGCACCCCCACAACATGATGATGCCACCCCCGTGCTTCACGGTTGGGATGGTGTTCTTCGGCTTGCAAGCCTCCACCTTTGTCCTCCAAACATAACGATGGTCATTATGGCCAAACAGTTCTATTTTTGTTTCATCAGACCAGAGGACATTTCTCCAAAAAGTACGATCTTTGTCCCCATGTGCAGTTTTAAACCATAGTCTGTTTTTTTATGGCGGTTTTGGAGCAGTGGCTTCTTTCTTGCTGAGCGGCCTTTCAGGTTATGTCGATATAGGACTCGTTTTACTGTGGATATAGATACTTTTGTACCTGTTTCCTCCAGCATCTTCACAAGGTCCTTTGCTGTTGTTCTGGGATTGATTTGGACTTTTCACGCCAAAGTACGTTCATCTCTAGGAGACTGACTTTTTTAGGTTTTGGCTGATTTCTTTTGACTTTCCCATGATGTCTAGCGAAGAGGCACTGAGTTTAAAGGTAGGCCTTGAAATAAATCCACAGGTACACCTCCAATTGACTCAAAGAATGTCTATTAGCCTATCAGAAGCTTCTAAAGCCATGACATCATTTTCTGGAATTTTCCAAGCTGTTTAAATGCACAGTCAACTTAGTGTATGTAAACTTCTGACCCACTGGAATTGTGATACAGTGAATTATAAGTGAAATTATCTGTCTGTAAACAATTGTTGTAAAAATGACTTGTGTCATGCACAAAGTAGATGTCATAACCGACTTGCCAAAACTGTGGAGTGTTTGAAAAACTCCAACCTAAGTGTATGTAAACTTCCGACTTCAACTGTAGCTCTCTCTCTCGCTCTCTCCTTCTCTCTCTCATTTGCATTCTCTCTCAGTTTCTCTCGCTTGCTCTCTCTCCCCATTTTCTTTGTTTTTCCTGTCTCTCACTCTTCTTTATTTTTCTTTCTCTTCCTCACTCCCTCTTTCTCTTTCTTTATTCCTCCCTCTCACCCCCTCAGATTTGATCTGTGAAATGGCAAGAGTGAGAACGGACTGAGGAGTGAGAGTAGAGATTTCCAGGCAGGATTGGGCCAGGCTCGGTCCCATTCCTCAACGGTAGACAAGCGCCTGTGTTCAACCTGAAACCCCTCTGGATTTACGCTGGGGCTGCAGCCATCTTTCTTCCGTTAATCACCCCGGGGCTGTGCGCTATCTCGCCCGTCCTAGGGCCGATGGATGACCCGCGGGGGAAATCGAATGGAATGCAGCCAAACCTGACGCTCCAGAACACTTTCTAGGTGCCACACAGAGACGCATTCTGCAGAGACTCAGGAAGTTTAGTGATCTCAATGGAGTTTGTAGAATTAGAGCTACTTTGATATGCAAAAATCATGGTCGGAATCCTTGAGCGAATATTTTTCTTTTGCATCCAAAAAATGCTTCGTCCAAAATATCCGTCATTTTAGATTATTTGTACAGCAGACACTTTCATTCATGTGAAGCAGATGTATTCCTGTGATGTTACCAGAGCTGGGCCTTGAACCTCTAAATACTGAGAGGGCACCTAATTCAAAAATAGTAATTAATCATTTTATAGAAAGACAATGACTTACTTAATTCAAAATAATAATGAAATATCTTATTAGTGTAGTTAGATAAACCCCTGAAACATTCCTCCAAACTCTCTACATGCATCCCCATCTCCCTCTTTTTCTCTCATCACTTTTACTTTCTTCCTGTCTACCAACCTCTCACTCAATGAATCTATCCTCTGTATCTCTATTTTTTCTGCTCCTCCCTTTCTCTCTCGCTCTCTCTGCTCCTCCCTTTCTTTCTTTCTCTCTCTCGCTCTCTCTCTATTTCTCTTATTTCTGCTCCTCTCTCTCTCTCTCTCTCTCTCTCTCTCTCTCTCTCGCTCTCTCGCTCTCTCTCTCTCTCTCGCTGTCTCTTTTTTCTGTTCTACTATCTACCCTGTGTCTTTCAAGGCCTTTGGTGCTCGGCCAATGAAAAGGCTCTCAGGCGGTGTCACTCTGAGGATCTCCACAGTGACAGAATGTTGACAGGCGTTGGGCGAACGATCCAACAGGAAAATCAAATTACCATTAAGCAGGACCCGGGCCCCAGCCTCCACATGACTGCAGGGCCTATTACCTCAAATTAACGGAGACACTCAGCGACAGATCCCTCACTTTCTGCCTTTCTCTGGTCACGAACACAAAGTCCTTGCCTCAAACGCTTTTCACACTTTGCCCAACTAACTTCTGATAGTTATAGATATGTGAATCCAAGCCTTCATCAGGCTGTAAGTCACTCATATGATCTGTGTTTATTTTACTGTGTGACTGGGTTTTTGAGTTGCAGATACATTGTACCAGAATGCTTGGGGAAGAATGTGTTTACCATTATAGTGTTATGTTGAGTTGTAGGTGGATAAAGATGTAAGGTGATTGACAGAACTACAGAATAAGTGCAGTGCCGTGAAAAAGTATTTGCACCCTTTCTGATTTTCAAAGTGTTTGCATATTTTTTACAAGTGAATGTTATCAGATCTTCAACCAAACCCTGATATTCGATAAAGGGAATACCAAAACAAATGTATACTTTTTTTAAATAATTTTTATTAACCAAGTTATGCAACATCCAATTCCCCTGTGTAAAAAAAGTAATTGCTTCCTTACACTCAACAACTGGTTGTGCCACTTTTAGCTGCAATGACTGTAACCAAATGCTTCCTCTAGTTGTTAATCAGTCTCTCACGTCGCTGTGGAGGAATTTTGGCCCACTTCTGCATGCAGAACTGCTTTAAATCAGCGACATTTGTGGGTTTTCAAGCATGAACTGCTCGTTTCAAGTCCTGCCACAAAATCAATTGGGATTAGGTCTGGACTTTGACTAGGCCATTCCAAGACTTCAAATTTGTTGCTTTTCAACACTTTTTTTTATGTAGACTTGATTGTGTGTTTTGGATCATTGTCTTGCTGCATGACCAAGCTACTCTTCAGCTTCAGCTCACAGATGGATGGCCTGACATTCTCCTGTATAATTATCTGATGCAGAACAGAATTCATGGTTCCTTTTTATTAAGACATCCCCAGCAACAGTGTGTGTTGTGAAGACTTACAGAAAACGTTTGACCTCTGTCATTGCCAACAAAGGGTATATAACAAAGTATTGAGATAAACTTCTGTTATTGACCAAATACTTCTAAAATACTTGTAAAAATCCTACAATGTGATTTTCTGGATTTTTTTTTCTAATTTTGTCTGTCATAGTTGAAGTGTACCTGTGATGAAAATTACAGGCCTCTCTCATCTTTTTAAGTGGGAGAACTTGCACAATTGGTGGCTGACTAAATACTTTTTCCCCCACTGTATCTATAATTCCATGTGTATAACTTGTATTATCATCTACATTTATGATGAGTATTTCTGTTGAATCGATGTGGCTATGCAAAATCACTGGATGTTTTTGGAACTAGTGAACGTAACACGCCAATGCAAACTCCGATTTTTTTTATATTAATATGAACTTCATCAAACAAAACATACATGTATTGTGTAACATGAAGTCCTATGATTGTCATCTGACGAAGATCACCAAAGGTTAGTGATGAATTTTATCTCTATTTGTGACTCCTATCTTTGGCTGGAAAAATTGTGTTTTTTCTGTGGCTTGGTGGTGACCTAACATAATCGTTTGTGGTGCTTTCGCTGAAAAGCATATTTGAAATCGGACACTGTGGTGGGATTAACAATAAGATTACCTTTAAAACGGTATAAAATACATGTATGTTTGAGGAATTTTGATGATGAGATTTCTGTTGTTTTGAATTTGGCGCCCTGCACTTTCACTGGCTGTTGTCATATCATCCCGTTAACGGGATTGCAGCCCAAAGAGGTTTCAGACTATACAAGGGTTAAACACAGGCACCCCCAAGTGGTGCGTGCTCAGCTCCCTCCTGTACTCCCTGTTCACCCATGACTGCGTGGCCATGCACGTCTCAAACTCAATCAACAAGTTTGCCAACGACAACGGTGGTAGGCCTGTTTACCAATTACGATGAGACAGCCAGGAAAATAACCTCTCCCTCAACATCACCAAATCGAAGGAGCTGATCGTGGGCTACAGGAGACAGCAGAGAGAGCACACCCCCCACCCACATCGACAGGGCCGCAGTGGAGAGGGTCAAAAGCTTTAAGTTCCTCGGCGTGTACATCACTGACAACCTAAAATAGTCCTTTCATACAGACAATGTGGTGAAGAAGGCGCAACAGTGCCTCTTCAAACTCAGGAGGCAAAACATATGTGGTTTGGCCCCTTAGACCCTCGTGAACTTCTACAGATGCAGCATTGAGAGCATCCTGTCGGGTTGTATCAACGCCTGGAATGGCAATCGCATTGTCCGGAACTGCAGGGCTCTGCATCACCAGGGGGCACACTGCCTGCCCTTCAGGACATCTACAGCACCTGGTGTCACATGAAGGCCAAGAAGATCATCAAGGCCCTCAACCACCTGAGTCATGGCCTGTTCACCCCACTACCATCTAGAAGGTGGAAACTGTACGGGTGCATCAAAGCTGGGACCAAGAGACTGAGAAAAAAGCTTATATCTCCTGGCCATCAGACTGTTAAACACGAGCCTTGGTCACGGTTCTAGCCGGCTACCACCAAGTGACACTGGTCACTTTAATAATGTTTACATACTGTTTTACCCACTTTATATGTATATACTGTATTGTAGATAAGGCTCATCGTATATAACAATTGCTGTACACACTTTCTATTAATATACTGTCTATACTGGCTTGACACATCATTATACAGTGCATTCTGAAAGTATTCAGACCCCTTGACTTTTTCCACATTTTGTTACCCTACAGCCTTATTCTAAAATGTATTAAATCATTTTTTCCCCTCATCAATTTACACACAATACCCCATAATGACAAAGCAAAAACATTTGTTTTTATTTTTTATAAATGTGCAAAAAATTCTAAAAAGCTGTTTTCGCTTTGTCATTATGGGGAATTGTGTGTAGATTAAATAAATGTTTTTCCTCTTCAATCTATTTTAGACCATAACCTAAAACACAAGGCCAAATAAGTTTCTTAGTGGCCTAGTTACAGTTTTGGAAATGGCTGTCTAGCAATGAATAACAACCAACTTGACAGAGGTTAAATAATTGTTTAAAAGAATAATGTGCAAATATTGTACAATCCAGGTGTGCAAAGCTCTTAGAGACTTACCCAGAAAAGGTGATTCTAACATGTATTGACTCGGGGGGGTGAATACTTACGTAATTGAGATAATTCTGTATTGAAAATTAAATACATTTGCAAATATTTCCAAAAACATGTTTTTAATTTGTCATTATGGGGTATTGTGTGTAGATGGCTGAGAGAAAAAACATGTTTCATCCATCAGGCTGTATTGTGGAATAAGTTGAGGAGTATGAATACTTTCTGAAGGCACTGTACAGGGAGTACCATTACCAGATCAATGTGCAGAGGCATGAGGTATTTGAGGTAGATATGTACATGAAGGAAGGTTAAAGTGACTAGGCATCAGGTTAGTGATAATCAGAGTAAAATAAAGAACAGAGTAGCAGCAGCAAATGTTTTGTGTAAAAGTGTTTGTGTGTGATTGTGTGTGTGTGTCATTTGTGTATGTATGTGTGTTTGTGTTGGTATGCGTGTGTGTGCGTATGTAGTGCATGTGAATGTGTGTGGGAGTGCCAATGTAGTGTGTGTGTGTACACTGTGTATGGTGTGTGTATATACATAGTCTATTGAGTGTACGTAGGGTCAGTGCAAGATAGAATCAGTGCAGATCCAGTGCCTTGCAATGTATTCATCCCCCTTGGCGTTTTTCCTATTTTGTTGCATTACAACCTGTAATTTAAATAGATTTTTATTTGGATTTCATGTAATGGACATACATAAAATAGTCCAAATTGGTGAAGTGAAATTTAAAAAATTACTTAAATAATTAAAAACGGAAAAGTGGTGCATGCATATGTGTTCACCCCCTTTGCGATGAAGACCCTAAATAAGATCTGGTGCAGCAAATTACCTTCAGAAGTCACATAATTAGTTAGATTGCACACAGGTGGACTTTATTTAATTTTCACATGATCTGTCACATGATCTGTGTATACAGTGCCTTGCGAAAGTATTCGGCCCCCTTGAACTTTGCGACCTTTTGCCACATTTCAGGCTTCAAACATAAATATATAAAACTGTATTTTTTTGTGAAGAATCAACAACAAGTGGGACACAATCATGAAGTGGAACGACATTTATTGGATATTTCAAACTTTTTTAACAAATCAAAAACTGAAAAATTGGGCGTGCAAAATTATTCAGCCCCCTTAAGTTAATACTTTGTAGCGCCACCTTTTGCAGCGATTACAGCTGTAAGTCGCTTGGGGTATGTCTCTATCAGTTTTGCACATCGAGAGACTGACATTTTTTCCCATTCCTCTTTGCAAAACAGCTCGAGCTCAGTGAGGTTGGATGGAGAGCATTTGTGAACAGCAGTTTTCAGTTCTTTCCACAGATTCTCGATTAAAGTCAGGTCTGGACTTTGACTTGGTCATTCTAACACCTAAATATGTTTATTTTTGAACCATTCCATTGTAGATTTTGCTTTATGTTTTGGATCATTGTCTTGTTGGAAGACAAATCTCCGTCCCAGTCTCAGGTCTTTTGCAGACTCCATCAGGTTTTCTTCCAGAATGGTCCTGTATTTGGCTCCATCCATCTTCCCATCAATTTTAGCCATCTTCCCCGTCCCTGCTGAAGAAAAGCAGACCCAAACCATGATGCTGCCACCATCACCAACACAGTGCGGGTGGTGTGTTCAGTGTGATGAGCTGTGTTGCTTTTACGCCAAACATAACGTTTTGCATTGTTGCCAAAAAGTTCAATTCTGGTTTCATCTGACCAGAGCACCTTCTTCCACATGTTTGGTGTGTCTCCCAGGTGGCTTGTGGCAAACTTTAAACAATACTTTTTATGGATATCTTTAAGAAATGGCTTTCTTCTTGCCACTCTTCCATAAAGGCCAGATTTGTGCAATATACGACTGATTGTTGTCCTATGGACAGAGTCTCCCACCTCAGCTGTAGATCTCTGCAGTTCATCCAGAGTGATCATGGGCCTCTTGGCTGCATCTCTGATCAGTCTTCTCCTTGTATGAGCTGAAAGTTTAGAGGAACGGCCAGGTCTTGGTAGATTTGCAGTGGTCTGATACTCCTTCCATTTCAATATTATCGCTTGCACAGTGCTCCTTGGGATGTTTAAAGCTTGGGAAATCTTTTTGTATCCAAATCCGGCTTTTAAACTTCTTCTTCATGATGCTCTCTGCGCTTTTAACAAACCTCTGAGACTATCACAGTGCAGGTGCATTTATACGGAGACTTGATTACACACAGGTGGATTGTATTTATCATCATTAGTCATTTAGGTCAACATTGGATCATTCAGAGATCCTCACTGAACTTCTGGAGAGAGTTTGCTGCACTGAAAGTAAAGGGGCTGAATAATTTTGCACGCCCAATATTTCAGTTTTTGATTTGTTAAAAAAGTTTGAAATATCCAATAAATGTCGTTCCACTTCATGATTGTGTCCCACTTGTTGTTGATTCTTCACAAAAAAATACAGTTTTATATCTTTATGTTTGAAGCCTGAAATGTGGCAAAAGGTCGCAAAGTTCCAGCCGAATACTTTCGCAAGGCACTGTATATACACCTGTACTGAAAAGCCCCAGAGTCTGCAACACCACTAAGCAAGGTGCACCACCAAGCAAGTGGCACCATGAAGACCAATGAGCTCTCTAAACAGGTCAGAGACAAAGTTGTGGAGAAGTACAGATCAGGGTTGGGTTATAAAAAAATATCAGAAACTTTGAACATCCCACGGAGCACCATTTAAATCCAATATTTAAAAAATTGAAAGAATATGGCACCACAACAAACCTGCCAAGTGAGGGCCGCCCACCAAAACGCACAGACCAGGCAAGGAGGGCATTAATCAGAGAGGCAACAAAGAGACCAAAGATAACCCTGAAGGCGCTGCAAAGCTCCACAGCGGAGATTGGAGTATCTGTCCATAGGACCACCTTAAGTCGTACACTCCACAGAGCTGGGCTTTACGGAAGAGTTGCCAGAAAAAAGCCATTGCTTAAAGAAAAAAATAAGCAAACACATTTGGTGTTTGCCAAAATGCATGTGGGAGACTCCCCAAACATAGAGAAGAAGGTACTCTGGTCAG
Source organism: Oncorhynchus mykiss (assembly GCF_013265735.2). Lineage (NCBI taxonomy): Eukaryota > Metazoa > Chordata > Actinopteri > Salmoniformes > Salmonidae > Oncorhynchus > Oncorhynchus mykiss. Next base: position 70,129,017 of record NC_048581.1, read on the forward strand.
ATGAGACTAAAATGTAGCTTTTTGGCCATCAAGGAAAACGCTATGTCTGGCACAAACCCACACCTCGCATCACCCCTAGAACACCATCTCCACAGTGAAGCATGGTGGTGGCAGCATCATGCTGTGGGGATGTTTTTCACCGTCAGGGACTGGGAAACTGGTCAGAATTGAAGGACTGATGGATGGTGCTAAATACAAGGAAATTCTTGAGGGAAACCTGTTTCAGTCTTCCAGAGATTTGAGACTGGGATGGAGGTTCACCTTCCAGTAGGACAATGACCCTAAGCATACTGCTAAAGCAACACTTGAGTGGTTTAAGAAACATTTAAATGTCTTGGAATGGCCTAGTCAAAGCCCAGACCTCAATCCAATTGAGAATCTGTGGAATGACTTAAAGATTGCTGTACACCATCAGAACTCATCCAACTTGAAGGAGCTGGAGCAGTGTTGCCTTGAAGAATGGTCCAAAATCCCAGTGGCTAGATGTACCAAGCTTATAGAGACTTGCAGCTGTAATTGCTGCAAAAGGTTGCTCTTACAAAGTATTGACTTTGGGGGGGTGAATAGTTATGCATGCTTAAGTTTTCTGTTTTTTTTGTCTTATTTCTTGCTTTTTTCACAATAAAAAATATGTTGCATCTTCAACGTGGTAGGCATGAAGTGTAAATCAAATGATACAAGCCTCCAAAAAATCTATTTTAATTCCATGTTGTAAGGCAACAAAATAGGAAAAATGCCAAGGGAGGTGAAAACATTCGCAATCCACTATAGTTTGGGTACCATTAACTGACTATTTATCAGTCTGGCTATTTAGCAATCTTTGGGCTTAGGGGAAGAAGCTGTCTCGGAGCCTGTTGGTCCAAGAGCCGATGCTCCTATAATGTTTGCCGAACACGTGGCTGGGGCCTTTGGTAATTATTTTGGGCTTTCCTCTGACACCACCTGATATAGAGGTCCTGGATGGCAGGGAGCTCGGCCCCAGTGATGTACTGGGCTGTCCGCACCACTCGCTGTAGAGCTTTGCAGTCAAGGGGGGTGCATTTTCCATACCAAGCGGTGATACAGCCAATCAAGATGCTCTCAGCGGTGCAGCTGTAGAACCTTTTGAAGATCTGAGGGCCCATACCAAATCTTTTCATTCTCCTAAGGTGGAAGAGGTGCTGCTGTGCTCTCTTCATGACTGTGCGGGTGTGTGTGGACCATGTTAAATCCTTAGTGATGTAGACGCCAAGGAACTTGAAGTCTCGACCCGCTCCACAACAGCCCCATCGATGTGGATGGGGGCGTGCTGTCCGCTTTATCCTATAGTCCAATTGAATAGGCCTTTGTAGGATGTGTCTTTGTTTAAACAAACAGATGAATCAGAATCTTTAGATATTCAATATAACAAGAGACTGAGCCCTGCTCCACTCTCTAATATTAGAAATGGGAGAAGCACATCTCAGTAAGTCCAGAAAATATGTATGGCTTACGCATCAAAAGGCTGAACTGAGAACTTTGTGTGTTGTTGAAATAATTCTAATATTTGTGAGTCATTAGAGTGTGGACTCCTTAATCTCTCTTGTGTCTTGCTAGATCCCCAATGCAGAAAACATCACCCTGGGAACACAGAGTTATGGAATTTTTCACAGCAATGTTTATAGATTGTGTCATTTAGTTATCCTGTTTCATACAGAGAGAGAGCGAGAGAGAAACATTATCCAAAGCTGTCGTTAAGTTCAGCCCCGGTTGCTGTGGATACAGACTTTATTTTTCATTCACCGTCACATACTGTACGTCTGCTCTGCTCTCTAATGATATTTTATGAGCAACACCTTTTTACTCAGAATCTCTGATCTTCTCAGAATCTTGTTCTTGGAAGCAGAAATGATAATTGTCTGAATGCTAATGACAACATCACTTCTCAATGGTCCTATATATTCCACTTAAACTTTTTACTGCAGTGTTCTAAATCAAGGTCACACAGTGTTTCTTGGTAGTCTTAAAAACAAATATTTGGAAACCACATGGTTATGGGCTTCAAAAAAGACACCTGTACCATGTCAGATATAGAGTTGAAAGGTATTCCATTTTGAGTTTGCATCCCAATATTACACTTTATATACATCACAGAAGACTGAAATATAACAAAATCGTTTGACATTGAAACACTGGATTTTCTTTAAAAAATATATAAAAAGTACACTTCCTAATTAATAATGCAAAATATAAAATAACATTCCACCCATGAGACCACTAGAAGGCGATTCAGTCATTTGACTGCAGGAACTATTATTATATACTGGATAGAGTGCATTAGGAAAGTATTCAGAACCCTTTACTTTTTCCACACTTTGTTACGTTGCAGCCTTCTTCTAAAATATATTTAATTGTTTGTTTTCCTCATCAATCTACACACAATACCCCATATGGACAAAGCAAAAAAAAGGTTGTTCGAAATTTTTGCAAATGTATAAAAATAAACAGTTCACATTTACATAAGTATTCAGACCCGTTACTCAGTAATTTGTTGAAGCACCTTTGGCAGGGATTACAGCCTCGAGTCTTCTCGGGTATGACGCTGCAAGCTTGGCGCACCTGTATTTGGGGAGTTTCTGCCATTCGTCTCTGCAGATCCTCACAAACTCTGTCAGGTTGGATGGGGAGCATCACCGCACAGCTATTTTCAGGTTTCTCTAGAGATGTTCGATCAGGTTCAAGTCCTGGATCTGGCTGGGCCACTCAAGCACATTCAGAGACTTGTCCCATAGCCACTCCTGCGTTGTCTTGGCTGTGGGCTTAGGGTCGTTGTCCTGTTGGAAGGTGAACCTTCGGCCCCAGTCTGAGGTACTAGCGCTCTGGAGCAGGTTTTCATCTCACTATACTTTGTTCCATTCATCTTTCCCTCGATCTTAACTATTCTCCCAGTCCCTGCCCCTGAAAAACATCCCCACATCATGATGCTGCCACCCCCATGCTTCACCGTAGGGATGGTGCCAGGTTTCTTCCAGACACTTGGCATTCAGGTCAAAGAGTTCAATCTTGGTTTCATCACACCAGATAATCTTGTTTCTCATGGTCTGAGAGTCCTTTAGATGCCTTTTGGCAAACTCCAAGCGGGCTGTCGAGCCTTTTACTGAGGAGTGGCTGCCGTCTGGCCACTCTACCATAAAGGCCTGATTTATGGAGTGCTGCAGAGATAGTTGTCCTTCTGGAAAGTTCTCCCATCTCTCCAGAGGAACTCTGGTCACCTCCCTGACCCAGGCCCTTCTCCCCCAATCGCTCAGTTTGGCCGGGCGGTCAGCTCTACGAAGAGTCTTGGTGGTTCCAAACTTCTTCCATTTAAGAATGATGGAGGCCCCTTTGTTCTTGGGTACCTTTAATGCTGCAGAAATGTTTTGGTACCCTTCCCCAGATCTGTGCATCGACATAATCCTGTCTTGGCACTCTAGGGACAATTCCTTCAACCTCATGGCTTGGTTTTGCTCTGTCATGCACTGTCAACTGTGGGACCCTATATAGACAGGTGTGTGCCTTTCCAAATCATGTCCAATCAATTGAATTTACCACAGGTGGACTCCAATCAAGTTGTAGAAACATCTCAAGGATAATCAATGGAAACAGGATGGGCCTGAGCTCAATTTCGAGTGTCACAGCAAGGGGTCTGAATACTTATGTAAATACGTTTTTTTATTTTTTTTATTTAATGAATGTGCTAATATTTCTAAAAACCTGTTTTTGCTTTGTCATTATGGGGAATTGTGTGTAGATTGATGAGGAAAAACATTTATTTAATCCATTTTAGAATAAGCTGTAATGTAACAAAATGTGGAAAAAGTTAAGGGGTCTGAATACTTTCCAAATGCACTGTATACATGCATATACATATGTCTTGTTCTTTCCTTTCACTCTCATGTCTGTGTGTGGAAGTTCTGTGCGGTTTTTAAAGGGAGAGTTACTCTGAGTTGTGTGTGTGTGTCCCCTACGTGGGCTGGATTTTGGGATTAGGGGTTAGATCCTGCCCCATGTTGTGTGGTTGGTGTCAGTCATCTGCGGGAATGTTTCATGCTCCCAGATTCTGGACACTGATAGACATGCTGCATTTGTCCCTTTGTTGGCATGATATGCTTTTCATTTCTCTGACTAATCTCTCCAGCTCACGCCTGTAAACTGAACGGCCCAAGACACAGTTATCAATCCAAACAGACAAATGTCATATTTAAGCTGCTTGTCTGTGCTGGATTGTGCACTCTGTCCATAAAACTGCGACCATTTCAGGTTTATCGTCTTAATCTTTGTTTTTCATTATCGTTCATTTTTCCCCTGGGCTCAGTGAAATGACCATTTCACAAGGGAGACTGATATAGGATAGAATCCTCTCTCATAGTAGTCTACATTCTGGAAGTAGAGCAGAGTGGATTCTGATGGCATATGCTGGAACACAAAATGGTGGAAATACATTTTGCTTTGGGAGATTTAGGAGATTTGGGAGTGTGTGCGTGTTTGTGTGTGCCTGTGTTCGTGTGTGTATGTGTGTATGAAATTGACATTTATATACTGACTTGGGTGGGTTTAACATTATCAGGGATCATGAATTGGACATCCATGTGACCAGATCAAAAGTGTGAGCTCATCTCCCCATTTTGGCATCCTCCACACTCAGTTCAGCCCGTCCCTCTCAGCCTTTGGAACTCACTGACAGTGTCTTATCAATTTAAACCAACCTTGGCCTGGCAACAGTGGGTTTCAACAGACTGGCAGAACATAACTCTTTGGAGGTTCTTTAAAGAAGCTCTTGTTGTGTGATGTGTGATTGAAGCTGGTCAGACACACTAGTGCCTAGCAACAGAGTGTAGCCTGCAGATATGAGGTTCCGGATACGGGTGGGGCACCGGCTAAGAGGGTCATAACTAAGAAGCAGACCAACAAAGCTGCAGTCAATTGCCAGACTGCATCGTGAACCAAAACACACATACTGTAGTTTCAGTTTCAGCTCAAAACACCAGGTTTTCTAGTCTGGTTCAATTGGCTTTATGTTACTCATGAAAACAAAAGCATGATGGCCAAGCTAATGTGTGAACATAGTGGCAGTGATAGAGGAATTTGAATGTAGCCCAGTTATTAGAAAAAGGCACAATGCCTAGTCTGTGAGAGCTTGTAGCCCAAGATAGGCAGATGTTATTCTAGCACTTCCAGCGTTGAGCTGGAGTAGAATACCGAACAGCCATTTTATTGTGCAGTTTCTCAGCGATAAGACTGTGTGATTTAATTGAGTGTACTCTGTGGTGGAAATTGAGGACCTTTTTGGCGCCACGTGTCAACTTGAGCCCATTCCTTTCCAGCTGATTAAAAGGAGTTACTTGTTTCAACAAAGGTTTGACATTCTCTCTTAAGTGACAGGTTTAACAGAAGAACAAAGGGGGGTAACTATAATGGATGTGAATTGGATTAAATGGGCTGAGCTCAGCACATTAGTACTAGGTCACACCGTTATCACTGTGAGTCTTCCTCTAATCTCTTTAATAAGACATCATCAACAGCGCGTACAGCCCCTCACCGCAGTACTCAGCCCCTCCCCACAGGAACTGGACAGAGGGGACAAGGAGGGTGGGGGAGACGGAGGAGACAAGGAGACAAAGGTGGGGAAGGAGACAAAGGAGACAAAGGTGGGAAAGGGGATACAGGGAGATTGGTGGGGAGAGTAAGAGGTTTGGGCCCAAGGAGAGGGTTAAGAAGGATGGATGAGATTGGGTAATAAATGGGTGTGTGTGAATGTGGTAGTAATCAGGTGGTCGTCAGATGGTAGTTGGGTGGTATTTGTCGTGTGTCATGTAAATGTGTTAAGTAGTCCTAAGCCCTTTGATCACAATATCTACTAAGCTAACATATGGAATTGTTTTAAGATGGTTTTAAGATAAACAATTATTTGATTAAACATTGGATTTGGCCTTTATTGCTATAGCCCATAGAAACACATTGAATACCACATTTGTACAAGGCAAATCAGACAGTCAAAAAATAAATCATAGGGTTTTAATGTGTCTGTCCAATATCTGAAAGATATAACAAAACTTTAGACCCATGTTTGCTCACATTATTTGTGGCACTTTTTACAGCTCAGTACTGGGTCACCTTCTGACGACACCCCTGAAGCTTGTGTGCATCGTGTAGCAAAACATCCGACACCTTCGTGTTCATGAGAGTATCCCCCTTCGGGAATATGTTTGTAGTTCCAACGGTTCGGTCTGGACAGTTGGTTTTGTGAGAAGACCTCTTAGAAATTAGAACGTCCTCAACAGAGAGTTCAGACAACTGCCGTAAAGCTTGTGGATGTCGTATAGAGAAACAACCAACACTGTTGTGTTCTTGAGAGTCCATAGAGAATGATAGAGTGGCCAAAATGCTGTTTTAGCATGGGCAGCGCCATTCAGGGTAGCGCCATTCAGGGCTTCCACCATGCTTCCGCCATTTTAAAGTAGTTAAAGTAGTCAACTGAGTGGGAATTCCTATGGGTTGTAGCCTCAATTGCGCTGCCCATGCTGTCACAGACTATACAATGGCACAGATATAAAGATGATTCCTCTATCTATCTCTATGTGAGAGTCTCATCTTTCGATGCTGGTGATTTATTAGTTTGTATCTCAAACGGTTAGGGTTTTACAGATGATTTTGTGGTGATTTTCTTGTCCTGATCCTCTCACGTGTAGAAAAAGAGGGGATTGAGCTCCAACCACTACAAAAAATGTTAAGTCTCTAACATAAACACACAGGGAGCTATTCAGTATTCACACTGGTGTGTCAACTGACTCCAGGGGGAAAGGGTAACAAGGGGGACAGTACAGACATAGGATTAGCTGCAGATTGCACTCTGCCCTGTTAGATAGACAGGCCGTATAATAACTGCCGTTCTTCATGCCTGGAGAAATCTGTTCCCATGGGTGAATCAAGGGCCGTTACAATTAATTTATATTATCCACCCACCCCATATATCCCTTCCATCATCTCTCTCTCTCTCTCTCTCTCTCTCTCTCTCTCTCTCTCTCTCTCTCTCTCTCTCTCTCTCTCTCTCTCTTTCTCTCTCTCTCTCTCTCTCTCTCCAACCCCATGGATAATAAAGTAAAGAGACATTCCACTCTTTGATGATGATCATGATAATGCTCATGGTATGTGTGAGTTTGTATACAGTTGAAGTCAGAAGTTTACATACACAATTCGGTTGGAGTTATTAAAACTTGTTTTTCAACCACTCCACAAATTTCTTGTTAACACACGAGAGTTTTGGCAAGTCGGTTAGGACATCTACTTTGTGCATGACACAAGTAATCTTTCCAACAGTTGTTTACAGACAGATTATTTCACTTAAAATTCACTGTGTCACAATTCCAGTGGGTCAGATGTTTACATACACCAAGTTGACTGTGCCTTGATGTCATGGCTTTAGAAATTTCTTACAGGCTAACTGACATCATTTGAGTCAATTGGAGGTGTAACTGTGGATTTATTTCAAGGCCTACCTTCAAACTCAGTGCCACTTTGCTTGACATCTTGGGAAAATCAAAAGGAATGAGCCAAGACCTCAGAAAAAAAATGGTAGACATCCACAAGTCTGGTTCATCCTTGGGAGCAATTTCCAAACGCCTGAAGGTACCACGTTCATCTGTACAAACAATAGTATGCAAGTATAAACACCATGGGACCACACGAGGAAGAAAATTACGTGGATATATTGAAGCAACATCTTAAGACAACAGTCAGGAAGTTAAAGCTTGGTCGCAAATGGGTCTTCCAAATGGACAATGACCCCAAGCATACTTCCAAAGTTGTGGCAAAATGGCTTAAGGACAACAAAGTCAAGGTATTGGAGTGGCCATCACAAAGCCCTGACCTCAATCCTATGGAAAATTTGTGGGCAGAACTGAAAAAGCATGTGCGAGAAAGGAGGCCTACAAACCTGACTCAGTTACACCAGCTCTGTCAGGAGGAATGGGCCAACATTCACCCAACTTATTGTGTGAAGCTTGTGGAAGGCTACCTGAAATGTTTGACCCAAGTTACACAATTTCAAGGCAATGCTACCAAATACTAATTGAGTGTATGTAAACGTCTGACCCATTGGGAATGTGATGAAATAAATAAAAGCTGAAATAAATCATTCTCTCTACTATTATTCTGACATTTCACATTCTTCAAATAAAGTGGTGATCCTAAGTGATCTAAGACAGCAAATCTTTACTAGAATTAAATGTCAGGGATTGTGAAAAACGGAGTTTACATGTATTTGGCTACGGTGTATGTAAACGTCCAACTTCAACTGTATGTAGTAATAGTAAAGTGTGACACTGGGGGATTGTGGGGATGGTGATGTATGGTACCTGGGATGAGGATGGAGTTTGTTGAGGGGGTGAAATTGGATTTCGGGGACAGTGGGGATTTATAATGACGCAGTCCAAATGGATTTGTAATGGCTATTCATTGGGTGGCCAGCAACTTGGTTTGACACTACAGTGAGGAAAAAAAGTATTTGATCCCCTGCTGATTTTGTACATTTGCCCACTGACAAAGAAATGATCAGTCTATAATTTTAATGGTAGGTTTATTTGAACAGTGATAGACAGAATAACAACAAAACAATCCAGAAAAACACATGTAAAAAATGTTAGAAATTGATTTGCATTTTAATGAGGGAAATAAGTATTTGACCGCTCTGCAAAACATGACTTAGTACTTGGTGGCAAAACCCTTGTTGGAAATCACAGAGGTCAAACGTTTCTTGTAGCTGGCCACCAGGTTTGCACACATCTCAGGAGGGATTTTGTCCCACTCCTCTTTGCAGATCTTCTCCAAGTCATTAAGGTTGGACTCCACAATGTTGACACCAATGCTTCCCAGAGTTGTGTGAAGTTGGCTGGATGTCCTTTGGGTAGTAGACCATTATAGATGGGGTGGCAGGGTGGCCTGGTGGTTAGAGTGTTGGACTAGTAACTGGAATGTTGCAAGTTCAAATCCCCAAGCTGACAAGGTACAAATCTGTCGTTCTGCCCCTGAACAGGTAGTTAACCCACTGTTCCTAGGCCGTCATTGAAAATAAGAATTTGTTCTTAACTGACTTGCCTAGTTAAATAAAGGTAAATAAAAAATAGACACGGGAAACTATTGAACGTGAAAAACACGGCAGCGCTGCAGTTTTTGACATTCAAAGGTACTTAAATATGTTTTATTTCCCATTCACCTTCTGAATGATACACCACACAATCCATGTCTCAATTGTCTCAAGGTTTAAAAATCCTTCTTTAACCTGTCTCCTCCCCTTCATCTAAACTGATTTGAAGTGGCTTTAACAAGTGACATCAGTAAGGGATCATAGCTTTCACTGGAATTCACCTGGTCAGTCTGTCATGGAAAGAACATGTGTTCCTAATGTTGTGTACACTTAGTGTATTAACAATATTGCACTTTTCATGTAGCCTGCTAATAGCCTAACCACCGATCAAGCAACAGTATTGACTAAACTTTGTTTCTTAAATCTTGTTTCTGCAGGATTAATTTGCTGTGACAATATACTGTATGTCAAATTAAGATCCTACATCTGTGTGTGTTATCTGTATGTGCTTTGTGCATCCATGCAGTACATTAATGTGTAAGCTACACATATGTTACATGCTCAACCTGTCTTCATACTCATTACTCATTCATCTCTGGTCTATTCTTGGCCACGCTTGGAGACACTGAACAGTTTGAGCCGGGCCTTTAAGAGGTGTGGATAAGGCTTTGGCGCTGTGACAGACTGTGCTTCTGTTTTTATGAAAGCATTTCTTAAATCTAGTCCATGGTTCCCTCCTGTACCATGATAGTGGCTCTACAGCTCCCATGTATTGATCCCAAAATAACATCAAAGGCTCTCTGACTTTAGAAGTGGTGAGGGAGGGACGGTGGAGACTGGGAGAGGGGGAAGGAGGGGGGGGATATCTGGAAGGAAATGTAGCTCAGAGCTGGCAAAGGATAATACACTTCTTGAGAACATGTCTAGTGTAATGTATGTGAGTCTGTGTCTGAGCTTTTCATGCCATTGTGGAGATATCTTCTGTCTTTCTTGCTTCCCATGTCTGTTGGATAAAATTATGGCCAAGAGGTGCAGGCTCTGAGAAAGGGTTTCTGAATCTATCTCTCCCACACTAACTGACTCGCCCCATAAGGGTCTATTTGATCACACCTTCATTTCTCAGTCCTTGCCTCTGTGGCTAGATTTGCAAGACAAACTCCCTGTTTTGTCAAATGAGGGGTTGAGTTATGTTTGGTGCAATTTTTCTTAGGGATTTCAAAACAATGTCATGTAATTGAGAGATGCTTGTTAATGATGTCTTCTGTTGTAGCATTCTACAGTAGTTTTCTCACCCAGATGTGTGCAGCTGTAATTGAAGCGGCGGTGTTGATAAATGTGTTTATATTTTGGTCAATGTGTTTCTCCTAATGGTTATGTGAGAGTAGCAGACCTAGCTGACCCTGTATCCAGGTGAGAGTTGACTTTCCCCTCCTCTCCTCTGGCTGTGAGAAATGGCACTTGGCCTGCTGCTCAGAGGGGAACGGTTTAATCACAAGATAGAGTTTCAGCCGGCTTTGTCTGAAGTGAATTTAAATGTGGAATATGCCTTTTGTCAGACAGCACTTAGTGAGTGTATCGATCCACCAATGAAAGGCAACCGGGAACGATGGGTCGGATAAGTCATGCATAGGAGAGATCACCCATCCAGCTCTTCCCCACCAAAACAGCTCTGTTGTGAATCACACTTGTTTCCTCTCTCTCTCTCTCTCTCTCTCTCTCTCTCTCTCTCTCTCTCTCTCTCTCTCTCTCTCTCTCTCTCTCTCTCTCTCACTCACTGCCTGTGATGCTGTCTAGCTATGTAACTGCCTCTGATCCGCCTCGTTTTTTTTTCTCCATCTGACCCCCCCCCCCCCCCTATGTCCTTCTCTCTCAGTTTTAACTTTGTCCTGTTCCTGTCTTGTCCAGGCTGGCCAGAGTTGTATCCATCATGCTTATAATCCTGTGAAATACACGCTGCAAAATGATCCAGAATCAATGAAGAACTAAGGGAGAGTTCTGTTCCTACTAGCCATAACTCCTCCTAATAGTCGGAGGAGCGAGTGAGAACCCCTCGGAAGGCCCAACCTTCCCTGGACAGCAGGCACATCTCCCCCATCTCCCCCTCCACATAAATCTACCTTATGGCAGCCTAATGCATGCACTATGGATTTCTCTCCCCGCCAACGCCATTTGACACAGCACCGTAAATAGACTGTAAATGTTTTTGACAAACGCTCCTGCCCTTCTCTCTAGAGAGTCCTCTGTATAGGTAATCAGATGTTTGACAGAGTAGGAAAGATAGAAATATAAGAACGTTGGGAGACCAGCAGTTATTTTACGCACATATGAATAATCCAGCTCGTTGGTCAGCCTAAGCCATGATTGTTTTAATTGGCTAATGGTGCGGGGGCCGCAGCGGCAGTCCTCTCGCTCCACATCCCCGTCCACTGGCTCAGGCTGTGGCAGTAATGACTGCAGGAACCACAGCCAGCTAATGCCAGACCTAATAGCCCAATTAGACTGTGTGTATTGCTCAGATGCCTGAGAGAAATAGGCCTTGGTATGAAGAGTGTGTGTGTGTGTGTGTGTGTGTGTGTGTGTGTGTGTGTGTGTGTGTGTGTGTGTGTGTGTGTGTGTGTGTGTGTGTGTGTGTGTGTGTGTGTGTGTGTGTGTGTGTGTGTGTGTGTGTGTGTGTGTGTGTGATTTTATCCAGTCCAACTGCTATATACTGTAGTTGGGTAGGTTTTTTAATGAGGTGAGTAGGCAAAGACTTGAGTCATACAAGCTATTATTTAATAAGCAGGGCTTGAGCATCTCTCAACATGGACTGGCCCCTGCAAGTGTTTTGTCTATCAACTTAGTATCCAAGAAGGTAAAGAGGCCTTTGAAAAATAGCATTTTTTGTCCTATTGAACTTCACCACATTTTATTATTCTATTTTATGTTATCTATATTATTATAATCTCTGCATTTTTGGAAATAGCACTGTACTGTTTTACACCTGTGGTATCCTGTGCACTTGGCGAATAAACTTTGAAACTTGAAACTCAGAGTCATGTCAATTTAATCTCCACCCATGTATCTTATCACTCTACAATGTCACCTGCAAAAATCAATCAGAAACCTTAGCTCGTCTTATCTCATTTGAAAATGTTTAATGCTTCCTCTGGCTCTTAGATCTAGTGGCATGTCAGGGGTTTCTTCTGTGAGAGGGAGGGAGTTACAGGATGCACAACACCACCCTAAAAGTCAGAACACTTCCTTCCTGAGACATCTGGATGAGCATGTTGTGGCCTCTCTTCTGTTAGAGGCAACAGGAAGCCTGCTATTGATACATCATCAGAATGCTTACTGTAACATCTGGATGCACGTGTTATCCGTCCATTCAGTTGGGGAAGGAGACGGAGACAATCTAATGTTGGTACAAGATGTGTAATCTTGATCTACACAACTGAATACCATTGGAAACCTATGGGTGTGAAATCCTGCGTTACATATACACTATATATACAAAAGTATGTGGACACCCATTCAAATTACTGGATTCAGCTATTTCAGCCACATCCGTTGCTGACAGGTATATAAAATTGAGCACACTGCCATGCAATCTCCAAAGAAAACATTGGCAGTAGAATGGTCTTACTGTAGAGCTCAGTGATTTTCAACCTTTCCAACAAGTCAGTTTTTCACATTTTTGCCCTGCTAGAGCTGTACCGGTCAACTGTAAGTGGAAATGTCTAGGAGCAACAACGGCTCAACCGCGACTTGATAGGCCACACAAGCTCACAGAAGGGGACCGCTGAGTACTAAATCGTCTGTCCTCAGTTTCAACACTCACTACCGAGTTCCAAACTGCCTCTGGAAGTAACTTCAGCACAATAACTGTTAGTCAGGAGCTTCATGAAATGGGTTTCCATGGTCGAGCAGCCACATACAAGCCTAAGATCACCATGAGTAATGCCAAGCATCAACTGGAGTGGTGTAAAGCTCGCCGCCATTGGACTCTAGAGCAGTGGAAACGCGTTTTCTGGAATGATAAATCACACTTCACCATCTGGCAGTCCGACGGACAAATCAAGGTTTGGCGGATGCCAGGAGAACGCTACCTGCTCGAATGCATAGTGCCAACTGTAAAGTTTGGTGGAGGATGAATAATGGTCTGGAGCTGTTTTTCATGGTTCTGGATAGGTCCCTTAGTTCTAGTAAACGGAAATCTTAAGGCTACAGCATACAATTACATTCTAGACGATTCGGTTCTTTCAACTTTGTGGCAACATTTTGGGGAAGGCTCTTTCTTGCTTCGCAATGACAATACCCACCGTGCACAAAGCGAGGTCCGTACAAGAATGATTTGTCGAGAACGGTGTGGAAGAACTTGACTGGCCTGCACAGAGCCCTGACCTCAACCCCATCGAACATCTTCGGGATGAATTGGAACGCCATCTGCGAGTCAAGCCTAATCGCCCAACATCCGTGCTCAACTTCACTAATGCTCTTGTGGCTGAATGGAAGCAAGTCCCCACTGCAAAGTTCCATCATCTTCTGGAAAGCCTTCCCAGAAGAGTGAAGGCTGTTATAGCTGCAAGAATGTGGACCAACTCCCAATTAATGCCCATGATTTTGGAATGAGATGTTCAACGAGCAGGTGTCCACATATTTTTGTTGATGTGTAGTGTATGTGCTGCCCTGCTACTCTGATCAGTTTTTTTTTCACCTTTATTTAACCAGGTAGGCTAGTTGAGAACAAGTTCTCATTTGCAACTGCGACCTGGCCAAGATAAAGCATAGCAGTGTGAACAGACAACCCAGAGTTACACATGGAGTAAACAATTAACAAGTCAATAACAGGGTAGAAAAAAAGAGAGTCTATATACATTGTGTGCAAAAGGCAGAGGAGGTAGGCGAATAGTTAAAATTTTGCAGATTAACACTGGAGTGATAAATGATCAGATGGTCATGTACAGGTAGAGATACTGGTGTGCAAAAGAGCAGAAAAGTAAATGAATATAAACAGTATGGGGATGAGGTAGGTAAATTGGGTGGGCTATTTACCGATAGACTATGTACAGCTGCAGCGATCGGTTAGCTCAGATGGCAGATGTTTGAAGTTGGTGAGGGAGATAAAAGTCTCCAACTTCAGCCATTTTTGCAATTCGTTCCAGTCACAGGCAGCAGAGAACTCGAACGAAAGGCGGCCAAATGAGGTGTTGGCTTTAGGGATGATCATTGAGATACACCTGCTGGAGCGCGTGCTACGGGTGGGTGTTGCCATCGTGACCAGTGAACTGAGATAAGCCGGAGCTTTACCTAGCATGGACTTGTAGATGACCTGGAGCCAGTGGATCTGGCGACGAATATGTAGCGAGGGCCAGCCGACTAGAGCATACAGGTCGCAGTGGTGGGTGGTATAAGGTGCTTTAGTAACAAAGTGGATGGCACTGTGATAAACTGCATCCAGTTTGCTGAGTAGAGTATTGGAAGCCATTTTGTAGATGACATTGCCGAAGTTGAGGATCGGTAGGATATTCAGTTTTACTAGGGTAAGTTTGGTGGCGTGAGTGAAGGAGTCCTTTGGATTGGAGATGTTTGATATGAGTCTGGAAGGAGAGTATACAGTCTAGCCAGACACCTAGGTACTTATAGATGTCCACATATTCTACGTCGGAACCATCCAGGGTGGTGATGCTAGTCGGGCGTGCGGGTGCAGGCAGCAAACGGTTGAAAAGCATGCATTGTTTTTACTAGCGTTTAAGAGCAGTTGGAGGCCACGGAAGGAGTGTTGTATGGCATTGAAGCTCGTTTGGAGGTTAGATAGCACAGTGTCCAAGGACTGGCCGGAAGTATACAGAATGGTGTCGTCTGCGTAGAGGTGGATCAGGGAATCGCCCGCAGCAAGAGCAACATCATTGATATATACAGAGAAAAGAGTCGGCCCGAGAATTGAACCCTGTGGCACCCCCATAGAGACTGCCAGAGGACCAGACAGCATGCCCTCCGATTTGACACTCTGAACTCTGTCTGCAAAGTAGTTGGTGAACCAGGCAAGGCAGTCATCAGAAAAACCGAGGCTACTGAGTCTGCCGATAAGAATATGGTGATTGACAGTCGAAAGCCTTGGCAAGGTCGATGAAGACGGCTGCACAGTACTGTCTTTTATCGATGGCGGTTATGATATCGTTTAGTACCTTGAGCGTGGCTGAGGTGCACCCGTGACCAGCTCGGAAACCAGATTGCAGAGCGGAGAAGGTACGGTGGGATTCGAGATGGTCAGTGACCTGTTTGTTGACTTGGCTTTCGAAGACCTTAGATAGGCAGGGCAGGATGGATATAGGTCTGTAACAGTTTGGGTCCAGGGTGTCTCTCCCTTTGAAGAGGGGGATGACTGCGGCAGCTTTCCAATCCTTGGGGATCTCAGACGATATGAAAGAGAGGTTGAACAGGCTGGTAATAGGGGTTGCGACAATGGCGGCAGATAGTTTCAGAAATAGAGGGTCCAGATTGTCAAGCCCAGCTGATTTGTACAGGTCCAGGTTTTGCAGCTCTTTCAGAACATCTGCTATCTGGATTTGGGTAAAGGAGAACCTGGAGAGGCATGGGCGAGTAGCTGCGGGGGGGGGGGGGGGGGGGGGGGGGAGCTGTTGGCCGAGGTTGGAGTAGCCAGGAGGAAGGCATGGCCAGCCGTTGAGAAATGCTTGTTTGCTTGTTGAAGTTTTCGATATTCATAGAGTTTTCGGTGGTGACCGTGTTACCTAGCCTCAGTGCAGTGGGCAGCTGGGAGGAGGTGCTCTTGTTCTCCATGGACTTCACAGTGTCCCAGAACTTTTTGGAGTTAGAGCTACAGGATGCAAATTTCTGCCTGAAGAAGCTGTCCTTTGCTTTCCTGACTGACTGTGTGTATTGGTTCCTGACTTCCCTGAACAGTTGCATATCGCGGGGACTATTCAATGCTATTGCAGTCCGCCACAGGATGTTTTTGTGCTGGTCGAGGGCAGTCAGGTCTGGAGTGAACCAAGGGCTATATCTGTTCTTAGTTCTGCATTTTTTGAACGAAGCATGCTTATCTAAAATGGTGAGGAAGTTATTTTTAAAGAATGACCAGGCATCCTCAACTGACGGGATGAGGTCAATGTCCTTCCAGGATACCCGGGCCAGGTCGATTAAAAAGGCCTGCTCACAGAAGTGTTTTAGGGAGCGTTTGACAGTGATGAGGGGTGGTCGTTTGACTGCGGATCCGTAGCGGATACAGGCAATGAGGCAGTGATCGCTGAAATCCTGGTGGAAGACAGCGGAGGTGTATTTGGAGGGCCAGTTGGTCAGGATGACGTCTATGAGGGTGCCCTTGTTTACAGATTTAGGGTTGTACATGGTGGGTTCCTTGATGATTTGTGTGAGGTTGAGGGCATCCAGCTTAGATTGTAGGACTGCCGGGGTGTTAAGCATATCCCAGTTTAGGTCACCTAACAGAACAAACTCTGAAGCTAGATGGGGGGCAATCAATTCACAAATGGTGTCCAGGGCACAGCTGGGAGCTGAGGGGGGTCGATAGCAGGCAGCAACAGTGAGAGACTTATTTCTGGAGAGAGTAATTTAAAAAATTAGTAGTTCGAACTGTTTGGGTATGGACCTGGAAAGTATGACATTACTTTGCAGGCTTTTTCGATCACAGAAGTCAACAAATGAGGGTGCCTGGGGACATGCAGGGCCTGGGTTTACCTCCACATCACCCGCGGAACAGAGGAGGAGTAGTATGAGGGTGCGGCTAAAGATTATCAAAACTGGTCGCCTAGAGCGTTGGGGACAAAGAATAAAATAAGCAGATTTCTGGGCATGGTAGAATATATTCAGGGCATAATGCGCAGACAGGGATATGGTGGGGTGCGGGTACAGTGGAGGTAAGCCCAGGCACTGGGTGATGATAAGAGAGGTTGTATCTCTGGACATGCTGATTGTAATGGGTGAGGTGTGGGTGGGAGGTGGGACAAAGGAGGTATCAGGGGTATGAAGAGTGGAACTAGGGGCTCCATTGTAAACTAAAACAATGATAACTAACCTGAACAACAGTATACAAGGCATATTGACATTTGAGAGAGACATACAGCGAGGCATACAGTAATCACAGGTGTTGATTGGGAGAGCTAGCTAAACCAGTAGGTGAGACAACAGCAGCTAATCAGCTAGCACAACAACAGCAGGTAAAATGCCGTTGACTAGGCAGAGAGGGTCGGATTAACTACACACAGAGCCTGAGTGCGGCTGGGGCCGACAGATAAAACATAAACAAACAGAATGGAGTACCGTGATTAATGGACAGTCCAGCAGGCATCAACTATGTAGCCAAGTGATCACAGTGTCCAGGGGGCAGCGGTGGATGGGACAGGGAAGCTAGACTGGCACAGCGTGCATCCAACCCGGAAGCCAGCCGCACCAATGTGTCGGAGGATACACCGTGCACCTTGGTTAGCGCGCACTGCGCCTGGCCCGCCACAGGAGTCGCTGGTGCGCGATGAGACAAGGACATCCCTACTGACCAAGCCCTCCCTAACCCGGACGACGCTAGGCCAATTGTGCGTCGACCCACGGACCTCCCGGTCGCGGCCGGTTACGACAGAGCCTGGGCGCGAACCCAGGGACTCTGATGGCACAGCTGGCGCTACAGTACAGCGCCCTTAACCACTGCACGACCCGGGAGGCCCAGCTTTGCATTTCATGTGCTCCACAAACTCACACAATGGTTCACCAATGAAACAGTGGCAAAGCCAGACAAATTGAAAGATGCAGCCATTGACATATTTAACCTTTATTTAACTAGGCAAGTCAGTTAAGAACATTCTTATTTACAATGACGGCCTACCCCAGCCAAATCCAGACGACGCTGGGCCAATTGTGGGCAGAGCGAATAATGATAATGATTCCAGTTGTAGTTTTGTATTTCAGTTTTTTGGCAGGTTTTCGTCTGACTAGCAGGGCTCTGAATTAAATAATGTCATTGGTATCACTGGTGCTCACAGCTTTAAAAAGTTAGGAACACAATCTAAAATTTAGGAGCACCAGAGCATATTTTTACATTGATTGAGACACAGACTATATTGGGTCTAGCTACTTTGAAGCACTTGTTCCCTAGAAACAAATATTTCCTATTGAAATGCATTTTTTAGGTTTACACAGGAACATGACTCCTGCAGGTATTGCGGGCACTGCAGAATTCCTGCAGGAACGGGAATGATATTCTAGAGTCATTCTAGAAATTTCTGCGCGTTAAAATGAGCGCGGGACAGACGGGAGTGTTCTTTTTAATCAATCAAGTCAATCAATCAAATGTATTTATAAAGCTCTTTTTACATCAGCCGATGTCACAAAGTGCTGTACAGAAACCCAGCCTAAAACAGCAAGCAATGCAGATGTAGAAGCACCTGGCTACGAAAAACTCCCTAGGACAGGACAGGAAAGTTGTCTAGATCATAGAACTGTTGCGGGATCTGGAGAGTATGTGAAAAATTTACTGGACAGGAATACGTTTTCACTACAGCGGCAACGCTGCGTTACATAGAAAATGCTTTACATAGAAATTTGTACACTGTCTCTTTAAGAGCATCAAGTTTGTGAGTGAAAACATGTAAGAGATCTGTCAGCTTGCTATAATCAGTAGGCAGGTTTCCATTGGCCCAGGTTTATTCGACATAATCAATGTCGCAAAAAAAATCTTTGCAACATGTGTAATGGAAACAGAAGATATAGGAGAAGCATTTTTGTTAATTCGATGGGTGCATTTTTCTATTGTTGAACTTCCTGTATTGTGACAAATGATGATGGAAACTGTTTTTCGAATAAATGATGATTGCCAAATCATTTTGAAGGTACACAGGGCACATGATGTCACCACATAACTATAAAGCTCCACTCTACATTTAATTGTAAACGTCTGCTGTTTGCTAACTAAAAAATGTCAACTATCATTTTTTATTTCTTTGCAAGACAATGCCTGTATTGTTTCACCTTGTTTTTCTGGTTGGCCATCCAATTATTTCAAATCTACAGGAGTGCAAGTTTTACCATGGTACGTGGCGATATGTTGGCACATGAGAATATATTAGTAAATTATTACATTCTATCAATGCTGGCTTTCGCGGGCTACCTGAGACATGAAACACAAGGAATATAGGCTGTTGTCAATTTGTTAATGTAGAATTAGCCTAAATGGGTAATGAAAACCCTTCAAACACAACATTTTTATTCAACAATGTTTTTGCCAGATTTTTTTAATAAATATTTTTTGGTCATTATGTTCAGCTGTTTTTTATTGATACTAGATAGCTAAATTGAAACGCACCCTAGAAGGTAATTGTTGCATCTATTTTCAATGCAAACTTTCTAAATGTAGAAGGAAAAATCAAGTTAATTGAAACATATTGTAGCTATGGACGGAGACGACAGGTAGGCCTGATCACTAACAACGATGAGGAGGTCATAGGGAGGAGTTATAGGGAGGAGGTCAGAGACCTGGCAGTGTGCTGCCAGGTCAACAACCTCTCCATCAACGTGAGCAAGACAAGGGAGCTGATCGTGGACTACAGGAAAAGGAGGGCCAAGCACACCTCCATTCATGTTGACAGGACTGTAGTGTAGCGGGTAGAAAGCTTCAAGTTCCTTGGGGTCCACATTACTAACAACCTATCATGGTCCAAACACAGTCGTGAAGAGGGCAAGACAACGCCTATTCTCCCTCAGGAGACTGAAAAGATTTGGCATGGGTCCTCAGATTCTCAAAAAGTTCTACAGCTGCACCATCGAGAGCATCACTGCTTGGTATGGCAACTGCTCGACATCCGACCGCAAGGCGTGACAGAGGGTAGTGCGTACGGTCCAGTACATCACTGGGGCCAAGCTTCCTGCCATCCAGGACCTCTTTACCAGGCGGTGTCAGACTCCAGACACCCAAGTCATAGACTGTTCTCTCTGCTATCGCATGGCAAGCAGTACCGGAGCGCCAATTCGAGGTCCAAAAGGCTCCTTAACAGCTTCTACCTCCAAGCCAAAAGACTGCTGAACAATTAATCAAATGGCTACCTGGATTATTTGCATTTACCTCCTTTTTTTGTGCTGCTGCTACTCGCTGTTTATTATCTATGCAGTCACTTTACCCCTACACATTACCACAATGACTAACCTGTACCTCCACACTTTGACGCCGTACTGGTATATAGCCTCATTATTGTTATTTTGTGTTATTTTATTTATTTTCTTACTTTAAAAGAAATACATTGTTGGATAATGGCTTGTAAGTAAGCATTTCACGGTAAGATCTATATCTGTTTGTAATGAGTGCTCTGCGAGTCAGGAAGCAAGTTCAGGGAGTGCATAATTTAATAAACAAAACACAAACGCACAGACAGGAAACTGAAACAGAAACAATCTTGCCTGGGGAAAGAACCAAAGAGAGTGACATATAGGGAAGGTAATCAGGGAAGTGATGGAGTCCAGGTGAGTCTGATGATGCGCGGGTGCGTGTAACGATGGTGACAGGTGTGCGCCATAACGAGCAGCTTGGTGACCTAGAGGCCGGAGAGGGAGCACACATGACACTGTTTTATTCGGCGCATGTGACAAATACAATTACAAATGATTTGAGATTCTGATTCTCCTCTCTGTCATTGATCTCCTGAAAATAAGCTAAACCTTTTCCTTTATTTCTGTGCCCCCAAATGTTTAGATAGACTGGTGAAGTTACCATGTTGTTAGCTTGCTAGCTAATGACGTAACAACACTGAACGAAGTGTAAACAAATGGTTAATGGCCTGTGAGTAGTTTTAGAACGGCCCATGACAGGGTTGTGAATGTAAAATGTGGCCTGCCAAAGTGTGATAGAAGCACTCGGAAACAGCGGTACAGTGAAGCCTAATCATTACAAAAAATATTATCTATGTGATTTTTTTCCCTAAGCAAACTGGTGCTCCCAAGTAAAAATTACAGTTTGCACAGCAAAATATTTAGGAGCATATGTGACCAGAATTGTCACAATTTAGAGCCCTGCTGACTAGTGAAGTCTGCACGACCTAACAGATATACAGCTAAGCAGACCTGAAGGTGTTGCTTTGTGTGGTAGCTCTACCAATTTAATGAGTGTCTCCTGGGCAGTAGTCTCTGTGTGTAACTGACGGTGTTGTCTGGTGTTGGGTGATGCTCAGGGGACTCCAGGCCCCATCGGGAAGAGAGGGAAGAGAGGTGGAATGTGAGCGCTAGCTAGACTGCTATGCACTCATCTGGGAATACCAGCCATAGACCCAAATCCCCGGTGGGACTGAGGCTGCTACTGTACCGTATGAAGGGTATTTAACCTGAGCTGCTTAAATGGACATTGATGACAGAGAAAAATGGAATCTGTGTAAGTTGACCTGGACAATGGCATGTGCGGAATAGATGAGAAAAAAACATGCTAAGCAGAGAAATGAATTCAGAAAATACAACACATCAATACCATATACTGTATATCTCTCTCTTGTTCTTGCTTTCTCTTTCTATCTCTCTCTTTTTCTATCTCCTTCTGCACATCTTGTGGACATTTCTGAGGCCTGACCCCCAAGCAAACTCCCGTCATCTTGTTAATGGCACAGGTTGGCTCACTGTTTACTTCCTGCCCTGATTAGAGCTCAATATGGGGTTTGGTAGGGTGTGTGTGTGTGTGTGTGTGTGTCTGTGTGTCTGTGTGTCTGTGTGTCTGTGTGTCTGTGTTGCTTGTGCATGCTTGCATGTGTGTGTGTGATTCAGTAAGATGTTAAATCTATAGGATAAAGAGAACATCTGTTTACAGTATTATCAGTAGTGTTCTGTTCCCTGAATGCCCGGCCCCTCTTATGTGATTAGCGCTGTAAATATTTGGGGTCCTTGCTGCCTTCCCAAAACCTAACATTATTTGGGGATTTTGGGGAATGGGGGAAGAGGTGGTCAGATAACCAATCTGTCGGAATCTACATCCATACAGCGTCTCTCTGGCCGAGAACTGCATTTCAAACACGAGTCGTGTAGAAGAGGCCCACTCTGATAGAAGTGAGAAAGAAAGATGAGATGTGTGTGTTTATCTGCCTGTGTGTGGTTGTGCTTAAATGCCTGAGTGCGTGTGTGTGTGTGTGTGTGTGTGTGTGTGTGTGTGTGTGTGTGTGTGTGTGTGTGTGTGTGTGTGTGTGTGTGTGTGTGTGTGTGTCATTCCTTCAGTCCATTTCAAGGTGACATTCTCAGCCGCAGAGTTAGAGCAGAGATCCTGGTTAGAGTATTGACAGCTGTGGGTCCATGATCTGACATCCATGATGACAATTCCAATAAACATCCAGTCATCTATTGAATGCTGCTTGCTGCTTGGCAATGGGGAAAATCTCTTACCCATAACATTTCAATGTCAGTGGAAGGATGTGTGGATGTGTGTTTTGTGTGGGTGTGTATGTGTTTTTGTGCAAGTATTTAAGTGTGTATTCATGTACTGTATGTGTGATAATGTTTCACACTGCTTCATTTTGCAAATACATTTACACTAGTTAATTATCCTGTCTTCAGGTTTCTGCAGGTCTAAATGGACTCAGGTAGTATCCAATTATTTATTTCTGTTAGGTTGGCATATTTGCAGTTGAGGTTGCATACCTTCTCGATTACGTGTCAGCAAGTACACACTTTCATTAAGTGGCATTTCAAATGGTGAAATGGAAAATGCTACATTGATGATGAGTGCTGTGGATGTTAAATCGGTAGCTTTTGTCTGAGTCAAAGTACAGTAAAGTACTACTTAATCTGACTATAGGGACTATGGAATCTCTCTCCCGCTCTCTCTCTCTCTCTCTCTCTCAGTGGGCGGTGAGACTTACAATGGAGACAGGAAATTAGATTCCTTCCGAGAAGCGGCCCTCATTTCAAGTAGAAGTGAGCAAAGATTGTATCACTTAGTGAGGAGGAGAGGAGGAGGAGACTTTATGGATTTTCCCAGGTAGCAGGAGGGCAAGGACAGCAGGAGACACAGTCTGTATGTCTGTCTGATGGTTTATGTGTCAGAGAAGGAGTGAATGCACCATGTGGTGAAGTCTGGGGAGGTGTGTGTTAGTGAGACGTAGTGTTTGTTCATCTTGAGAAGGTATGTATTCATGAGGTGTGTGTGGTGTGTGATAAAGCTCCTGTAGCAATGTAGGATAGGTTTGGGTTATCCTGTGGTGATGTGTTAGGAGGTATGTATTTGTGAGCTATGTCTTTGTAGATTAACTATGGAGCCCGCTCTCAATGAGTGTAGACAGCCTGCTGCTGCCTGCTGCCACTCTGCCAGTCATCAGATGGGGGAGGAGAGGAGGTAGGGGCCCCACGTGGGGGCCTTGCCTTGATTAGGTAACTGATAAATAAAATGTGTTAAATAAACTGCATAATAAATACATGTGACTGGTCAATTGTGTGAGTTGGGCCCAAGCCCGTAGGGGGTCCAAGAGGAAAAAATAATAAGTACAGCATTTTATCCAACCATAGGAGCCCGCTCTCAACACCGGAGAGCATAATTTAGCCACAGAGGATCAACAGTTTATAAAAAATAACTGTGGATTAGGTTTTATCACAGTCACAAACAGGTATCTGCCAAAATATAGGAAACACCAACATAAAGTGTCTTAAAAGTGTGTTGTGCCAGAACAGAACAGAACAGCTTCAGTGTCTTGGTATAGATTCTACAAGTGGCTCTAAACCATGGCAGGTAAATGCACCCCACACTATAACACTGTGGTTCACATACTGTGGGGCCTGCCCCCCCTAGGGGTCGGGAGGGAGAGGGCGAGTGATGTTCCCCAATGCTGGAAGGGGGAACCCAAGGGAAAAAGTTTGGGAACCCCTGCCATAACATATACTTTGTATCCCTCGTTTACTCAAGTGTTTCCTTTTATTTTGGCAGTTAATGGAATGCCTACAGTCGGGAAGGCCGCAGTTTGGGCAGCATTCATGCCAAACTGGCTACAGCCTGTTGCGTTGTGTCCATAGACATATAATCCAAGAGTTTTGTAACCTCTTACCCCATCAATGGATGCGAGTCCAGACTTGAATGGGAACTGCCTTCTATGGATTATATGTCTATGGTTGGTTGAGGCTGTTGGTTTGCCTTTTGCAGATTTCAAAATGCAATCGTGGGAAAAACGCACAGTTTGGAAAGCAAATGCCCACTGCTGGACAGAGAGGACTAGTCTGTCTGTAGAACCAATATAATATTTTTCTTAACAACTCACAATTTGTATCTAACAGCAGCACTGTTATCCAAAGTTGCTCATCTTGAGATAGGCTATTGCCATAACGAGCACATCGGTCATCACAGTGAGTAGCGTATGGCTTCATCATTAGGTGAGTCAGTGTGCCACTGGAAATTGTATTTAGTAGCCTACTGTAGCCTATGATATGTACTGTATATATATTGCCTCCTAATATTGTACAATCTGTGTGTCGCTTCATTGGCCTGGGCTATTGTTTGTTTGAATTCAAAACCAGATTCCAGATACACTTACCTTCTCATCATTCCCTGAAACATGGATTTGATTAAATATGCCCCCTACGCCTGCAGATCACATTTCTGGGTGGGCTGCAATAAAGTATGTGTGTGGGTAAGGAAAATGAATAAATATTGCATAAATGTATAGTACAGAAAAATACCTTTGTTAAATCATGGGATGTAGTTGTATTTATTCCTGCAGTCAAAGGTTTTCTACCCTTCAGCTGAGAAGTTAAATCATCAGTGGGACTGTCAAAACACAGCAGATCTACAGTCATGTATCTGCACAGGCTCTAATAACTAGATATACCCCCAGTGGGGAGCCAGTGTTACTCATCTTGCTACAGAGCTCTCTCTGGCTTCTCACATCTAAAGTCAGGCCCAGACCCTGCCCTGCAAGGACACAACCCCAGGGGAGTGATGTCATTCCGGGTTGGGGAGGGAGGGGTAGGGAAGGAAGAGGGTAGTGGGGGAGAAAGGGAGTGGGAGGATTACAGTGGGAGAGGAGGATGAGGAGGAGAGAGGGGACTAGAGTGGCAGAGGGGAATTGGAATGAGGCTAGCTGGGGAGGGGAAGAGAGGGAGTTGGATGGAGGGGGAATGAAACAGGGCATTGTTGTGTCTGTTGTAAATGGTAGCGTTGTGCAGTGTGCTTCTCTCAGGGTTTTATAGGCATGGATAGAAGATGAGGACGAGCAGCTCAGCAGTAAAGAAATGTGCTGTGGTTTTAATCCTCTACATCCCATTCGTCCTCACATCTGCCCCTGACTCTCACTTCCCACTTCTCTATGTGATTCCAACAATTTTCAGTCTTTGCACTGACACACAAACACGCACACACAAGCACACACACGCACGCACACAAGTACGTATGCATGTGCACCCGCAAACACACACACACACACACATACACACACACAGTCTCTCTGACAGAGTGAATGCCACTGTTCACTGCCAGGCCAGATGCATATCTCTGACCATAACATCTTCAGAACAGGACAACCCTTTTAAAGGCATTCCACTTTGTCCCCAGTCTGACTGACTACGCTACATGAATCCCTAACATAGGATTTAGGAGGAAACAGACATTGAGAGATGATAGTTGTCCAATGTTGTGTACAGTATACTTCTTATATTTCATTGATGTGACACCTCCTGCCGACCTCCTGTCCCCTCTGATACCTCCTGGTATGATTGGCCACTTCTCTGCTTTCTGTTTGTGGTCACGCCTTGTGCCACTGTGCCAGCACTCACCAGAGGCCACAGGAAGTATTTGAGAGAGTTTTCACTTCCCTACCTTCCTCCATCTGGCATGTCCCCTCTTCCTCTTCCCCCCCCACACACACACACACATACAGTATACACCAGCTCCACACACACACGCTAATCAGGACATGCTTGTTCTCATCCATTACTCTCACCCAAGCAGCTGCTTCTCTTATTGTCTTCTCTGTTTCATTAGTTTCTTCCTCTCTTCCTTCAATCTGCATAATCTCTAGTAGTTTACTCAACCTAATAGAATTGATTTCTGGAGCTGCTTGGAAACCATAATCAATAGCCACAGCCATTATGGGAATCAAGTTAAAATAGGATTGGCGTTATTGCAGCTCTCTGACTGGCTATCTGTAAATGAAGAGTTTTGTTCCAAAACCCAATATACACGCATTTTTCACATTTGTGTTTTTACATCTGAAATGATTGTTTATGGGTACATTTATGTGTGTGTAAAATATTACTGTTCTCAGATTTGTTATTCATATATTTTAGATGTGTATTAAAATGGATGTTGTTGCAGAACTACAATAAATGTATTCATAATGTAGCTGGAATGGAATGATCGTATCCTGTATATAATATTTGCCCGGTCAAGTCACTATGCCTCTACCGCAAAATATCGCTGACATATATTTTTATCAATAATTATAATAGAACATGGGCATAAATATAAAGTTTAGTAATTATTTTTTTTAAATACAGTACTAATGTCACGTACGTGAGGAGAGACGTACCAAGGCACAGCAGATGTTGAGTTCCACATATTTATTATAAAGTGAAACTTATCAAGAACAAAACAATAAATCAATAAACTAACAACGAAACGTGACTACGTGGTGCACATGCACAAAACACAAAATAATATCCCACAAACACAGGTGGGAAAAATGCTACCTAAATATGATCCCCAATTAGAGACAAGGATTACCAGCTGCCTCTAATTGGGAATCATACAAATCACCAACATAGAAAAATAAACTAGAACACCACATAGAAATAATAAACTAGAATACCCCTAGTCACGCCCTGACCTACTACACCATAGAGAAACAAGGGCTCTCTATGGTCAGGGCGTGACTACTAATCTGAAGGGGCACGTGCCCCTGCGCCACCCTATGGGCATGACACCTACTGTATGCCTACCAGTGGTGATGTATACATTTCTGTTCTGGCATGTAAAGAACAGTGGACGTTCTGTGTGTAGTATCGTATCTCTTTATATGTGTGTGTGTATGTGTGTGTGTGAGCGTGCGCATGCATGCGTGTGTGTGGTGGTAACGACCCAGCGCCACAAGGACACGTCTGAGGCGGATGTGGCTGTGTCAGGTGTCCCTGAGCGTTTCTCAGTGAGGCGGAGAGAGGAGCAGGAGAAACACAAGCTGTGTGGATCTGATGACTATCACTGTCAACCCCACGCCCCACACTGCTCCTGCTGCTGCTGTCTGCTGTTCTGTTCTGTTCTCCCTCTCTCTCCATGTAGTACATGAAGGCCCGTGCCCGGGGCAAGGTGTCGCCCATCTGACGCTTGTCAATCTTGCTGTTTTCATGTGTTAAGTTACAATCCCCCCTCCTCAAGGCGATGGCTGTTGATGTGAGAGTGACGGAGCAGTTGCCATGTCGATGGGCTGAAGCCTTCTTAATCATTGTTCAGCTCTGTAGGAATGGGTTGTATAAATTGTTTAAGATATGAAGCCCACTCATTGGGATATAGTATGTCTGAGTATGTGATTTGCTTATTGTTTGCGTATGCAGATCTTTTTATTTGCTTGTGGAGATATTTGATGTCAGAGTATTTTTTCTACAATTGAAGATGAAAGCACTAGGCACATAACAGCACAACAGTGTTAAATACATAATTTATTTAAAAGGTTACCAAGATCAGATTATCTGATTTATCTGAGTTAGGTTTGATTGTATTCTAGCTAACAACTTCCCCATTGACAATAATACACGTATTTGTTACACATCCTTTGAAATGGGTATTAGACCTGTCTTTGAAAAGTTTATACTCTTCCTGTTGCCTCCAGTTACTGTCCAGTGTTTCCATGTTTCTATGAAATTAATTAATAATTCATTATATTATAATGAATTAGTTACTATATGAGTGAAATACTTCTCCTAAAATGAAGTATGTTAAATAGCAGCTTTACTGTGTTGGAATGGTGTGGGCGCACCCCAACAACAGAATGGTGTGGGTGTATACCGTTTATAAGAAATTTGAATGCGAATAGACATCCTCCTCTATGAGGAAACAGCAAGTCGTTTTGAAGCGGTCTGTTTGAGATACGAGTTTGAGGTGGCATTTTTTAGGTTGTTTTTTCCTCCAATTTATGCTTTGGTCACAAATAGGAGTATAGGGTGAGTCGGCAACATTATTTGGGTGTGAGTTAACATAATATGAACTTTTTAAAGGTTTGATTTGGACAGTTACAGTAAGTGGCAGTTCATCAGTGCTTTATGGAATGAGTTTGTGATGACTTTTCTCCCTCTCTGAATATGTCGTGTGGTTAAAATCTTCTATCTCATATTGTTGATTTAAATATGTCGGACCTGTCTTGTAAGCCCATGTGGGTCCATGCTTAATGTGGTGATATGGAGAGGAGGGTGAAGGAATGGAAAACTTGGGAAAGGAGGAAGGACTTCTACTCTCTCAGTAACACTCTCATCGCAGCGGATGTGCTCTGAAGTAAAAGTTTAACTCTTGTTCACCCCTCTTATACCCAAACAGTGACTGACTCATTTGAACTTAGGAAGAGAGGAAAAGCTGCTGTGAAAATCACGTTTTCGTTGTCTTGCTCTGTTATTACCGGGTGAATCGCAAACATATTTTTATTTACTGCATTCCATTAACCCGCCCGGCTCCCAGCTGATACGGGGCCCTGATGGATTGAGCTTATTTTCTATGGATTTGGGAGTCTGCTTTGCCTGAGCTACGTGGCAAATTGGCTGTGTTCTTTTTTTTCTTATTCCTTTAGTTTATCCTCTCTTCTCCCTCTTGCCGTAGAACGAGAGAGACCAGGCTGAGTGAATTGAAGGGACAATACTAATAAAGTAACAGGACTGCTCTCCATCTGTGGCTGGATCCCTGCTTGACCCTTTCGTTTAATTGAGGTCACTGCCTTTCTAAATTGTCATGTGCGCTTGTCACCCTGAGCGTGGAACATCTTTACGCTCATCTCCAAAACCCGGGATAAATTATGCATGAACCTCGGGTGCCCCAGTCTCTCACACATGGTGTGCCAAACACACTTCCTGAACCTGTCAGTTCTCGCTATCTTTACACACACTTTCTCTCCTTCTCTCTTTCCTCCTGTCTTTCCCCTCACCTTTCTCTCTCTCTCACACCTTCATTCTTGTTCTCTTTTTCATGAAAGATACATATATATACTGTCGCTACCTCGGGGCTTCTTTACATGACCTCTGATATTTAGCATGCAGGCTTTTTTGGGAGAGCAGAGGGCTGTGTCTTTCCAGTAACGTGCAAGCCTGGCTTCTTTCTGGGTTCTGGAGACACGCAGTGCCCTGGTGCTCAAGCTTTTTGCTTGGGAATCGCTCCCCTCCCTATGGGTAGTGTGTGACATGCTAAAGACTAAAGCTGGCTAGGTGATGGTGTGCCTGAAGCGAAACAGTGTTTAACCCTCTTTCTACTGCCTAGCAGAGTCAACAACTGGACACGGGATGAACAGATGTGGTGGGTTTCTGTTTAGTAAAAATAAAAAATGGTCTCTGTTCTCTTTCTGTGCGCTCAGCTGGGGTTGATGTGACTCCTGAGGAGTGCAGAATGCTGTGTTTGTATCTGGGTAATTACTCCACTTTAGTTCCAGGAAGAAGCCAGCCCATCTACCTGAACTGTGGCTCACCTTGCTCTAACGTTAGTAATTACCCTTTAGAGATTCTCCACCAACCCCATGCACACCTCCACCTCTCCTGGGCTAGAAATAGACTCTTCCCCACTGAGACCATTTCGCTGGCGGAGGATGAGAACCATGGGTAGAGCTAATGAACGTGAAGCCTTTGTGTGTGTGCGTGTGCGTGTGTGTGTGTGTGGAATCCAGGTTTAGTTTAGCTTTCTGGTGCACTGAAAAACCTCTCTGTTTTGGTACAGGTATACACAAAGGAATGGGTTATTTCACTTTCTCTTAAAGTCTCCCATTAAACCATGTAGCCTACTCATCCAATTATGTGTTGACTTTGTGCCTTTGTGAAGTCACTGTGCAGCTCCTATCAGAACACACCAGCATTAAAGTCTGCCATCGTCATCGACCCACCAGGCCAGCTCTAATTGGGCAGAATGCATCACCTGAGCTGACCTGCATACTGATTCAGCCATTTCTGCCCAGTCTGGCCCTCTGGGGCTTCCATGCCCTTCACACCAGCCCTGACCTCATGACCCTATAAACCCTGAACCATCCACCCATCTCCTCAGCCTGATCCAGGGTCCCCGGTTGCATTTGACGTTCAATATCCTCCATCCTGGTTTTTGTTTTCCTCAGCTATAGAGTTACAGTACATGACCTTGAAGAGTTTCTCTACTATCTAGCTGGCCTGTGAATGACCTTGTGTCTTTTTATTGGCTTGATGAATCCGAGGTTGTCTGTGTAGAACTGGGAATCTTTGCAGAGACGCAGCTCTGTTCTCAGTAATAGGAACCCAGTATCATGGTGTGTGTGAGCTACATGTTATCAGCGGTGGCGCTTTACGCCTCTGCCTACAGTTGAGCAAACATCGCAACACACACACACACACACACACACACACACACACACACACACACACACACACACACACACACACACACACACACACACACACACACACACACACACACACACACACACACACACACACACACACACACACACACACACACACGTACTGTATACACATATACACTGAACACTGCAACCACAAGGAGAGGTACTCTCAGGGCCGTTAAACGGTGTGTGTATGTTTGCACCTGCATAAGTCGTTCATCAATCACACTGTAACAAGTCTCAGCAGCGGTTTGTTTATCTGCATTTAGCAGACAAAATGGAGAATCGACTTGATTTAAAGCGTAATTCCACTGCAGGCTTTCCTGCTTCATTACGCCAATCTCCTTACCTCTCCTCTCTCACTCTCTCTCTCTTTTTCTTCACTCTTTCTTGTTGTGCACTCCAGATCTGAAGTTCCCTCCTCCTCCCTCCCAGTGCTCCTTCTCTCCCCCTCTTTTTTCCCAGGTAGGCATTCTCCTTGGTGAGGAGAGGGGGAGCGGAGTGCTCAGAGCTAACTGACATGAAGACAGGTCCCTAGGCAGGGCAAACTGTGCAATAGTGGGAGTCCCTGAGCTGTGCTGCTTGTTTGTGAGGCGTTTTGTATCAGATGGGTTTGGGGGGAGGAGAGCTGATATTGGGAGGTACACAGTGTTCTGCTGTGCCTCATGAGGTGTATGTGCGCCCCCTGACAGAGCAGTGTGGAGGGAGAAGGCAGAGAGGGAGACAAGGTGGGAAAAGAGGGAGAGTGAGGGGGATGCACTGAGAAAGGCCTCAACTCTCTTTATGTCTGACCTACTCCAGAGTGTGCAGTGTTCAGACTGTAAGAAGAGGTATTGACCACTCTCTCAGTCCTTGGTTGTTAATGGTTATTTATTTTCCCAGCGGCACCATTTATGACTTAGAGGGGTTTGATTACACGTGTGGTTTGAAGAAGACACATTTATGAAGCCTTTTTTTCAGTTTTTATTGTTGAATGGAAGTACAGAGGTTAAGTATATAATTTACTCTGAAGTCATTTATCTTCTGCTTATTGATTCCATCTAGAATTTAACTTTCAGATCTTACTGACTCCATTATAAAGTAATAACCCCCAGTCAATAAATGGTGCTCTCAAGTAATGTGTTTATTGAATGTCGGTTTATTGGAATGTACCATTAGGCCGTGGTAGACGGGGGTGGGGGTGCATATATCATCATGTCTGTGTTCAGTCAGCAGTGATGGGAACAGAATAAGAGACAAACCACTCTCCGTCAGGTCCAGTAAATTCATCATCTTGTTTTTATCCCCCCTCTAATGGGTCTCTCAAGGATGAGTGTATAGCATAAGGGGAATTATGGCCCGGTGTCAATCTGTTTAAACTGAAATGAGATGTAATTTTCTCTTCTGAGGAGAGAGAGAGGGGGGGAGAGAGACGGAGACTGAGAGGGAGAGGCAAAGAATGAGTGATTTAGATGGATAAAGGAATGAGCGGTTTAGATGGAAATCAGGTCAGATATGCACAAGCAAATAAAATGAAAGTAGAGGTGAATGCTATGTAAATGAAGCCAACACTAAATGTGTAGTTACATGTAGAGAGAGAAATGAAAGAGACGGGGTGGGAGAGGGAGATATTTTTTAAATAAAGAAAATACCATTATTTGGCCCAAATACTTACATCATTAAAATACAAACTTTATTTAATTTAAACAGACTACTAAATTAAAACCAATCCCCCCTCCTCATCCACTGCACATAGGACCCCCCACAAAATCCCCCAGAAGGTTCACCAGCCCCCCATATACATGCTCCAGTTTCAGCTGATCCCGCCCCAGCAGCACAGCTCTGAGGTCTGTACAACGTGCCCCCTGCATCTCATGTTTCCTAGTCTTCCAGATATACATTTTTACCTGCCCCAACAGCTAATTTACTAGACTGTCCCTAAGCCTATTTGCTAATCTATACCTAGTCCCTCCAACATACAGGTCTACAGTCAGCCCCAACCCTAGGCCTGTACACCACCCACCCAGGACTGAAAACATTGCAACCAGCCTGGAATAAGAGAAAAACGGATGCTGCACTGTCTCCTCCTACCCACAGAACAGACACTCCCTCCCCACTGATGGATCAAGGTGCGACATATATCTGTTCGAAGTGATAGCCACATTAATAATCCTCCACTATATTTCAGCAATACGCCTCTCTATGGGATGCTTACACATGGAGTGCCAACATCCTCTCAGAGAAGAGCCCGGTCCCACCCCCCCGGCCACCTCGTTGCCCTCAGCCCGTGCAGATGATCTTCCTGAGCCACCTTCACAGCTTTTTTGCTGGCTGTGCAAAAGGCCCCCAGCTCCGGAGTATTGAAAGATAAGATCATTCCCTCACCCTTCTGCTATTCCTCTGCAGCGGCAGCAATGGTGAAAGGAGGTAGGTCAGTGTCATTTGCCTATTCCCCAGCAGTTCTCTGAATGAGCCTGGTAGTGCAGCAAGGACCCCCTACACCACCTGCTGCAGCAGCCTGGTTGACTTTATGGATGAAACCTCAGCCATGTTGCTAGCAGATTTACACCCAGCTTCTTCTTGCAGGTCACCCAACTTAGTGAAACCCGCTCTCACAAGCCTGGCCCGCAAGCTGTCAGAGGTCAGCATTCTGGTCTGGATTAGTTGGTTGTGACACAGTGGCCCCTCCTTTTTTTCCATGCTCCTGGTCGTGAAACGTTTCTGTGAACAGATAGTATTTTTCCACGCCAAAAGCACAGTGCGGTAGAGTGGAGTAATGGCTGACATATCTACCTGCTCCAGATCCAACAGGAACAAGGGCCTGTCATAACCTAGGTCCCTCCCCTGCTCTCCTCAGAACAGCCCAAGCAGTGTCTCTCCAGCACACCCCCTGCTGGTACAGAAGTCTATGTGCAGCTTGTAGGCGGAAAGCTGTCATTCTGGACACAATGTCCACCAGCACATGGCCCCCCTCATGCAAAGAGAGGAGTAACACTGCTGGCGTGTCCAATGTTGGCCAGGCCAAAATAAATCCACCAGCAACTACTCTGTGGGGGGTCCACCAGAGCATTGAAGTAGCCAATATGTTAGTGACCACAACCCTTCCCCTAAAAGACATCAGTGGCAACAACCACAGCCATTTAGACAACTTAGCCGCAATTATGTCCATCAACCCCTCCCAATTTCTCCCCTGAAACTCTAAGGTCTCCATGAACACCCCTAAGAACTTCAACCCTACTCTGTCACACTGTAGCCCCCTAGGAAGACTAGGAGATCCTGCCCTGACCCACTGTAGCCCCCCAGGAAGACTAGGAGATCCTGCTCTGACCCACTGTAGCCCCCTAGGAAGACTAGGAGATCCTGTTCTGACCCACTGTAGCCCCCAGGAAGACTAGGAGATCCTGCTCGGACCCACTGTAGCCCCCAGGAAGACTAGGAGATCCTGCTCTGACCCACTGTAGCCCCCTAGGAAGACTAGGAGATCCTGCTCTGACCCACTGTAGCTCCCAGGAAGACTAGGAGATCCTGCTCTGACCCACTGTACTGTAGCCCCCCAGGAAGACTAGGAGATTCTGTTCTGACCCACTGTAGCCCCCAGGAAGACTAGGAGATCCTGCTCGGACCCACTGTAGCCCCCAGGAAGACTAGGAGATCCTGCTCTGACCCACTGTAGCCCCCTAGGAAGACTAGGAGATCCTGCTCTGACCAACTGTAGCCCCCTGGAAGACTAGGAGATCCTGCTCTGACCCACTGTAGCCCCCAGGAAGACTAGGAGATCCTGCTCTGACCCACTGTACTGTAGCCCCCCAGGAAGCCTTGGAGATCCTGCTCTGACCTACTGTACTGTATCCCCCCAGGAAGATTAGGAGATCCTGCTCTGACCCACTGTAGCCCCCAGGAAGACTAGGAGATCCTTCTCTGACCCACTGTAGCCTCCAGGAAGACTAGGAGATCCTGCTCTGACCCACTGTACTGTAGCCCCACAGGAAGACTCGGAGATCCTGCTCTGACCCACTGTACTGTAGCCCCCCAGGAAGACTAGGAGATCCTGCTCTGACCCACTGTACTGTAGCCCCCCAGGAAGACCATGAGATCCTGCTCTGACCCACTATAGCCCCCAGGAAGACCATGAGATCCTGCTCTGACCCACTGTAGCCCCCAGGAAGACTAGGAGATCCTGCTCTGACCCACTGTACTGTAGCCCCCCCCAGGAAGACTAGGAGATCCTGCTCTGACCCACTGTACTGTAGCCCCCCAGGAAGACTAGGAGATCCTGCTCTGTCCCACTGTACTGTAGCCCCCCAGGAAGACCATGAGATCCTGCTCTGACCCACTATAGCCCCCCAGAAAGACTATGAGATCCTGCTCTGACCCACTGTACTGTACCCCCCCAGGAAGACCATGAGATCCTGCTCTGACCCACTATAGCCCCCCAGAAAGACTAGGATATCCTGCTCTGACCCACTGTAGCCCCCAGGAAGACTAGGAGATCCTGCTCGGACCCACTGTAGCCCCCAGGAAGACTAGGAGATCCTGCTCTGGCCCACTGTAGCCCCCAGGAAGACTAGGAGATCCTGCTCTGACCCACTGTACTGTAGCCCCCCAGGAAGACTAGGAGATTCTGCACTGACCCACTGTACTGTAGCCCCCCAGGAAGATTAGGAGATCCTGCTCTGACCCACTGTACTGTAGCCCCCCAGGAAGACCAGGAGATCCTGCTCTGGCCCACCTCACTCTTCTCCCAGTTCACCTTAGCTGATGCCGTTCACTCAAACAACACTAATGCCCTGCTAACCTTATCTACATCTACCTCCCCTTTAATAAACACTGTTACATCATCAGCGTAAACCGACAATGAAGCCGACCTCCCAGCTACTACCCCTAGAAACGTGAACTATTGTGTCTAAACAGCCGATTTTCCAAACCCTTGGACAGTATTTTGTAATCCAAGCAGAGCAATGACACCGGCCCCCTTCTTTGGCAGTAATGACAGCACTGCCCACTGGCAGCTGACTGGTAAACAGTAATGACAGCACTGCCCACTGGCAGCTGACTGGTAAACAGAGTTCTCAAAGGACTCCCGAAAGACCTCCAAGAGGTGTTTATAAAACTCAGCTGTCAGTCTATCAACCCCCAGCACACTGCCTGGGGAGAGCTGCTGCACAGCCGCTGTTATTTCCTGAAACTAAAGATCACCCTCCAGCCCAGCACTCTGCTCAGGCCCGAGCTTAGGCAGCCCCTGTAGAATCTCTTGAGCACACAGAGGATCAGTGTTGCTGTCACTGTAGAGGTCTGCGTAGAAGTCCATAGTTATCCTTCTCATCTCCACCGAATCCGACGTCAGAAGGACGTCGAAGATGGATGATCTGCTTCTGCTGCGCCGACTTCCTCTCCAGGTTGAAGAAGAACGCACTCTGAGCGCACCCTTCACCTGATCTTGTAAAAAAGACCCCAGCTGCGTCCGCTTAGCCCTCAACTCGCTTTCTGATCCTGAGTCATACTGCCC
Organism: Oncorhynchus mykiss; assembly: GCF_013265735.2. Lineage (NCBI taxonomy): Eukaryota > Metazoa > Chordata > Actinopteri > Salmoniformes > Salmonidae > Oncorhynchus > Oncorhynchus mykiss. The sequence continues at coordinate 70,165,078 of NC_048581.1, forward strand.
AATAAGGCTATTTTCAATGTCTCTAATATCCTGCTCCAACCTGAATGCACTACCAGCGCTTTGAAAAATTGATGTAATTGTACTTTCCTGTGGATATATTGTCTCACATTGCTACTGCCAAAAGGACCAACTGCACAGAAAATCGGTAAACTACATTAAAATACAATTTTATTCAACATTCTGGCTTGTAGAGGTCATGAGAGGAAACTTTCTTGATTCAAACACTCATTTCTGCCCGACGTAGAACTCTATGCAATTTCCAGGCAAGCAATTCCAATGTTTGGGGTAGAGCCAGACGCGACAGTGGATCCATCAGTGCCACGCTCGTCCAGCTCCCTGTGCGTGCATGCATGCCTCTTATGTCCAATTTCCCCACACTCAAAACCCTTCAGACTACCTGTGGTTGCATAAACCATGTAGGCTTTCCCCTCATACCTCACCTGGTACAAAATATGTCAAGTTGAATACCTGCCTTCTAGCCTACAAGCGGTAACGTTTCAACAGTGGGGTTTTACATCCAAGTAATAACTCTCTCATTGGGCTGCCAAATTGCGAGCTCTCACATCAGGTTCATATTCGGCTCAGGCATATACCTGAACCCATGGCGGAGAGACAGGTACAGTGTCTCCATGTGAGACTCCATCCCCACTCCCACCAAACAAATCAAGAGAGAGAGAGAGAGAGAGAGAACAGGCTGACCCTAGTCCCCCGACACATAAACTCTTGCAGCACAATGGAGGCTGAGACAGGAGGGGTCGGGAGACACTGTGGCCCCGTCTGATTATACCCCTGGACAGGGCCAACCAGGTAGTATATAATCCCACCCACTTTGCCAAAGCACAGTCCCGACACCACTAGAGGGATATCTTTAACCACCAACTTACTACACTGAGACAAGGCCGAGTATATCCCACAAATGTCACCCAAGCGACTAACTCACCCAACAATGTAGGCTATATAACCACTAAATCAAATTACTTAACCTAAAATCATGCAGGGGAAAAAAAGATTAGAAACAAGAAAGAAATGAGCTTAAAAAAGCGACAGCAAACCCTGTCACCACCCACAGCAACCTCACACAACCAACTCCAGAGAGAGAGAGGTGAGGCCACCATTGTAAGTAGTTGAAACGCTGTCTCCCATTGATCAAAGTGGGTGGATTCCTCGTCTTGCAACGTGCAGATAATCATGTCACCCGCACCCCCTCTAACTCCATCGGGAGTGGTTTGGTGTGTATAGATAATTTTCTCTCTGTTCTCCAATCTCCCTCTCTTTGATGTGTGTGATCTGCGTGGGGTGAGATAGGTTTGAGTTTGACACACACATACACAAGTGCATGTGCTTTGTACGCAAGCAGATATAGACCAACAGTGATATAGGGTTGGATTTTTGGAATTTCATCAGATAAACTACATATCAAAAACAAATCCCAGTCCCTCAGTCATACAATGTTAGTGGCTCTAGGCTCCTTTCATCTCAGGACCTTTTAATATGATCTTTATACTCATTACTCAAGTTTAATGGTGTCACTAGTTGTCATTAATGTACAGCTGTGGTTTAGTGTGTTCAGACATTACATAATTCAATCTGAGACACATTTCAGTTTGTAGAGGAGAGAGACCTGAAAACACTGCTTCCGTCTTCCAATGCTTCTTCCATAAGCTTTATCGAGATACCATTATTTCATGTATCCTTAATACCAAGCTACACCCACCATAACTCTCCCTTCCCCCCAACCCACAAACCCCTTAACCCCCTCACCCTAGTTCCCCTAATCTTAAACTTAATAATTTGATTTGGTTATCCCTGGAGAAATACATATCCCAGGTATGTTTTATCTCCTGCAAAAAATATGTTCCAGCAGCTCTAGTCATTTATTAGCTGGATTCACCTCACCACTCTGCCGCCTTATCGCAAATTGATGGGAGCCGTTAACACCAGGCATTTTACTTACAAATGTCTAATTTTGGGAACATTTAGCTTCGTCACAGTGAGTCTGAGCGGATGACTTCGTAACCCTGTGTCACGCTGTGACAGAGGTGTGGCTACACTCTGGAAAATACGATTTTGTATTTTCTGCTCCCTTACTCTCCACAGAGGGTGAGTTTTGTACCTCGTTTTAATGCTTTTGTGAATGCATCTCAAGCATCTAGCAGAGATTCAGCTCATTTTAGAGTCAGAGTACCTTGCCAGGTGCTTTGGCAGTATTTGACAGGACGTGACAGCTGTTAGACGTGGTGTGGGGGACAAAGTCTTTGGTGGCGTATGGATAGCATGTGCTACTTCCTGACATCAGTCCAATGCGCTAGAGAAGGCAGTAAGTAGATGGAGCAGGACAGTAAACACTAACCTATGCCACCATCAACTATGATGACACTCCTGTGAATAACTAGATGGAATAGGGGAGGATAGAGGAGATAAAGAGGCGGAGAAAGAAGAAGATGAAGATAGTATGTTGTGTCCCCACAAGAATAGTAAACAAACAGAAATTGGACCAACTGGGGACATTTTGTTAGTCCCCACAATGTCAATTGCTATTTCTAGTTGTTTTAGGGTTAAAGTTAGAATTAGTGTTAGGGTTATAATTAGGTTTAGGGTTAGCAGCTAGGGTTTTTAGGGTTAGTAGGGTTAGGGTTAGGAGCTAGGTTTAGTGTTAAGAGTTAGGTTTAGGGGTTAGGAAAAATAGGATTTAGAAAGGTTAGTTATACAAGACTGTGTGTGTGTGTGTGTGTGTGTGTGTGTGTGTGTGTGTGTGTGTGTGTGTGTGTGTGTGTGTGTGTGTGTGTGTGTGTGTGTGTGTGTGTGTGTGTGTGTGTGTGTGTGTGTGTGTGTGTGTGTGTGTGTGTGTGTGTTTATTATTATTTATTTTTCTTTCACATGTATTTTACCAGGTAGTCTAGTTGAGAACAAGTTCTCATTTACAACTGCGCCCTGGCCAAGATAAAGCAAAGCAGTGTGACACAACAACACAGAGTTACACATGGAATAAACAAACATACAGTCAATAATACAATAAAACAAGTCTATATACAGTGTGCAAATGAGGTAGGATAAGGGAGGTAAAGCTAATAAATAGGCCATAGTAGCGAAATAATTACAATATAGCAATTAAACACTGGTGATAGATGTGCAGAAGAATAGTGTGCAAGTAGAGATACTGAGGTGCAAAGGAGCTAAATAAATAAAATAAATAACAGTATGGGGATGAGGTAGTTGGATAGGCTATTTACAGATGGGATATGTACAGGTACATATCTGTGAGCTGCTCTGACAGCTGGTGCTTAAAGCTAGTGAGGGAGGTATGAGTCTCCAGCTTCAGTAATTTTTGGAGTTTGTTCCAGTCATTGGCAGCAGAGAATTGGAAGGAAAGGTGGCCGAAGGAGGAATTAGCTTTAAGGGTGACCAATGAAATATACCTGCTGGAGCGAGTGCTACGGGTGGATGCTGCTATGGTGACCAGTGAGCTGAGATAAGGCGAGGCTTTACCTAGCAAAGACTTATAGATGACCTGACGAATATGAAGTGAGGGCCAGCCAATGAGAGCATACAGGTTGCAGTGGTGGGTAGTATATGGGGCTTTGGTGACAAAACGGATGGCACTGTGATAGACTACATCCAGTTTGCTGAGTAGAGTGTTGGGGGCTATTTTGTGTGCAAGTAGAGATACTGGGGTGCAAAGGTCACCATAGCAACACCCACACGATCCAGCAGGTACAGTGGGGCAAAAAAGTATTTAGTCAGCCACCAATTGTGCAAGTTCTCCCACTTAAAAAGATGAGAGAGGCCTGTAATTTTCATCATAGGTACACTTCAACTATGACAGACAAAATGTGGGGAAAAAATCCAGAAAATCACATTGTAGGATTTTTAATGAATTTATTTGCAAATTATGGTGGAAAATAACTATTTGGTCAATAACAAAAGTTTATCTCAATACTTTGTTATATACTCTTTGTTGGCAATGAAAGAGGTCAAACGTTTTCTGTAAGTCTTCACAAGGTTTTCACACACTGTTGCTGGTATTTTGGCCCATTCCTCCATGCAGATCTCCTCTAGAGCAGTGATGTTTTGGGGCTGTTGCTGGGCAACACAGACTTTCAACTCCCTCCAAAGATTTTCTATGGGGTTGAGATCTGGAGACTGGTTAGGCCACTCCAGGACCTTGAAATGCTTCTTACGAAGCCACTCTTTCGTTGCCCGGGCGGTGTGTTTGGGATCATTGTCATGCTGAAAGACCCAGCCATGTTTCATCTTCAATGCCCTTGCTGATGGAAGGAGGTTTTCACTCAAAATCTCATGATACATGGCCCCATTCATTCTTTCCTTTACACGGATCAGTCGTCCTGGTCCCTTTGCAGAAAAACAGCCCCAAAGCATGATGTTTCCACCCCCATGCTTCACAGTAGGTATGGTGTTCTTTGGATGCAACTCAGCATTCTTTGTCCTCCAAACACAACGAGTTGATTTTTTACCAAAAAGTTATATTTTGGTTTCATCTGACCATACGACATTCTCCCAATCTTCTTCTGGATCATCCAAATGCTCTCTAGCAAACTTCAGACGGGCCTGGACATGTACTGGCTTAAGCAAGGGGACACATCTGGCCCTGCAGGATTTGAGTCCCTGGTGCCGTAGTGTGTTACTGATGGTAGGCTTTGTTACTTTGGTCCCAGCTCTCTGCAGGTCACTCACTAGGTCCCCCCGTGTGGTTCTGGGATTTTTGCTCACCGTTCTTGAGATCATTTTGACCCCACGGGGTGAGATCTTGCATGGAGCCCCAGATCGAGGGAGATTATCAGTGGTCTTGTATGTCTTCCATTTCCTAATAATTGCTCCCACAGTTGATTTCTTCAAACCAAGCTGCTTACCTACTGCAGATGTTGTCTTCCCAGCCTGGTGCAGGTCTACAATTTTGATTCTGGTGTCCTTTGACAGCTCTTTGGTCTTGGCCATAGTGGAGTTTGGAGTGTGACTGTTTGAGGTTGTGGACAGGTGTCTTTTATACTGATAACAAGTTCAAACAGGTGCCATTAATACAGGTAACGAGTGGAGGACAGAGGAGCCTCTTAAAGAAGAAGTTACAGGTCTGTGAGAGCCAGAAATCTTGCTTGTTTGTAGGTGACCAAATCCTTATTTTCCACCATAATTTGCAAATAAATTCATTAAAAATCCTACAATGTGTATTTTCCACATTTTGTCTGTCATAGTTGAAGTGTACCTATGATGAAAATTACAGGCCTCTCTCATCTTTTTAAGTGGGAGAATTTGCACAATTGGTGGCTAAATACTTTTTTGCCCCACTGTATATTGCACTGGGAATCCCCAAAGCCAACACTTCCTTTGGACGTCTTTCCTTCCTGTTCTCTGCTGCCAATGACTGGAACGAATTGCAAAAATCTCTGAAGCTGGAGTCTTATATCTCCCTCTCTAACTTTATGCATCAGCTGTCAAAGCAGCTTACTGTACCTGTACCTGACTGTACCTGAACACAGCCAATCTGTAAATAGCACACCCAACTACCTCATCCCCATATTATTACTTACCCTTTTGCTCTTTTGCACCCCAGTATCTCTACTTGCACATCATCATCTGCACATCTATCACTCCAGTATTAATGCTATATTGTAATTATATTGCCTCTATTGCCTACATCCCTAGTCTTCTACATTTGCACACACTATACATAGATTTTTCTATTTTTATTTTCAATTGTGTTATTGACTGTACGTTTGTTTATGTGTAACTCTGTGTTGTTGTTTTTGTCGCACTGCGTTGCTTTATCTTGGCCAGGTCGCAGTTGTAAATGAGAACTTGTTCTCAACTGGCCTACCTGGTTCAATAAAAGAGAAATTAAAATAAATCAATAAAAAACATACATACTTGAGATTCTTCAAATAGCCACCCTTTGCCTTGATGACAGCTTTGCACACTCTTGGCATTCTCTCAACCAGCTTAATGAGGTAGTCACCTGGAATGCATTTCAATTAACAGTGTGCGTTCTTAAAAGTTCATTTGTGGAATTTCTTTCCTTCTTAATGCCAATCAGTTGTGTTGTGACAAGGTAGGGGGGTATACAGAAGATAGCCCTATTTGGTAAAATACCAAGTCCATATTATGGCAAGAACAGCTCAAATAAGTAAAGAGAAATGACAGTCCATCAATACTTTAAGACATGAAGGTCAGTCAATATGGGACATTTCAAGAACTTTGAAAGTTGATTCAAGTGCAGTCGCAAAAACCATCAAGCACTATGATGTAACTGGCTCTCATGAGGACCGCCACAAGAATGGAAGACTCGGAGTTACCTCTGCTGCAGAGGATAAGTTCATTAAATATTGCAGCCCAAATACATGCTTCACAGAGTTTAAGTAACAGAAACATCTAACAGACACACACAGGAGACTGTGTGAATCAGGCCTTCATGGTCGATTTGCTGCAAAGAAACCACTACTAAAGGACACCAATAATAAGAAGAGACTTGCTTGGGCCAAGAAACACGAGCAATGGACATTAGACCGGTGGATATTTGTCCTTTGGTGGGGAGTCCAAATTGGAGATTTTTGGTTCCAACCGCTGTGCCTTTGTGAGACGCGGTGTGGGTGAACGGATAATTTCAGCATGTGTATTTCCCACCATAAAGTATGGAGGAGGAGGTGTTATGGTGTAGGAGTGCTTTGCTGGTGACACGGTCTATGATTTATTTATAATTCAAGGCATATTTAACCAGCATGGCTACCACAGCATTCTGGAGCGATACCCCAACCCATCTGGTTTACACTTAGTGAGATTATCATTTGTTTTTCAACAGGATAAAGACCAACACACCTCCAGACTGTGTAAGTGCAATTTGACCAAGAAGGAGAGGGATGGAGTGCTGCATCAGATGATCTGGCCTCCACAATCACCCAACCTCAACCAAATTGTGATGGTTTGGAATGAGTCGGACCGCAGAGTGAAGGAAAAGCAGCCAACAAGTGCTCATTATGGGGCAGCAGGTAGCCTAGTGGTGAGAGCATCATCAAGGCAAAGGGTGGCTATTTGAAGAATCTCATATAAAATAGATTTTGATTTGTTCAGCACTTCTTTGGTTGTTACATTTTTCCAATTGTGAGATTTCCTAGTTCATATATATATATATATAATATATATATATATATATAATATATATAATGTAAGGATATAATTTAGTAGAAAGCGATGGGTTAGACATCCATATATGGCCAGCTATGTAAACTTTAACATTAATTTATCCTGCAAACGATGTCGTTCAATTGGTAACATACATTTTTGTCTTCTTCTAAGGGGAAAGTAATCTAAAAGTAACGGAATTTAATCAGATTATGTTACTGAGTTTGGATAATCCAAAAGTTATGTTACGGATTAAATTTATCATCCTTGAGATGTTTCTACAATTTGTAGAAGTTGGAGTCCACCTGTGGTAAATTCAATTGATTGGACATGATTTGGAAAGGCATACACCTGTTTATATAAGGTCTCATAGATGACAGTGCATTTCAGAGCAAAACCCAAGCCGTGAGGTTGAAGGAATTGTCCATAGAGCTTCAAGACAGGATTGTGTTGAGGCAAGATCTGGGGAAGGGTACCAACAAATGGTTATTACTCTTAAATGGAAGAACTTTGGAACTACCAAGACTCTTCCTAGGTCTGGCCACCTAGCCAAACTGAGCAATCGGGGGAGAAGGGCCTTTGTCAGGGAAGTCACTCTGACAGAGCTCCAGAGAACATTCCAGAAGCACAACCATCTCTGCAGCACTCCACCAATCAGGCCTTTATGGTAAAGTGGCCAGACGGAAGCCACTCCTCAGTAAAAGGCACATTACAGCCCGCATGGAGTTGGGCAAAAGGCACCTAAAGGACTCTCAGACTATGAGAAACAAGATTTTCTGGTCTGATGAAACCAAGATTAAATTATTTGACCTGAATGACAAGCGTAACTCTTTGACCTGAATGCCAAGCATCACGTCTGGAGGAAACCTTACACCATCCTTATGGTGAAGCATGGTGGTGGCAGCATCATGCTGTGGGGATGTTTTTCAGCGGCAGGGACTGTGAGACTAGTCAGGATTGAGGGAACAACGCAGGAGTGGCTTCGGAACAAGTCTCTGAATGTCCTTGAGTAGCCCAGCCAGAGCCCGAACGATCATCTCTGGAGAGACCTGAAAATAGCTGTGCAGCTCCCCATCCAACCTGACAGAGCTTGAGAGGATCAGCAGAGAAGAATGGGAGTATCTCCCCAAATACAGGTGTGCCTAGCTTATAGCATCATACCCAAGAAGACTCGAGGTAGTAATCTCTGCCAAAGGTACTTCAATAAAGTACTGAATAAATGGTCTGAATACTTATGTAAATGTAATTTTATGTGCAAAAATGTCTAAAACCTGTTTTTGTTCTGTCATTATTGGGTATTGTGTGTAGATTGATTTCGGGGAGAAAAACTATTTAAACATTTTAGAATAAGGCTGTAACATAACAAAATGTGAAAAAGTCAAGGGGTCTCAATACTTTCCAGAATGCAATGTACACTGAATAATCTAAAATGATGAATCCCATATTGGTCTTTCACTTTCAGGCCAACCCAAGCTGTACTGTGCAGTAGGCTAATAGTAGGCCTACTATTGAAACAGAGAAACTGAGTCAGAAATTCACAGGTTTCAGGTTTTCGTTCTCAAAGTCACACCTTTTTTTTTACAGACCTTTTTTGGACAGGTCTGTAAAAAATCTAAGAAATTGAAGAATTTGATTTTTGAGAGTACAGTGCCTTGCGAAAGTATTCGGCCCCCTTGAACTTTGCAACCTTTTGCCACATTTCAGGCTTCAAACATAAAGATATAAAACTGTATTTTTTTGTGAAGAATCAACAACAAGTGGGACACAATCATGAAGTGGAACGACATTTATTGGATATTTCAAACTTTTTTAACAAATCAAAAACTGAAAAATTGGGCGTGCAAAATTATTCAGCCCCTTTACTTTCAGTGCAGCAAACTCTCTCCAGAAGTTCAGTGAGGATCTCTGAATGATCCAATGTTGACCTAAATGACTAATGATGATAAATACAATCCACCTGTGTGTAATCAAGTCTCTGTATAAATGCACCTGCACTGTGATAGTCTCAGAGGTCCGTTAAAAGCGCAGAGAGCATCCTGAAGAACAAGGAACACACCAGGCAGGTCCGAGATACTGTTGTGAAGAGGTTTAAAGCTGGATTTGGATACAAAAAGATTTCCCAAGCTTTAAACATCCCAAGGAGCAATGTGCAAGCGATAATATTGAAATGGAAGGAGTATCAGACCACTGCAAATCTACCAAGACCTGGCCGTCCCTCTAAACTTTCAGCTCATACAAGGAGAAGATTGATCAGAGATGCAGCCAAGAGGCCCATGATCACTCTGGATGAACTGCAGAGATCTACAGCTGAGGTGGGAGACTCTGTCCATAGGACAACAATCAGTCGTATATTGCACAAATCTGGCCTTTATGGAAGAGTGGCAAGAAGAAAGCCATTTCTTAAAGATATCCATAAAAAGTATTGTTTAAAGTTTGCCACAAGCCACCTGGGAGACACACCAAACATGTGGAAGAAGGTGCTCTGGTCAGATGAAACCAAAATTGAACTTTTTGGCAACAATGCAAAACGTTATGTTTGGCGTAAAAGCAACACAGCTGAACACACCATCCCCACTGTCAAACATGGTGGTGGCAGCATCATGGTTTGGGCCTGCTTTTCTTCAGCAGGGACAGGGAAGATGGTTAAAATTGATGGGAAGATGGATGGAGCCAAATACAGGACCATTCTGGAAGAAAACCTGATGGAGTCTGCAAAAGACCTGAGACTGGGATGGAGATTTGTCTTCCAAAAAGACAATGATCCAAAACATAAAGCAAAATCTACAATGGAATGGTTAAAAAATAAACACATCCAGGTGTTAGAATGGCCAAGTCAAAGTCCAGACCTGAATCCAATCGAGAATCTGTGGAAAGAACTGAAAACTGCTGTTCACAAATGCTCTCCATCCAACCTCACTGAGCTCGAGCTGTTTTGCAAGGAGGAATGGGAAAAAATGTCAGTCTCTCGATGTGCAAAACTGATAGAGACATACCCCAAGCGACTTACAGCTGTAATCGCAGCTAAAGGTGGCGCTACAAAGTATTAACTTAAGGGGGCTGAATAATTTTGCACGCCCAATTTTTCAGTTTTTGATTTGTTAAAAAAGTTTGAAATATCCAATAAATGTCGTTCCACTTCATGATTGTGTCCCACTTGTTGTTGATTCTTCACAAAAAAATACAGTTTTATATCTTTATGTTTGAAGCCTGAAATGTGGTAAAAGGTCGCAAAGTTCAAGGGGGCCGAATACTTTCGCAAGGCACTGTAGGTACCCTTTAATTCAAGTGTGCAGGCACCTAGCACTCCAGGAGGGGGGGGGTGGGGGAGGGGATCTGTTTCGTTGAGCCCTAGGAGGTGGAATCACTGATCCACATCCCATACCGCAGGATTACTCTCTGCAACTTCTGCTCCTGCCAGAACTCTGTTTATCGGCTCTCCAATGCAATTTAATACACACCCCAAAGAACCCTTTCTCTGGTGCTTGGCTTGCAGCTTTACCATTCAGGTGTCTTAATCTTGTCAAGAGGAATGCATGAATCTCTCAGATCTCAATTTCAATGCTCACCACGGCTGCAACGGTGGCCATATTTGTCAGGAAAAACTGAGAACCAGAACCCAGGGAGAATAATCTCTGAGAGAGAGAGGAGACGGAGACCAATACAAACACACAAAGAAGTATATTAATAATAATGATACTTCACCTTAACCTTGCAGGTTGGCATTGGGTGGGATAAGTAAACGGGTCACAGGTGCCCATATGGATCCAAAGGGAGTTGGAAACGACTGCCCAAAAAAACAGATGGATTCACATCCTGGAACACCTCAACATGCAATGCACTCTGGGAGAGGTCGTAGGTCAGGAAATGGGGGAATGTGGGATTATCGCTGTGCGTCATAGAAAGAACAGATTAACTATGCTCTTACGATGGTGTATGGGTTGAACATAAAGACCCTGAGGCCGTTTCAGTATTGGAGCTACATTGAGCTGATCTTGACCCCTAAATTTAAGTCTCTGGCTTGCAGGAGCAGTGAAGGTCTAGGCTATTGATTCTGAATTATTCATCAGATGGCATTTGCAAAATGCCTATAATCTCAGAGTCAGACGATGACTCAAGTATGCATTTCATTTGTCTACTGTATACTGTTACTCTCTCCATTAGACTTTACAGTAATGTGACTTTGACTTCTGTATGAAAATACCAGTGTACTAAAACATGAGAGTGATTGGCTGTTATACATTACCCTTTCTATTTAATGCTCTGTGTCATTCAATCTGAAGAGGATCTGCCCTTGTTACAGTGGAGCATATGAGCTGGCGTCATCCACTGGTTCCGTATTCATCCCGACACTCAATACAATGAGTCCTAATAGCTGAAAGGAAGCTATGGCAAAGGGGTTGTTATATGTCTACAGTTGAAGGGGTGGGGGTTGTTATATGTCTACAGTTGAAGGGGTGGGGGTTGTTATATGTCTACAGATGAAGGGATGGGGGTTGTTATATGTCTGCAGATGAATTGGTGGGGGTTGTTATATGTCTACAGTTGAAGGGATGGGGGTTGTTATATGTCTACAGATGAAGGGATGGGGGTTGTTATATGTCTACAGTTGAAGGGGTGGGGGTTGTTATATGTCTACAGTTGAAGGGGTGGGGGTTGTTATATGTCTACAGATGAATTGGTGGGGGTTGTTATATGTCTACAGTTGAAGGGATGGGGGTTGTTTTATGTCTACAGTTGAAGGGGTGGGGGTTGTTATATGTCTACAGATGAAGGGGTGGGGGTTGTTATATGTCTACAGTTGAAGGGATGGGGGTTGTTATATGTCTACAGTTGAAGGGGTGGGGGTTGTTATATGTCTACAGATGAAGGGGTGGGGGTTGTTATATGTCTACAGTTGAAGGGGTGGGGGTTGTTATATATCTACAGTTGAAGGGGTGGGGGTTGTTATATGTCTACAGTTGAAGGGGTGGGGGTTGTTATATGTCTACAGTTGAAGGGGTGGGGGTTGTTATATGTCTACAGATGAAGGGGTGGGGGTTGTTATATGTCTACAGTTGAAGGGGTGGGGGTTGTTATATGTCTACAGATGAAGGGGTGGGGGTTGTTATATGTCTACAGTTGAAGGGGTGGGGGTTGTTATATGTCTACAGTTGAAGGGGTGGGGGTTGTTATATGTCTACAGATGAAGGGGTGGGGGTTGTTATATGTCTACAGATGAAGGGGTGGGGGTTGTTATATGTCTACAGTTGAAGGGGTGGGGGTTGTTATATGTCTACAGTTGAAGGGGTGGGGGTTGTTATATGTCTACAGATGAAGGGGTGGGGGTTGTTATATGTCTACAGATGAAGGGGTGGGGGTTGTTATATGTCTCCAGATGAATTGGTGGGGGTTGTTATATGTCAACAGTTGAAGGGATGGGGGTTGTTATATGTCTACAGGTGAAGGGGTGGGGGTTGTTATATGTCTACAGATGAATTGGTGGGGGTTGTTATATGTCTACAGTTGAAGGGATGGGGGTTGTTATATGTCTACAGTTGAAGTGGTGGGGGTTGTTTTATGTCTACAGATGAAGGGGTGGGGGTTGTTATATGTCTACAGATGAAGGGGTGGGGGTTGTTATATGTCTACAGATGAAGGAGTGGGGGTTGTTTTTGTCTACAGATGAAGGGGTGGGGGTTGTTATATGTCTACAGTTGAAGGGGTGGGGGTTGTTATATGTCTACAGATGAAGGGGTGGGGGTTGTTAAATGTCTACAGATGAATTGGTGGGGGTTGTTATATGTCTACAGTTGAAGGGATGGGGGTTGTTATATGTCTACAGATGAAGGAGTGGGGGTTGTTTTATGTCTACAGGTGAAGTGGTGGGGGTTGTTGTGTCTGACATACAGTACTAGCTTTAACTTGACTGTCCTCAATGTCATGAAGACAACCCATTAAACCACAGGTGGCCAACTCCTGCCCACTTTTTATTTGTGTATTCATCCTTTTTTTACCCAGATGGCCCCTTTGAGCTTAACAACCTCATTTCCAAGATTGCAGCAGCGTGTGGCCATACAGTAAATGCTACAGGGTCATACATTAAAAAGGACAATGCTGTAGCAGCACACTTGAGATATGAAAAAGAGCCCAGACAGCATTGATCGCTGTTCATGCTTTGGCGTTTGCATCCCTCTTACAGCGTAGTGTAAGCCTAAAGGACATAGATCCATCCACGATTATCGAATCGTCACATGGGAATTACATGAGTTATTAGCAGAACAACCCATTTCACCCTGTACTGCAATGCAGAGACAGAGAGAAAGACAGAGTGAGAGAATGAGAGAGAGAGAGGTGCAGTAGCAGATGTCTATTGTCTGTACTTGGATTTTGCTAAGTGACATGTGTTATGGATTGTTTCATATGCACTGACCTTCAAGCCTCCGTTTAGAAAAAAAAACAGAAAAAAAAAAACGACTGCATCTCATTTATCTTTATTTCCTGCCTCCATGAATGCCAGAGATGAATGCAGGTAGAAAAATAAAATGTAAGCGAAGACAACTCCCACAAATCACCTCTCCCTCATCCACCAATCAGCCAGAACATAACTAAAGATAACTCACAGTCCTTTGCTCTGCATTCTTATGAGATAACTGCTCCCTCACAGGGAAGCACTGTACTGTAGATTTGGTCATTGCTATCGGGCAATGCTATAAAGGACTTCTCTAACCTTTACCAAGTAGGCCCTCATTGTAAAAACAAATTTGTTCTTAACTGACTTGCCTAGTTAAATATTTTTATTTTTATTTTTTATAAATAAAATAAGAATAATTGTGTCTCTGGAACTCTTAAAGGGTATGAACACAACGGCCTCAGTGGCTCAGCGGTCTAAGACACTGCATCACTACTGACCCCGGTTCGATCCCAGGCTGTGTTGCAGCCAGCCGCGACCGGGAGACCCATGAAGCAGCGCACAATTGGCCCTGCGGGATGTCCTCTAGCGACTTTTTGTGCCGGGCCGGGCGCATGCACACTGACTTCGGTCACCAGTTGTACAGTGTTTCCTCCGACGCAGTGTTGCAGCTGGCTTCCGGGTTAAGCGAGCAGTGTGTCAAGAAGCAGTGCGGCTTGGCAGGATCCTGTTTCGGAGGACGCATGGCTCTCAACCTTCGCCGTACGGGAGTTGCAGCGATGGGACAAGACTGGTACTACCAATTGGATATCATGAAATTGGGGTAAAAATATTTTTTTAATATTTACAAAAATAAAGGGTATGAACAAAGAACAAAGACAATATCTATAAGGGACTTGGTTCCATGGTGTGCTTTAAATGGGTATCTGAAGGCGGTGTCTACTGAAACATGAATGGGCCATGTCTTTCACAGTGACATCATGTGCCTTGTTGTGTGATAGGAGTATAAAGGAACCCATGGCAGCCCCTGTGTTTGTGATTGCGGTGGACAAAAGGCGAAGTTAACTGTATCTGGACTGTACGTCTTCACAGTGGAGCTGTCAGCATTAGCTTTGTGTTTGGCTCAGCGACCTTGTCCTTTGCAGACCGCCTATTAATTAACATCAGTGTGCATGGAGTGACCAGCCGTGGTGCATACTGTCTCCTGTCTATAGCAGATCAATACAGGGAGAAAACACAAAGGGAGACTGGCGCTTGGAACAAGCGCGTGTCTTCAAGTGCATTTTCCACTACACTAAAGACCCATTTGAGTAATGTGCTTCCGACACGCTCTCGTGTTGCCTCCCAGTGTTTCTGCTTTATGGACGATGCACCAGCATTTTGGCTTTACAGCGCTCTCTCGCCATCTCTCTCTCTCTCCCTCTGTGTGCTTCTCTCACTGCCTTTGGCTGAGACTGTAGTGAACTCACCCCATGCTGGGTTGTCTTTTCTCTGGGGACTGATTCCCTCTCATCTCTGCTGCTCTCCCTACCCAGTCTCAACACTGTGCCCTAGGCCCAACCACAGCGTCTAACCTATAGCCCAATGCCAAGACCAACATCCCAGCCCCCATTCCTCACACCCCCCATTCACAGCCCCAGCCCCCTCTTAATCCCTTCCCAAGCCCCTATGCCTGTCCCTCTGGCAGAGGATCTGGTCACCCACCAGAGAGTATGTGGAGGACTATTACAGCCCTGCAAGGTTTATTTAACGTGACAGCTGTTACTCTCTGACCACCACCATGCAAGTGTTTTGGACTGCCAGTATGTGTGTGTGTGTGGTTGTTTGTGTTTGTAGTTCTGTTAGTAGGCGTTAGTGTGTGTGTGTGTGTGTGTGTGTGTTTGCCTGTCGCGGATGTCCTTCAGCAGTAAGGACGTATTGGAGAGAGATGAAAAGAATGCTAATTAAGTGTATTACAGTAGTGAGGACTACCCTGGCTGACACGCACGCACACACACGCACGCACGCACGCACGCACGCACGCACACACACACACACACACACACACACACACACACACACACACACACACACACACACACACACACACACACACACACACACACACACGGTGCTCGGTGTGTGTGTGTACGTGCACCCACCTGTGTGTTTCTGGACACCCCATTCTGCCTCCTCGAACCACTGAAGTTGTATAAAAAAATCAAAGTTTAAGTACATTCTGTGTTTGAATGAAGTGATAGCAAACATGCAGCAATAGCTTCAATGGCTGGTCTGCTGGGATGGGTGGATGGCAGGAACCAATGCTTTCCATCTCTTTTCTCAAGAGGAACTTTTGTGTGATTCACTCGGTGTGGAAACAAAAGACAGGGTCAGTCAAAGTTTCAGTTTCTTTCTGCTTTATGGAGTTCTGGCAGTACGTACAGTTGGAGCAAGGAAGCACATTTGTTGTTGTTGGCATTCACGTATATTGTATTTGCCATGCAGATTTTGCAAGGTGTGTGTTTTTGTTGGTGTGTGTGTGTGTGCGTGCATTCTGACCTTGCTGAACACCCCTTTCAAATAGAGCTCTATGTGAGTTCTCTATCCTAGTGAATCTGGGAGTTGACATTGCAGGTGCTGCAGGTCTTGCCAAAAAGAGCTAATCACAACTTCATTACCCTTGTGAAGCCACCAATGGCACCTTCATTCTCTGTTTCCAGGACACTGCGTAACTGCCTACTTCATTTGGCTTTCTGTTAAAGTCGAGACCTTAGCCTCAGGGAAGTTTTATAGATATAGATACAGGGCTTGGAAGAGTAGCTGCTGCTTCTTCAGCAGCTAATGGGGATCTGAATGAGAAAATCATAGTTCTAGACTCGGATCCTTATTCGATTACATCTCCCCATATCATTGTTTCTGCAGAGATGGCCTGACAAAAATGTCAGCCCCCAATCTCTCTCTCATAAGAGCACATTCCTCAAATAGGACATTATAAATCAATTAGGTAAAAATTTGTTTAGACCAGCGCAGCAGAATGGAACCTCTCGCAGAAAGATTAGATCATAGGAGACATCCCTAGCATTGCCTGCACTGTTAAACAAGGACTGTCTAAATTTCCCTCATAACACTATGTGCTCTATGCAATGAGTTTGAATAAGATGCTGTTTTTTAGGACAGGGTTTTCTGCGCCATTAGTATGACACATGACTGCTAGTGTCTTTGTGTGGTGGTTTGTATTTGTGCGTCTGTGTGTGTGTGTGCATTCGTGTGTGGTGTGTGTATCTTTGCTGCTTTGCTGGCTGTGTTGACGTTGATAGTCTTTGACAGGGTCTGGGAGAGCAGGGAAGTGGTGACTGTTGTGGTAGAAGACAGAGAGCAGTGGATAGGAGAAGAGAATGATAATCCTATTCCAATGTGCTCTGCCTACAACAAAATCTCTTGCATAGTTAATTTTGCATACAAAGTCTTGCATAGTTCAGTATGTTGCACTGAAAGTGGCTAATATTGCATTGATTCGATCACAATTCCCACAGCAAAGGGAAACGTTGATGGTGTTAACTAACGGGGAAAACTCCAGAAAGTTGAGTGAAGTTCAATCTCGTGCTTCTCTTCGCAGGCTGATATTTCTTCTGCACGGCAGTCCTGGGGGAGTTGCGTGCCCACGCACGTGTGCAGCTTAGAGGGAACATTGCTTGTGACTTTTTTAAACTGGCACTACCAGTCGAAGCCTGTTCCCTCCTCTCTCCCCCCTCCTTCCTCCTCCTCTGAAAACGCATAGAAGGCCTTTGTTCTTTTCTCCCTTCTTTCTCGCCTCCTGCTCTCCTCTCCTCCTGTTGAACAGTTGCCAGGCAGCAGGCTGCCCATCACAGTGACCAGAGACTGTCTCTAAGAGAGTGGTCTGGGCTGAAAAAAGGGTCCCACCCCACTATGACCCGACACTGTATTACTCTGTCCTCTTCTCTTTCTCTATCTACTTCTCTCCTCTCATTCTACCCAAACTCTGCCATCTATCCCTCTGTAGCGTTTTCCCCTCATCAGCACCTCTTCTCCTCCCATCCCTAGTTCCCTCTCCCCTCCCCACCCCATATTATCATTGGCACTGACATTTATATTCTTATGTTACAGTGCTGGGGATAGCTTTGGCACTGTGGACTGATTGACTGCTTTAATGGACACCTGTGTAGATAGTGGCTAGCTGTTAAATGACTGGCCACGGCTGAAGTGCTACAGCCATGAGAGGACAGGGTTAACTCCTGTGGCCTCACAGGCATGTGGGGAAGAATGAGATGAGCTTGTGTGTGTGTGTGTGTGTGTGTGTGTGTGTGTGTGTGTGTGTGTGTGTGTGTGTGTGTGTGTGTGTGTGTGTGTGTGTGTGTGTGTGTGTGTGTGTGTGTGTGTGTGCATGTGTGTGTGCATGTGTGTGTGCATGTGTGTGTGTGTGTGTTAGAGTAAGAGAGTCAAGGGTAAGAGACAATGGGAGAGGGAATGAATGACAGAAAGAAAGGCAAGAAGAAGGATAGTGAGAGGATGGGTTTGGCGTGGATTGAGAGGTTAGGGTGGGGCTGCATAATAACATTTTCTGTTGGGAGAGTATTGGGAATCGATAATGTAATTCATAGAAAAGCCATGGACTGGCCTCTCATTGACATTCACAGGCATGCTCAAGCTTACATCCCCAAGAATTAAAGAAGAGAGAAAAATCGGTCTGTCATTGAAACAAAGAGTCACCCATTGTTTATATCAAGCCCTTAAGTAACCACAATGCCCAGCGAGCAGCCTTTAAAATACCATTAGGCTTTGATTGACATCTCCGGTGGCCCAGCGTCCTTGGTGATGCAGTGAGTAAGGAGGTAACCACACGGTCAGCCAGCGCTCAGCACGTGTCCTCTTACCTGTGACGCTCTCTCTCTCTCTCTCTCTCTCTCTCTCTCTCTCTCTCTCTCTCTCGCTCTCTCGCTCTGTTCTCATAACCGCATGTGGCCATTTTAGGTCAGATAAAATGTAAAATGCCAGTTATTCCCAGGTATTGCCAAAGCCCATTTGTGGCACAGCAAGTGAGGGGCAGGAGTGTGGGTGACTCTTACCCAAAAACTCAGCAGCCCGCAGCTCACATCCCAGAGGCCCCACAGTCACAATGAGCCTGGCATAATCGGATCTGACAAAGTGTGGCTCTTACCAATGAGCCACACTATGTATCTATGTATCTGTATTCATGCCTAAGTTTTAAGGAATTTGTTGTGGCTTTTGTGGTAGGATGTTTTGGTAAGTCATTGTAAGCACTGGCTGTGTAATTTGGCTGTGTCCAAGTCACAGTCAGTCTCTGTTTCTTAATGAGAATGCTGTTAGCAAGAGCAGTGCTTTTTTGTTTTACCGCAGTGAGTGAGTGCAGTGCCATTTTGGTGACATCCTTCTCCTTTCTCTCCCCCACACAGCGCTGACAGGAGGGCAGCCCGGCTCCACGCAAGGGAGCCAAGATGGCCGAGCGCCCGGGAGCAGACTCAGAAGAGCGGCCGAGGAGTCCTACTGGGCCTATTCAGGTGTGTGTGTTAATGCAGAATGGTTCTTACTCTCTCTCTCTCTCTCTCTGTCTGTCTCTCTCTCTCTCCCCCTTCTCCTTCTCTCCTCTCTCCCTCTTCCTCCGCCTATGCTCCCTGTTCTTTAGAGCCCTGGCCTCAGGGATTCTCTGGGCTTTTTATTTTATGAATGTTTCTGTGGAGAAAAAGTGACTTCTTTTGTCCCTCTGAGCGATATTTGCAGAGGAGGAGCATTAATATTTTACTGTGCAACCAAGCCTCGGGCAACAAATGATCTTTATTTTTTTAATATATTTCTGTTCCCATGTCTACTCTAATTGTAGCCCGACGCTGCATTAAAGCCAGGGGCTCGTGGCAAAGTAGAGCTGGTGACAGATTCACTTAGCGAGCTGGGTATTGATGCTTAGATCTATTAATGGTGTTTTGTGTCATGGCACGCATAATATTAAAGGCTTATATAAGACTCTGATGTAACTGTGGGTGTAATTTCAGCAAGAAGAAAACAATACAGATTGTGTAGGACAGTCACAGAGATCCCTCCATTTTGTAAAATGGCATATTTTTTTTCTGAACAAACGGATAGGCTGGTGCTATAGCAGGTACTGTAGTGTTTGAGTGAGTGAGTGAGTGAGTGAGTGAGTGAGTGAGTGAGTGAGTGAGTGAGAGAGAGAGCTGAGGATAGTAGGTTATGCTTGGTTTGAGAATGCTGATGGCTCCTAACCCTTTCATGTGAATCAGCGATGGCACTCTGGTAGCCCACCCTGATATTTAATAATCACATCAGTCCCTTTGGGGCCCGGTTACCCACTGCTATTTCTCCTCTCAAACAGCTGAGAGCCTCCTTATACCTCGCTATTCTAGCAGCAACTACAGACCTGTCACTAATACAGAACTGCATATCTCTCTCTATCCTCTCTCTCTCTCTCTCTCGGGGCCTTAGGGACATGAAGCAGAGGAGAGGCAGTATGCAGGGCTGTCCCTAGATATTGCCTGAGTTTGTGCACAGCTCTAAGCTCTCATCTCTCTCTGCATGTTAATGCGTCATTCTCTCTGGCGGGCTGATGGGGCAGTCTGCTATGCCTCAGTGAGGTAGCCATTCTGGAATCTGTCATCTGAATATATACTGGTGGATCTGATTACGACAAGCTAATTCGGACAGAGCTTTATAACTGTTTTACTGTAAGCTCACCAGGTTGCGAAGTGATGATTTCACCAATATTGGATGCCTTATTACGCCAGTGAATATGTTATTATTTGGATGTCTGTTATTCTTTAGAAGTTGTATACATAAAATGATGACTTAAGAAACTGTCATTGAAATGTGTTCGGATCAACTGTAATTGTGTTGGTACTAGGACTTTCAAACAATTTAAAACATTTAATCGAGTTAATCTTAGGATTTACTTTTAGTAACCTCTGAAGGATCTACGGGATCTGTGTCCCTTGTTGCTAACATGCGCTAATGTGACTAGAATGACGTTGTAAGTAACAGCACACTTTCCAGGACATAGACAGGCTTAAATTATTGTTAATCTAACTGCACTGTCCAATTTACAGTAGCTATTACAGTGAAAAAATACCATGCTATTATTTGAAGAGAGTGCACAACAACAAAACTTGTATCACGGCAACTGGTTTGATACATTCACCTCTGAAGGTAAATAATGTACTTACATTCAGTAATCTTGCTCTTGTCATCCTGAGGGTCCCAGAGATAAAATGTAGAATAGTTTTGTTTGATAAAATCAATTGTTATATTCATATGTAGGAACTGGGTTCTACAGTTGGAACCTCTGACGATTGAACCCCTCACGATTAATCGCAAAATGTAGCTGTAATTTAAGATTTTTTATACAAAAAGCATTGACATCTTGATTTTGTCCAAAGTTAGTCAACAAAGTCAGGTAAATTGATAAAGCACAAATTCTTTAACCTCAATGTCAACTGGTTTTGACATGACATTGTTGTTTTTAGATGTTTTTAGATGTATAGATGATGTATTTTGTATGTTCTCACTGTATTTGGAAGACTTTCAGACAATGCAATTAATCACAAACAAAAAAACGGTCCACTAAAAATACAAAAAGTGAACTCAAGTTTACTGATGAATAACTCTCACAGCCCTAGACTTGGTACCTTTATGGCCATTTTTGGCCATTCTTTGTATACATTCAGGGCCAGGCAAAAAAGACTGTACAATAAATCAGACAAATACTGAGCTATATTCCATGCTCATTTTTTTTTGTTGAAATGATATTCTAAATGGCATTGGCACTTGGATTGGAACCGGTGCTATGGTCAGATGATATGAGAATAGAGCTCTTTGGCCACGCACACCAGTGGTGGGTTTAGCATTGAAAAACAGAAGCAGAACCAGAAAATAACCTCGTACCTATGGTCAAATATGGTGGTGGATCTTTGATATTTTTGGGCAATTTTGCTTCCACTGGTCCTGGGGCCCTTGTTAAGGTCAACGGCGTCATAAACTTTTCCAGTGCCAGGACATTTTAGCCAAAAACCTGGTTGCCTCTGCCAGGAGGTTGAAACATGGCCACAAGTGGATCCTCCAGCAAGACAATAACCCACAACACTAATCAAAACCTACAAATAAATGGTTAATTGAGCGCAAAATCAACATTTTGCCATGGCCATCTCAGTCTCCTGACTTAAACTCTGTTGAAAACCTGTGGTTTGAATTGATGAGGGCAGTCCATAACAGCAGACAAAGGATATCAAGGACCTGGAAAGACTGAACATATGACCTGTCATTGCTCATATCAGAATTACTGCCTCAAAGTGAAGCGGCTGAGGCCTTAATTAAGATATGCAGTATAAACCAAACAAATGACCCCGGGTGAGTTATGCCCTCCAGTCTACATAATTACAAGTGCTTTTCCATATATTTTAAGCTGCCTTTTTGTGAGCGTCTGACTGAAACACTGAGGCCAGATCAATAGGCCCTCCCTCATGCCTTCTCTTCAACACACCGCTACAAAGTTCACATTAAGGTGGATTTGATGGAAAGTTCCACTTTTCCACTTATTTTTTTTTTTAGCTCAATGGCACTATAAATCACCCTCCATCCCCTCACCCCCAACTTGCTGGATATTCATTTTAAATCCCTTGTAGCCTCAATACTTCTGGCTTCAATGGGAGACATACCCTAATTTATGAGATGGAGAATTCACCACCTTGTCCGTTTCATATCAATCCTCATAGCCCATTTCACATTCACTGGCAGGCTTGAGTTGAGAGCTCTCTGGGTTTTGTGTGCAGCCTTGAAGAAAATACATGAAGATGGACATTGATGATATATTGTACTGTAGTTTAACTTTAGAGGATTAAGGGCTGTGACTTAAATAACAACTCATAAAGATAGTCATTTCTGTGAGGATGTTAAACAAAATATATATATTTTCTTTAGTGTGCTGCTTAGTCAGTAGGCCTATGCTTAAATCCACTCTAAGTCCTTGGATTCTAAGAGTGTGCCTTTACTTCTTATGAGTGTTTGTACACGTATCGTTTTTCTGTGTGTATTTCTGAGGACGTGTAAATATGCTTCGGAGTGGATCCTCTATGCATATTCAGTAGTATGCTGTAGTAGGGGACAAAGAAAAACTGCATTGGATCAACCCTGAATCTGCAGTGCTCCACTTGCCCTAAAATGCACTTAAGGGTGTTTCCTATTGGATTAATATGCACGTTATTTACTGAATGGGGTCTTCAGACCAGGTCACTCGTGTAAGGTGTGATGGGTTATGTATTATCCAACACCTTTTAGTGATTTCATCAGCACTCAAGGGAATTACATGTAATTTGAGATCTAGCAGAGTTATGACAATGGTAGGGCATCTGGTTGCCATGCCAACCTTTACAGAACTGCCTGCCATAGAGGTTCTGAAATGACATTAGGACAATCACAGACTTGCCTGTCAACAACAGTCCTCAGCGTTTACAATGAAATGAAATGAAGATGTAGAAATAGTATTATTTAATCATTTCTGCCCACAAAAAAACAGGGAAATAAATCTTGTTAGCACAGGTGGTCATTGGTCACTGATATATCTCTTCCAGCTCTGTATAATTATTTCTTCAAATGGAAATTATGACAGTAAATCTCAGTAAGACAAAAATAATGGTGTTCCAAAAATGGTCCAGTTGCCAGGACCACAAATACAAATTCCATCTAGACACATTTTCAATAGAGCACACAAAAAACTATACATACCTCGGCCTAAACATCAGCCCTTTATGGTTGTGAGGTCTGGGGTCCACTCACCAACCAAGAATGAACAAAATGGGACAAACACCACATTGAGACTCTGCATGCAGAATTCTGCAAAAATATCCTCTGTGTACAACGTAAAACACAAAATAATGCATGCAGAGCAGAATTAGGCCGATACCTGCTGATTACCAAAAAAGAGCTGTTAAATTCTACAACCTCCTACTGTAAATGGAAGCGATTCCCAAACCTTCCTTAACAAAGCCATCACCCACAGATAGATGAACCTGGAGAAGAGTCCCCTAAGCAAACTGGTCCTGGGGCTCTGTTCACAAACACAAGCAGAGCCCCAGGACAGCAACACAATTAGACCCAACCAAATCATGAGAAAACAAAAGAGAAGTACTTGACACACTGGAAAGAATTAACAAAAAACTGAGCAAACTAGAATGCTATTTGGCCCTAAACAGAGTACACAGTGGCAGAATACCTGACCCAACATTAAGGAAAGCTTTGACTATGTACTAACTCAGTGAGCATAGCCTTGCCAGGTCTGCCATAGGCAGGCTACTGTATGTGCACACTGCCCACAAAATGAGGTGGAAACTGAGCTGCACTTCCTAACCTCCTGCCAAATGTATGACCATATTAGAGACACATACTTCCCTCAGATTACACAGACCCACAAAGAATTTGAATATCAAATCCAATTTTGATAAACTCCCATATCTATTGGGTGAAATACCACAGTGTGAAATCACAGCAGCAATATTTGTGACCTATTGCCACAAGAAAAGGGCAACCAGTGAAGAACAAACACCATCGTAAATACAACCCATATTTATGTTGATTTATTTTCCCTTTTGTACTTGCACATCGTTAGAACACTGTATAGAGACATAATGTGACATTTGAAACATCTCTATTCTTTTGGAATGTTTACTGTTCATTTTTATTGTTTATTTGTTCATTATCTATTTCACTTGCTTTGGCAATGTAAACATATGTTTCCCATGCCAATAAAGCCCCTTAAATTTAAATGTAATTGAGAGAGCCAGAGAGATGTTGTGTCAAGGCAGCTGAATGTTTAGAGGGAGCAGAGGGCTGAGGGCAGCCTAACAGAATGAAAAACAAAGCCTCAAACCTGACTTGGCATGCTGATGAGAGCAGCTTCCTAGTGTGGTGTTCAAGTCCTCTTTTCTCTCACTCCCAGCTCTATTTTTCCCTGTCTGAGTTGGCACATCTCAATCTCTCTTTCAAGCTGTCTGTCTTTCACACTCTACTATGTCAGTCAATGTTTGCTTGTAAGGTACCCTTTAGCTGGCTTTAGTTGTCATACAGGAACCTCTGAATGGCGCCACTTGCTCTCAGGGTATGCTATTTTTATTGAATTTAAATTCACCTTTATTTAACCAGGTAGGCTAGTTGAGAACAAGTTCTCATTTACAACTGCGATCTGGCCAAGATAAAGCAAAGATGTTCGACAA
Organism: Oncorhynchus mykiss; assembly: GCF_013265735.2. Taxonomy (NCBI): domain Eukaryota; kingdom Metazoa; phylum Chordata; class Actinopteri; order Salmoniformes; family Salmonidae; genus Oncorhynchus; species Oncorhynchus mykiss. The sequence goes on from NC_048581.1 coordinate 70,189,819, forward strand.
AAACAACAACACAGAGTTACACATGGGATAAACAAACGTACAGTCAATAGCACAATAGAGAAATCTATGTACAGTGTGTGCAAATGTAGTAAGATTAGGGAGGTAAGGCAATAAATAGGCCATAGTGGCGAAATAATTACAATTTGGCATTAACTACTATAGCTAATAGATCAGAGGACTGATAGCCTAGCTCTGCCGTAGCTCTCTCTCTTTGTGCTAAGGATTTTTACATCATGCAAATACATCATGTGACATAGTGCTGTAACAGAAACAGGAAGTGGGAATGAAGGTGTTAAAATTAGAGTTGAGGTGGAGGATGAAAACAAGAATGACAGGAGTGAAAGCAAATAAGAGCGATGGAGAGAGAGTAAATTAATTAATGAGAGAGACAGCCCTCTCTCTCTGGCTCTGCAAGGCTTGTTGTCTTTCATTCATGAATGTGGCGAGCGGAGCGTGTCTGTGCTGTGTTTAAGTAGGTACGGCATCAGAGCAGCATGGCCCATCATGAGGCTGCTCTAATAGAATGACCCAGCTCTACTGACAGCAGCACACTCCTGCAAATGGAGCTGCACATCTGCCACTGTGCTGCAGTAATTGTGCAATTTACTGTACAGCCAATATCCCGCCATCCTAATTGAATATGACTTTGTACTGTTTGAGTAATCTCTCCATTTTAGACCCTGACCTCAGGCATGCTTCAGCTCCGGATACAGTGGATGGGAGAGGAAGACAGAGAGGGAGAGGTAAAGCGAGAGAGGAGAGAAGGATCAAGAGGGAGAGATGTGAGATAGAGGCAGAGGGAAAGATAGAGAGAGGGAGTGGCGTGAGGTAGAGGTGTCCGATAAAGCATGTAGGTCACATTGAGAGGCGGTGGGTTCCTGGTGATGACATCACTACCGTCACCATCACTGCTGCTGCTAACACCTTACCAAGGACAAACCGTGCACTTGTTACATAGAAAAAGGGAGAGACAGAAAGAGGGAGGCTGAGGAAGAGAGAGTCAAGGGAGGGAAAGATGGAGAAGAGAGAAGGAGGAGGAGTGGAGGTAGAGAGATGAGACCAAAACCAGATGGCTCTGTTTGGCTGCCTGGCTGAGTGAATCCTGTGTTTGTTTCAAGTGTTTGGGCTTGTGTTTCTACTGGTTTTAGTCCTCCTGACTGTTGTGGATGGCCCTGTAAGTGGGTTATAAAGATCAACATCACTACAATCAGAGCAGAAGATGGTGGATGGATTTGGAATGTAGATGACCCATTGTCCTACCTCCCTCTCCCCTCCTCTACTCTCCTCTCTTTCCTCCTCTCCTCTCTTTCCTCGGCACAGAACATACTGATCTAATGTTAGAGAAGGGATGGATGGATGGATGGATGGATGGATGGAGGGAGGGAGGGAGGGAAGAAGGGGAGGGAAAGTGCAGTGAGGGGGAATTTGAGGAGTAATTAAAGTTGGTTTTGACTTAATCACAGATTATCCATTATATCGACCAGATACTCAAGTGGCAACTCTCATGATTAAATTAAATGTCTTGAAAAATGGAAGGCAGTTCAGGTGGAGGCATGATCAGGTGGGACCATTTTAGTCAATGAGAGGGCAGATATGAGTGTGAACAACAGGCACAAATCCGATATAAAGTGTTTTTTTTATCAAAGTTGCCGGGATGTCACGTGTCCTACTTATATCATTAGACTTGTAGCAACCTAAGCATTACGAAACTTATGTTCGATCAAATAAGCCACATGCATCAAATAAGCCATTACATTTTTTGTTGACCAAATTCAACACTCTCATTGACCTCCATGCAAAAACTCCTCGCTTGTTTAGGCCAAAAAATTGAAAAGACAGATTTTGGGCCTAGTTATCCCTCTCGCTTCGCCTCTTCCTCTCTGACCTAATTAAATCTCTCTTCTTGACGTACACACAGGGGGAGGCTTGGAAGTAAGATTTGTATTACGTAAGATGTGCAGAATAAGATATTACATGGAGTTCTTTAAACACGCCAGCTTATTAGTAATGCAAAGCCTTAGGCTGCATTAGGATGAATTATATAATTGCCATCATTTTCATAAATGCATGGTAACATTCAGCTGTCAGCCAGCAAACTGAGCTGCTCACCAACTATTCATATGGATGACTTTATATACACTAAATATACAAAAGTATGTGGACAGCCCTTCAAATATGTGGATTCTGCTATTTCAGCCACACCCGTTGCTGACGGGTGTATAAAATTGAGCGCACAGCCATGCAATCTCCATAGACAAACATTGACAATAGAAGAGCTCAATGTGATATCATCATAGGATGCTACCTTTTCAACAAGTCAGTTCGTCAAATTTCTGCCCTGCTAGAGCTGCCCCAGTCAACTATAAGTGCTGTTATTGTGAAGTGGAAACGTCTAGGAGCAACAGCGGCTAATCCGCAAAGTGGTAGGCCACACAAGCTCACAGAACGGGAGCGCCGAGTGCTGAAGCGCGTAGTGCATAAAAATCATCTGTCCTCGGTTGCAACACTCACTACCGAGTTCCAAACTGCCTCTGGAAGCAACGTCAGTTCAAGAACTGTTTGTCTGGAGCTTCATGAAATGGGTTTCCATGGCCGAGCAGCCGCACACAAGCCTAAGTTCAAAATGCGCAATACCAAGTGGCTGGAGTGGTGTAAACCTTGCTGCCATTAGACTCTGGAGCAGTGGAAACGCGTTCTCTGGAGTGGTGAATCACGCTTCACCGTCTGGCAGTCCGTCCGACGAATCTGGGTTTGGCGGATGTGCCAACTGTAAAGTTTGGTGGAGGAGGAATGATGGTCTGAGGCTGTTTTTCATGGTTCGGTCTAGGCCCCTTAGTTCCAGTGAAGGGAAATCTTAACGCTACAGCATACAATGACATTCTAGATGATTCTGTGCTTCCAACTATGTGGCCCTTTCCTGTTTCAGCATGACAATGCCCCTGTGCACAAAGTGAGGGCCATACAGAAATAATTTGTCAAGATCGGTGTGGAAGACCTTGACTGGCCTGCACAGAGCCCTGACCTCAATCCCACCGAACCTTTTTGGGATGAATTGTAACGCCGACTGCGAGCCAGGCCTAATCGCCCAACATCAATGCCCAACCCCATTAATGCTCTTATGGCTGAATGGAAGCAAGTCCCCGCAGCAATGTTCCAACATCTAGTGGAAATCCTTCCCAGAAGAGTGGAGGCTGTTATAGCAGCAAAGGGGGACCAACTCCATATTAATGCCTATGATTTTGGAAAGAGATGTTTTGGTCATGTCGTGTAGTTTCCACAATCATTCTATCAACAGACGATCAAGATTTGTTTAAGCTTACACAAATACTATTTCTCTGAATAGGTTGATTAAATTGGCCTCAAGATCAGGCGAGTGCAATAGAATGGAGTGCATGAGATCAGATCAAGTGGTCTGTGTGTGGATAAATGTAGTGGGGTGGTGGGGGCCGAGTGGGGCTCTGTGCAGGCCTGCTTAATGACTCAAAACTGGAGCCTCTGATGAAAGGTAAGAAGAAAATCATGGATAGAGCTAAATATAGGAGACAGGAAGAGAGGGATGAGGGAGAGAGCGATGGGAAGTAGATGGTGATCACTCTTTAGTGTTTAATCTGCAGTTGGAGAGTGGTTGGAGAGAGTGTGTGTGCGTGGGCTGGATGTGGACGCCTTCCAGATGAGTAAGTATAACACAAATGCTTGGTTAGGCTAATCTGATCTGTGGTATAAGGTGGTGGTTAGGAGCTGTGTGTGTGTGTGTGTTTGTGTGTCTGCTTGCTTGTGTGTATTTGTTTGTGTTTGTTTGGTTATAGTTTCTCTCTGCTGTGCAGCTGAAAAGCAGCAAATGGATTAGCCAGAGCCACACATTGTGAAATTGATTAAAGTTTATTTCAAGCTTTAGTACTCTGGGCCATTACTCATAACAGGGCTGGTAATATCGCCACACACAGAGACTCTAGGGAGACTGAGGGAGCATCGTATCTCTCTATAAAGCAAAGGAGGGCTGTTTGTGCCTGAGTGTGTGTGCCTGTGTGTGTGCCCGTGTGCCTGTGCGTGTGCCTGTGTGTGTGCCCGTGTGTGTGCCCGTGTGTGTGTGTGTGTGTGTGTATGCTTGTCTGTGTGTATGTGGCTTTCAAAGTAAAAGGTGGACAGTGAAAGGGGGTGAGTGGAGAATAAATACAGCATATTTGGCAGAGCAGGGGTGTGAACAGATTAAGTGTGGGAGCAGAGGGGGGAATATGAGGAAGATGTAGCTGAATAAGGGATGAGTGGAAATGCCAAGTTTAATGTGAGCTTGCCTGTGTGGTCTGGTAAACATTGCCTTCTGAGGAAGATCCCTGTAGAAGTAACAGTGGTGCACACCAGATTATGAGGTGTGTGTGTAGGTGTGTTCCAGTGGAGGCTGCTGAGGGGAGGAAGGCTCATAATAATGGCTGGAACGGAAACCGTGTTTGGTGTATTTGATACCATTCCACTAATTCTGCTCCGGCCATTACCACGAGCCCGTCTTCCCCAATTAAGGTCCACCAACCTCCTGTGGTTTGTTCGTTAGTTCATGAAAAGGTTTAAGGCTTAAACATGTTTCAGTTCGGCTGGCGGCTAGCCGAAGTTGGCTAAGTGAAACCAAACGAGGTTGCTCGCATACTCCCTTAAAATACCTTTATTTAAAAAACGAAAAAGAAGCAGCTATAGTACTGTTTTTGTCCATTTTAAAACGCCGTAGCCAGCATACACTTCCTCAAAATAGTCCAAATGAATCTAAGATAACTCAGGATATCTGGCAACAATTTGGGCGTTTTTGGCAAGGAGATTTTAGTCGCACAATTTTACATCAAAGTAAGATGTAAAAATAAGGGGAAAAAATGCATGAAAACAAGTAGTCTCGTTGAATGACAACAAATACTTTATTCAAGAATCCCTACTGTTGACTAATCACAGACGTAGGGGCGTAGACTTTGGATCCAAACTTTGGCTTGCCTCTAGAAAAAAAAATGTGTCTGCATGAACAGCTGAAAAATCCCACAGGAAAGTCCAAAACAAACATAAATGTCACAAAATGTTGTCATAATATATGTACGAACCCTTCCGAACTGTTTAAACTGGGAAGCATGCGGACGCCTTTAGACATGAACACACACACGCTTTGACAGAGGGTGTGTGTGTTACTTTTGCCCTTAAAGCGCACACTCTGAGTTGTCGCTCAAACAGTCTGCTATGCTCAGAGCGTGGTTCTGATCCTGGTAGTGCGGAGACAGCATCACCCCCCACATACCACAGTGGCCCATTAGAGCATCCAGTGGTAACCCTCCTGTCCTTCATAGAGGGGATCTGGCCGTTGGTTCTTAGTAGTGTTGACACCTCTCTGCAGAGTGATCTACTTCCCCAGGTCAGGTCTGTGAGTTTGAGGTGGAAGCAGAGCTGGGATGTGTTAGACTCTTGAGCTCTCTGGAACACCATCTCTCTTCCTCGCTGGTGGACTTTATGAAAGAGAGCGAGAGCAACGGACATTACAACTTACCAATTACCAATACCTGCTTCTCCCTCTTTCCCCTTATCTTCCTGCTACTGCTGGGACTTTGAAAAGAGTGTGTGTGTGTGTGTGTGTGTGTGTGTGTGTGTGTGTGTGTGTGTGTGTGTGTGTGTGTGTGTGTGTGTGTGTGTGTGTGTGTGTGTGTGTGTGTGTGTGTACATGTGTGAGCGTGTGTGAAAGCTTTGAAGGGAGGGAGTGTGTTGGTGGGTGTGTGTGTGTGGAATGGTTGCTGGTGTCTGACTGATAGGGAACCAGGTTCTGCCTTCTGTCTCATTCATCTGCTGTTGACATTCAATGCGATTTCCTCTTTGAGGGGAGTGATGCGTCGCCTTATTAATTATGCCTGAAATATTAAAAAGACTTCATCATGCATGAATTATTAATTCATTTCGCTGAGATCATGTTGGCGAAATATTTCCCAGTTTTGTCGTACATCATCCTGGAGGGACGGCGGGAGGAAGGAGATGGCATCCCAGTAAACAAACTGAGGAGGTGTGTGCGTGTGTGTGTGTCTGCGTGCATGCGTGCGTGCATGTGTTCTTGCTTGAGTTAGTGTGTTCATGTCTAATAAACAGAGCAGGTTGCTTCACTCATAAAATATTTTTAAGCTTCTCCCCTTTTCCTTCTCTTTTTTCCTCAATCTCTCTGAAGGTCTCTGATTTGATGCTCTATATGGATGTAAACATACAACTTGAAGGTCACAGATCAAGTATAATTTATTTCAGTTGGAAAGTCTACTAATTCTAATTCTATGCATAGCAATTATCCCATATCTTCATAGGCAGAGTGTGAAAGGGGAACTTCACAAGGATAATGGTTAGGCAAGGTGATAGGGAGGAGAGATGTGAGAAAGACAGAGGCAGAGAGAAACTCATTCATACCTCCAGTAGTTTAACATGCAGCTCAGGTCCAGGAGAGTTTAGAGATGTCATTAGTCTCCTAAAGCCTGATGGTAACTATCGCAGAGAGTGAAAGGAAACACAATTAAAATCAATTGAAAAAGGAGGCGTAGACACCCCGATTGATCCTGTATTCAATGTTCTTATGGACGTTTTCCATTACAATGTAATTGTCAGTGTGGCAAGGATGAATACTTGGATAGTTTTGCCCATTCATCTGCACTGGTGTAGCACACACACACACTCTCACAAACACACACTCTCTCTCTCTCTCACACACACACACACACACACACACACACACACACACACACACACACACACACACACACACACACACACACACACACACACACACACACACACACACACACACACACACACACTCTCATACACACACACTCTCACACACACACACACACTCACTCTCATACACACACACTCTCAAACACGCACACACACACACACACACACTCTCAAACACACACACACACCATCATAGTAATGACTTTAAATATACACTACATGGCCAAAGTATGTGGATGAGTGGATCCGGCTATTTCAGCCACACCCATTGCTGACAAGTGTATAAAATCGAACACACAGCCACGCAATCTCCATAGACAACCATTGGCAGTAGAATGGCCACACTGAAGAGTGACTTTCAATGTGGCACCATCATAGGATGCCACCTTTCCAACAAGTCAGTTCATCAAATTTCTGCCCTGTTAGAGTGGCCCCAGTAAACTGTAAGGGCTGTTATTGTGAAGAGGAAATGTCTAGGAGCAACAATGGCTTAGCCATGAAGTGTTAGGCCACAAAAGCTCACAGAACGGGTCTGCCGAGTGCTGAAGTGCATAGCGCGTAAAAATCGTCTGTCCTCAGTTGCTACACTCAATACCGAGTTCCAAACTGCCTCTGGAAGCAACTTCAGCACAATAACTGTCTGGGTTTGGCGGATGCCAGGAGAATACACATTGTCAACTGTAAAGTTTGGCGGAGGAGGAATAATGGTCTTTGGGCTGTCTTTCATGGTTCGTGCTAAGCCCCGTAGTTCCAGTGAAGGGATGACATTGACATTCTAGATGATTCTGTGCTTCCAATTTTGTGGCAACAGTTTGGGGGAGGGCCTTTCCTGTTTCAGCATGACAATGCCCCCATGCACAAAGCGAGGTCCATATAGAAATGGTTTGTCGAGATCGGTGTGGAAGAACTTGACTGGCCTGCGCAGAGCCCTGACCTCAACCCCATCGAACACATTTGGGATAAATTGGAACGCTGACTGCGAGCCAGGCCTAATCGCCCAACATCAGTGCCCAACCTCACTAGTGCTCTTGTGGCTGAATGGAAGCAAGTCCCCGCAGCAATGTTCCAACATCTAGTGGAAAGCCTTCCCAGAAGAGTGGAGGCTGTTACCGCAACAAAGGCGGGACCAACTCCATATTAATGCCCATGATTTTGGAATGGGTGTACATATGGGAGGACAATAGATGTTGCCGTGTAAGGTGTGTGTCTATGTGTTGGATGTTGCAGTGTAAGGTATGTGTCTATTCGTTGGATGTTGCTAGGCTGTCTGTAGAACCCCCTTTCTCTTTGACTTTGTAACTAAGGTAAAGCTCATGGGACTCAGGAGTGCTAATCTACACAGATTACTCTGGTCCCTCCTCACTGCTAGTGATGTTCCTCTCTGTAGCCTGTTAATCTCCCCCTGCTGCATAGCCTTAAGTGGTACATGCTCTCTTTGGATGTGTTGTCAGACAGTTATTCGGTAAGATGTCTTCCATTTAGAGTTTGCACCTGAGGAAACTGAAGGAACTCTTGTAGAAATTGAACTACATTCCCCAGAGTTCCATTCTATTCAGTACACTAGATATACATAAGTATGTGGACACCGATTCAAATTAGTGGTTTCGGCTATTTCAGCCAGACCCGTTGCTGACAGGAAGAGTGGAGGCTCCCAGAAGAGTGGAAGCTGAATTTAAATTTTTTGTTGTTGTTGTTTTAAACCTTTATTTAACTAGGAAGGTCAGTTAAGAACAAATTCTTATTTTCAATGACGGCCTGGGAACAGTCGGTGTGTGTGTGTGTGTGTGTGGACAGAGGATGTCTAAGGGTAACCCAAGCTCTGATAACCTTAACTTGCCTCGGACATGCAAAAGTGTCTACACACTAATTATTAATAATTTTGTGATCCCTCTGAATTAATAATGTTTTGATCTCTCTCTCTCTCTCTCTCTCTCTCTCTCTCTCTCTCTCTCTCTCTCTCTCTCTCTCTCTCTCTCTCTCTCTCTCTCTCTATTCTTATCTTGATTAATCTTGGTTATCATTCAATGATCAGATCAGACATTTACACTGGCTTGGGGCCCCATTCATCTCTGTCTGAGTGATGTGTCCGTGTGGCTGAGCTACCTCCATCGCTCCCCGGCCCAGGTTCACCTCACACCGCAATCACCTTTTAATTTCCTATGATGTATTAAGCTGGCAGGAACCAATTTTGGAGCTTGAATTGGGCCCTAAATCATCAAATCACTTTCCCGGGCCACCTGTGATTCACCACCCCTGACGAAGAAAGGAAATATATTAGAATGTAAATAAATGAGTAACCTATGATCGCTAACCTAAATATTGTATCGACAGGGTTTTCCCCCCATCTTTTTCTTGAGGGTTGATTGATGGTGGATGGTGGTAGTGCAGCTGAACCCAACCTGAACAGGTTCCTCTACACTGCTGTGCCTTTCAGCTGCCTTCGAACAGCTTCCTCTCCCTCCCCAGAAACAGAAATAGCCCTCCGGCAACCCCATCATCTATTTCAGACACCGCCACATACGGAAACACTTAGCACACAATCCCCATTAAGAACAGGAGGAAGAGCAGGGTATTCCCATCCTAAATTATTATTCTGCTGCTGCTATGTTTAGATGCTCCCTTGTTTAACCTATGATTAGAATAGACTGGATGGATAATAGGGTGTGTACTGTAGCAGGGTCTTTGCTCCAGCCAAGCAGAAGCGTTTAGCCTGCATACAGAGCAGCAGGCTGTTTTGCTGTGTCATGGTGGGGCTCTGAGTAGTGGCTGGTAGTTCAAATACTCATGAGTGTATCTGACGGGGGTATAGATGAGCCACGTGCCTCCCAGAGCTTGAGTCATAACAGATGGCATTTTAGGAGGGACACATTAGTAATGGAATGGCAGTTTGGTGTCTTACAGTGAAGAAGACGCTCTATTAAGGACGGTATATTGTTATGCCCTAATATGCAGTGTGTAATGATAGCCATGGTTATTACTATATAGTAGGATTATTATTTCCCAATATGTTTTGACCTGGACGTGTTGAGACAAGGCTGTACAGCAGTGTGATTACTGTCCTGAGACTGCAGTAGCAGTGTGGTTACTGTGCTGAGACTGCAGTAGCATTGTGGTTACTGTCCTGAGACTGCAGTAGAAGTATGATTACTGTGCTGAGACTGCAGTAGCAGTGTGGTTACTGTGCTGAGACTGCAGTAGCAGTGTGGTTACTGTCCTGAGACTGCAGTAGCAGTGTGGTTACTGTTCTGAGACTGCAGTAGCAGTGTGGTTACTGTGCTGAGACTGCAGTAGCAGTGTGGTTACTGTTCTGAGACTGCAGTAGCAGTGTGATTACTGTCCTGAGACTGCAGTAGCAGTGTGGTTACTGTGCTGAGACTGCAGTAGCATTGTGGTTACTGTCCTGAGACTGCAGTAGAAGTATGATTACTGTGCTGAGACTGCAGTAGCAGTGTGGTTACTGTGCTGAGACTGCAGTAGCAGTGTGGTTACTGTCCTGAGACTGCAGTAGCAGTGTGGTTACTGTTCTGAGACTGCAGTAGCAGTGTGGTTACTGTGCTGAGACTGCAGTAGCAGTGTGGTTACTGTTCTGAGACTGCAGTAGCAGTGTGATTACTGTGCTGAGACTGCAGTAGCAGTGTGGTTACTGTTCTGAGACTGCAGTAGCAGTGTGGTTACTGTGCTGAGACTGCAGTAGCAGTGTGGTTACTGTGCTGAGACTGCAGTAGCAGTGTGGTTACTGTTCTGAGACTGCAGTAGCAGTGTGATTACTGTGCTGAGACTGCAGTAGCAGTGTGGTTACTGTTCTGAGACTGCAGTAGCAGTGTGATTACTGTCCTGAGACTGCAGTAGCAGTGTGGTTACTGTCCTGAGACTGTAGTAGCAGTGTGGTTACTGTCCTGAGACTGCAGTAGCAGTGTGGTTACTGTGCTGAGACTGCAGTAGCAGTGTGGTTACTGTCCTGAGACTGCAGTAGCAGTGTGGTTACTTTTCTGAGACTGCAGTAGCAGTGTGATTACTGTCCTGAGACTGCAGTAGCAGTGTGGTTACTGTTCTGAGACTGCAGTAGCAGTGTGGTTACTGTCCTGAGACTGCAGTAGCAGTGTGGTTACTGTGCTCAGACTGTAGTAGCAGTGTGGTTACTGTTCTGAGACTGCAGTAGCAGTGTGATTACTGTCCTGAGACTGCAGTAGCAGTGTGGTTACTGTTCTGAGACTGCAGTAGCAGTGTGGTTACTGTCCTGAGACTGCAGTAGCAGTGTGGTTACTGTGCTCAGACTGTAGTAGCAGTGTGGTTACTGTGCTGAGACTGCAGTAGCAGTGTGGTTACTGTCCTGAGACTGCAGTAGCAGTGTGGTTACTGTGCTCAGACTGTAATAGCAGTGTGGTTACTGTGCTGATACTGCAGAAGCAGTGTGATTACTGTGCTGAGACTGCAGTAGCAGTGTGGTTACTGTGCTGAGACTGCAGTAGCAGTGTGGTTACTGTCCTGAGACTGCAGTAGCAGTGTGGTTACTGTTCTGAGACTGCAGTAGCAGTGTGGTTACTGTGCTGAGACTGCAGTAGCAGTGTGGTTACTGTTCTGAGACTGCAGTAGCAGTGTGGTTACTGTCCTGAGACTGCAGTAGCAGTGTGGTTACTGTGCTGAGACTGCAGTAGCATTGTGGTTACTGTCCTGAGACTGCAGTAGAAGTATGATTACTGTGCTGAGACTGCAGTAGCAGTGTGGTTACTGTGCTGAGACTGCAGTAGCAGTGTGGTTACTGTCCTGAGACTGCAGTAGCAGTGTGGTTACTGTTCTGAGACTGCAGTAGCAGTGTGGTTACTGTGCTGAGACTGCAGTAGCAGTGTGGTTACTGTTCTGAGACTGCAGTAGCAGTGTGATTACTGTGCTGAGACTGCAGTAGCAGTGTGGTTACTGTTCTGAGACTGCAGTAGCAGTGTGGTTACTGTACTGAGACTGCAGTAGCAGTGTGGTTACTGTGCTGAGACTGCAGTAGCAGTGTGGTTACTGTTCTGAGACTGCAGTAGCAGTGTGATTACTGTGCTGAGACTGCAGTAGCAGTGTGGTTACTGTTCTGAGACTGCAGTAGCAGTGTGATTACTGTCCTGAGACTGCAGTAGCAGTGTGGTTACTGTCCTGAGACTGTAGTAGCAGTGTGGTTACTGTCCTGAGACTGCAGTAGCAGTGTGGTTACTGTGCTGAGACTGCAGTAGCAGTGTGGTTACTGTCCTGAGACTGCAGTAGCAGTGTGGTTACTTTTCTGAGACTGCAGTAGCAGTGTGATTACTGTCCTGAGACTGCAGTAGCAGTGTGGTTACTGTTCTGAGACTGCAGTAGCAGTGTGGTTACTGTCCTGAGACTGCAGTAGCAGTGTGGTTACTGTGCTCAGACTGTAGTAGCAGTGTGGTTACTGTTCTGAGACTGCAGTAGCAGTGTGATTACTGTCCTGAGACTGCAGTAGCAGTGTGGTTACTGTTCTGAGACTGCAGTAGCAGTGTGGTTACTGTCCTGAGACTGCAGTAGCAGTGTGGTTACTGTGCTCAGACTGTAGTAGCAGTGTGGTTACTGTGCTGAGACTGTAGTAGCAGTGTGATTACTGTGCTGAGACTGTAGTAGCAGTGTGATTACTGTGCTCAGACTGTAGTAGCAGTGTGGTTACTGTGCTCAGACTGTAGTAGCAGTGTGGTTACTGTGCTCAGACTGCAGTAACAGTGTGGTTACTGTTCTGAGACTGCAGTAGCAGTGTGATTACTGTGCTGAGACTGCAGTAGCAGTGTGGTTACTGTTCTGAGACTGCAGTAGCAGTGTGGTTACTGTGCTGAGACTGCAGTAGCAGTGTGGTTACTGTGCTGAGACTGCAGTAGCAGTGTGGTTACTGTTCTGAGACTGCAGTAGCAGTGTGATTACTGTGCTGAGACTGCAGTAGCAGTGTGGTTACTGTTCTGAGACTGCAGTAGCAGTGTGATTACTGTCCTGAGACTGCAGTAGCAGTGTGGTTACTGTCCTGAGACTGTAGTAGCAGTGTGGTTACTGTCCTGAGACTGCAGTAGCAGTGTGGTTACTGTGCTGAGACTGCAGTAGCAGTGTGGTTACTGTCCTGAGACTGCAGTAGCAGTGTGGTTACTTTTCTGAGACTGCAGTAGCAGTGTGATTACTGTCCTGAGACTGCAGTAGCAGTGTGGTTACTGTTCTGAGACTGCAGTAGCAGTGTGGTTACTGTCCTGAGACTGCAGTAGCAGTGTGGTTACTGTGCTCAGACTGTAGTAGCAGTGTGGTTACTGTTCTGAGACTGCAGTAGCAGTGTGATTACTGTCCTGAGACTGCAGTAGCAGTGTGGTTACTGTTCTGAGACTGCAGTAGCAGTGTGGTTACTGTCCTGAGACTGCAGTAGCAGTGTGGTTACTGTGCTCAGACTGTAGTAGCAGTGTGGTTACTGTGCTGAGACTGCAGTAGCAGTGTGGTTACTGTCCTGAGACTGCAGTAGCAGTGTGGTTACTGTGCTCAGACTGTAATAGCAGTGTGGTTACTGTGCTGATACTGCAGAAGCAGTGTGATTACTGTGCTGAGACTGCAGTAGCAGTGTGGTTACTGTGCTGAGACTGCAGTAGCAGTGTGGTTACTGTCCTGAGACTGCAGTAGCAGTGTGGTTACTGTTCTGAGACTGCAGTAGCAGTGTGGTTACTGTGCTGAGACTGCAGTAGCAGTGTGGTTACTGTTCTGAGACTGCAGTAGCAGTGTGGTTACTGTCCTGAGACTGCAGTAGCAGTGTGGTTACTGTGCTGAGACTGCAGTAGCATTGTGGTTACTGTCCTGAGACTGCAGTAGAAGTATGATTACTGTGCTGAGACTGCAGTAGCAGTGTGGTTACTGTGCTGAGACTGCAGTAGCAGTGTGGTTACTGTCCTGAGACTGCAGTAGCAGTGTGGTTACTGTTCTGAGACTGCAGTAGCAGTGTGGTTACTGTGCTGAGACTGCAGTAGCAGTGTGGTTACTGTTCTGAGACTGCAGTAGCAGTGTGATTACTGTGCTGAGACTGCAGTAGCAGTGTGGTTACTGTTCTGAGACTGCAGTAGCAGTGTGGTTACTGTACTGAGACTGCAGTAGCAGTGTGGTTACTGTGCTGAGACTGCAGTAGCAGTGTGGTTACTGTTCTGAGACTGCAGTAGCAGTGTGATTACTGTGCTGAGACTGCAGTAGCAGTGTGGTTACTGTTCTGAGACTGCAGTAGCAGTGTGATTACTGTCCTGAGACTGCAGTAGCAGTGTGGTTACTGTCCTGAGACTGTAGTAGCAGTGTGGTTACTGTCCTGAGACTGCAGTAGCAGTGTGGTTACTGTGCTGAGACTGCAGTAGCAGTGTGGTTACTGTCCTGAGACTGCAGTAGCAGTGTGGTTACTTTTCTGAGACTGCAGTAGCAGTGTGATTACTGTCCTGAGACTGCAGTAGCAGTGTGGTTACTGTTCTGAGACTGCAGTAGCAGTGTGGTTACTGTCCTGAGACTGCAGTAGCAGTGTGGTTACTGTGCTCAGACTGTAGTAGCAGTGTGGTTACTGTTCTGAGACTGCAGTAGCAGTGTGATTACTGTCCTGAGACTGCAGTAGCAGTGTGGTTACTGTTCTGAGACTGCAGTAGCAGTGTGGTTACTGTCCTGAGACTGCAGTAGCAGTGTGGTTACTGTGCTCAGACTGTAGTAGCAGTGTGGTTACTGTGCTGAGACTGTAGTAGCAGTGTGATTACTGTGCTGAGACTGTAGTAGCAGTGTGATTACTGTGCTCAGACTGTAGTAGCAGTGTGGTTACTGTGCTCAGACTGTAGTAGCAGTGTGGTTACTGTGCTCAGACTGCAGTAACAGTGTGGTTACTGTCCTGAGACTGCAGTAGCAGTGTGGTTACTGTGCTGAGACTGCAGTAGCAGTGTGATTACTGTCCTGAGACTGCAGTAGCAGTGTGGTTACTGTGCTGAGACTGTAGTAGCAGTGTGGTTACTGTGCTGAGACTGCAGTAGCAGTGTGATTACTGCACTGAGACTGAAATAGCTGTGTGATTACTGTGCTCAGACTGCAGTAGCAGTGTGGTTAATGTCCTGAGACTGCAGTAGCAGTGTGGTTACTGTGCTGAGACTGCAGTAGCAGTTTGGTTACTGTCCTGAGACTGCAGTAGCAGTGTGGTTACTGTGCTGAGACTGCAGTAGCAGTGTGGTTACTGTCCTGAGACTGCAGTAGCAGTGTGGTTACTGTGCTGAGACTGCAGTAGCAGTGTGATTACTGTCCTGAGACTGCAGTAGCAGTGTGGTTACTGTGCTGAGACTGCAGTAGCAATGTGGTTACTGTGCTCAGACTGCAGTAACAGTGTGGTTACTGTGCTGAGACTGCAGTAGCAGTGTGATTACTGTGCTCAGACTGCAGTAGCAGTGTGGTTACTGTGCTCAGACTGTAGTAGCAGTGTGGTTACTGTCCTCAAACTGTAGTAGCAGTGTGGTTACTGTGCTCAGACTGTAGCAGCAGTGTGATTACTGTGCTCAGACTGTAGTAGCAGTGTGGTTACTGTGTTGAGACAAGGCTGTACAGAAGTGTGGTTACTGTGTTGAGACAAGGCTGTACAGCAGTGTGGTTACTGTGTTGAGACAAGGCTGTACAGCAGTGTGGTTACTGTGTTGAGACAAGGCTGTACATCAGTGTGGTTACTGTGTTGAGACAAGGCTGTACAGCAGTGTGGTTACTGTGATCAGACTGTAGCAGCAGTGTGATTACTGTGTTGAGACAAGGCTGTACAGCAGTGTGATTACTGTGTTGAGACAAGGCTGTACAGCAGTGTGGTTACTGTGTTGAGACTGTAGCAGCAGTGTGCAGGCTACCTGTTTGACTCTTGGCTAGTAAACAACATAATGTTGTGGTGTGATCCAGATCAGAGCTCCCTGGCGCTGGGCTAATGTTAGACCTGCTGACAGGGCCTGACACACACACACGTGTGTTCCCATGGCATGTGTGATGAAGTGCATCGGCATGATGGTGACCCCCCTGTCCTTGTGTGCTGGGCGCGCTGCTCCCCTGTGTTATTAAAGGCCCTAAAGATGAAAAATCACTCACTATTTATTAATCAATGTGCCTCAGACAGCCAACACACAGGCGAGGGACCAGACTAATAATAATAATAATAATGTGTGTGTGTGTATGTGTTTAGAACACACAGTCCCTTACAGCAGCGCCATACACACATACACATCGCTACAAGTTGCTTCAGCTCTGTTGCCAGATGCTTGGTGGGATTGGTGTACATAGTCCCAGATCCTATCTCTCTTGCTCCTACTGGTCCTCTACATGTGGATCAAATGAACTCAATCCCCACTGAGCTAATCCAGCATGGAATTTGCAGCCCTATGATCCCACTGGGTAAGGATTCAATTTCATCACCTCTGTGTCATCATCCCAGACCAAAATGTCTGTATTGGTTTGTGAATTATTTCCCCATAGTTGCTCATACCTTTACTATATTTTAATTAGATATATTAACTCTAAGTTATCTCATATATTTGAAGTACCATCTTATGCTGTCTCCTATTGGATAAGCACACAGTGCACCAGAGGAGCTGTAATGCCATTGGCTGCTTGTGCTGCCCGTCTTCATTGGTACTGAAAACCAGGTAGGGTAACAAATAGGCTATATTAAGTGGAAAAGTAGCTCCTGAAGCCATACAATATACATTTCAAAATCTGCTGCAAAGGCTTGCGGCAGATTACACTCCTACTGAATACACATTCCTGTGGCTTATTGGCTTACAGGGTATTTAATATGCTCCAAACAGCCACATGTGACAGTGTGGAGTCTATGGAACACACACTGCTGAGAGACAGGAGACTCAGGGCAGACATGGGCAAACAAAGCACAATGATGGGGGGAAGAGGAAGTAGAGTGTTTCACAGAGAGAAAAAGCGAGTGTAGGGCCTCCCGGGTGGCGCAGTGGTTAAGGGCGCTGTACTGCAGCGCCAGCTGTGCCACCAGAGACTCTGGGTTCGCGCCCAGGCTCTGTCGTAACCGGCCGCGACCGGGAGGTCCGTGGGGCGACACACAATTGGCCTAGCATCTTCCGGGTTAGGAAGGGTTTGGCCGGTAGGGAAATCCTTGTCTCATCGCGCACCAGCGACTCCTGTGGCGGGCTGGGCGCAGTGTACGCTAACCAAGGTGGCCAGGTGCACGGTGTTTCCTCCGACACATTGGTGTGGCTGGCTTCCGGGTTGGATGGCGCTGTGTTAAGAAGCAGTGTGGCTTGGTTGGGTTGTGTATCAGAGGACGCATGAATTTCAACCTTCGTCTCTCCCGAGCCCGTATGGGAGTTGTAGCGATGAGACAAGATAGTAGCTACTAAAAACAATTCACGAAATTGGGGAGAAAAAGGGGTAAAATTCAAACAAAAAAAACGAACAAAAAAAGCAAGTGTAATTGTTTACATTCAGAATGCTATGGATCACACCATGGCTGATACCAAGCAGCAAGAGAGAGAGCAAGATGGAGAATGTGGACAGTAGGGATGCACAATATATCGGTAAGCATATCGGAATCGGACGATATTAGGTAACAATGCCAACATCGGCATCACAGCTGATGTGCATACCTATATAACGTAGGTAGATGCCACAAAAAATATTGCGCTACATGTGCAACACAGCATTCCTAACCTAGCCCACAATGTCTGCTGTGTGGATCGCGCAGTCATTTGAAAGAGTAAGACAATTTCAGCGAGACAACTCAAAGGCGAAATCCATCAACGCCAAGATAATGGAATTCATTGCCCTTGACAATCACCCGTTCCCTGTTGTGGATGATGTTGGCTTTCGCCGACTGGTCGAGCACCGGTACACACTACCAAGTAGGCGCTATTTTCAGATGTTGCCCTACCGGAGTTACACAGTATTGTTGAAGACACACAGACACAAATGGAGAAGATGGAAACGGACACAGTGACGGTGCGCAGGAAGAGAGCATGTTCACTGCTTGACATGTATGATGAAATCCTGGTTGTGACTGAACAAATGAACAACAAAACAGCATAGCAAGTTAAATAAAGAGGTTTTACTGATAATGGTCAGTGTGTGTGTGTGTGTGTGTGTGTGTGTGTGTGTGTGTGTGTGTGTGTGTGTGTGTGTGTGTGTGTGTGTGTGTGTGTGTGTGTGTGTGTGTGTGTGTGTGTGTGTGTGTGTGTGTGTGTGTGTGTGTGTATCAACTATTTAACTGAACTAGAATGTTTAAAAGGCCACGTTTTTTCTTTGGCAAGGAAAATATTGGATATCGATATCAGCCAAAAATGTCATATGTAGACAGAGAGAGAGGGAGAGGGTGGGGGGAGAAGAGCGAGAGAGAGAGTGTGAGAGAGGGGGAGAGGGGGTGGAGAGAGAGAGGGAGATACAGACGATGAACCCATTGAGTGAGAGGCTGATAGACAGGATGAAAGTAAGAGTGATGGAGAGAAAGGGTAAAAGAAGGAGAGACAGTACATTTGGAGGTGTAAGTATGTTGGGTGGGGGTTAATATTACTCAGTTAACCGATATGATTGTGTGTGTGTGTGTGTGTGTGTGTGTGTGTGTGTGTGTGTGTGTGTGTGTGTGTGTGTGTGTGTGTTTGAGGGAGAGAGAGTGTGTGAGGCAGGCAGGCAACTGGAGGGGCATTCCTCTTCCCTGACGGCTGTTCCCATGTTATCACACCCATCTACACAGTCGCTATGGTGATGGATCGCACTGCGTCCCCTGCACCCTCTTTATTGCAGATGTTTAGCAGTTTATAATTGAAAATCCGGGGGGAAATTATTGGTCAATCTTTCTTCCCGAATACCGGCACTATCGATCGGCTCCGGGAGCTGCTGGAAGTAAAAATGATGTCATCAGAGAGTTGGACATTGATTATTCCAGAAACGTCCCAGGTTTAGGAGTATAGAGAATCGGCTCAGTAGGACGTAGTACATACTGCCATACTGTATGAATCATGTGAAGATCCAACAGAATGGTGAATTCCTCACTTGGCAACACCCAATTACATGATGGCATTTTGTCAAATTCCATCACAGCAGGGTAACAGAGAGAGGGTGGTCAAGTTAGTATTGGAATCTGAAGAAGCCTACATAGATACAAAAGGCTATATACAGTAAGCTATTATATCCAACAAACAGTGAAAAACGTATTGCATTATTTCATGATTTCCATGATTTTACCATGATTTCATGGTTATTCAAACCCTCTAGTCATCAGCACTATGAACCAGCCAATCCTAAGCTTCCATGACTGGACACTGTTGATATATGATTCATAAGGGCCTCAGCACACAAGGGCCATTCTGCCCGTCTCATTGGCTATCACTTCATTACCCAGCCCTCCCCACTGCAGTTATCTGCTGTGAAGTGAATTACACGAGTGCCTATTGATTTTTGTTCTTATTCCAAAGCAGCGGGCATGTTTAGAGAGTAAACCTATTGCTTTCTCCCTAAGCGCTCCATTGTGATGCTTAATCTGCACACTGTCTAATTGGCGTCACTAAAGAGCACCTTGTTGGCTAGAAATGTATTGTCAAGAGCTCAACCAGAGTTAGCAGCTGTGTCTGGAGGTCGTATAGAGGGACAGAGGTGGACAGGGGGAGGGGGGAAAAGGAGAGTGTGGATAGGGAGAGAGAAAGGGAGATGGGGGAGAGGGGTGAGAGGGGAGTGGGAGAGAACAAATGCAGAGAAGGTGGGGAGGGTATAGTGAGGAAGAAAAAAGGGAAAGAGGTTTGAGGGAGTTGAAAGGGAGAGAGAAGACTCAGGCAGGCAGAGGGAGAGAAGTGTCTCTGGTCCTCCTCATCTCTCCAGCAGTATTGATATTTGCAATTATAAGTATCCCATACTCTTCTTCAGGTCCGAACAGGATTAAAACAATTACATCACAACAAAACACAACAACAGTCTTGGGCGCCTTGAAGCCTTCTTCACAACAATTGAACCGCTCTCCCTGAAGTTCTTGATGATCCGATAAATGGTTGATTTAGGTGCAATCTTACTGGCAGCAATATCCTTGCCTGTGAAGAAGCCCTTTTTGTGCAAAGCAATGATGACAGCACATGTTTCCTTGCAGGTAACCATGACTGACAGAGGAAGAACAATGATTCCAAGCACCACCCTCCTTTTGAAGCTTCCAGTCTGTTATTCGAACTCAATCAGCATGACAGAGTGATCTCCAGCCTTTTCCTCGTCAACACTCACACCTGTGTTAACGAGAGAATCACTGACATGATGTCAGCTGGTCCTTTTGTGGCAGGACTGTAATGCAGTGGAAATGTTTTTTGGGGATTCAGTTCATTTGCATGGCAAAGAGGGACTTTGCAATTAATTGCAATTCATCTGATCACTCTTCATAACATTCTGGAGTATATGCAAATTGCCATCATACAAACTGAGGCAGCAGGCTTTGTGAAAATTTATATTTGTGTAATTCTCAAAACTTTTGGCCACGACTGTAGAGTGCATGTGTTAGAGTGTATGTGCAAATGCATGTGTGTGCCTCTTCACAATCCTCGTTGTACCGTGAGGAGTTGTTTTATCTGTTTTTTTTTTAATCAGATTTTACTGCTCGCTTGAGGTACTTAGAAGAGAGTTCCATGTAGTCATGGCTCTATGTAATACTGTTCATTTCCCAGAGTCTGTCCTGGACTTGGGGTCTGTAAGAGACCCTTGGTGGCATGTCTTGTGGGGTTTGTATGGGTGTCTGCGCTGTGTGTTAGCTGTTTGAACAGACAGTTCGGTGCTTTCAACACGTCAATACCTCTCACAAAGACAAATAGTGATGTAGTCAAGCACATTGAGCCAGCAGATATTGACATGCATGTTATTGATATTAGCCCTCTGCGTATATTTAAGGACCAGGCATGCTGCTCTGTTCTGGGACAACTGTAATTTGCCTATTTCCTTATTTGTGGCTAGGACCTGTAGGACCTGTAAAACTAGGACCTGGAGGACTTGTTTTGTTGATTGTGTTGTCAAGAAAGCAGAGCAGCGCTTTATCAACGACAGACCTCTCCCCATCTTATCTACCATTGCATCAATATGTCTTGACCATGTCAGTTTACAATCTAGGGTTACACCAGGCAGTTTAGTGTATTCAACTTGCTCAATTGCCACCTTATTCATTTCAAGATTTAGTTGAGGTTCAGGGTTTAGCAAATTATTTGTCCCAAATAAATTATTTTAGTTTTTTATATATTTACCACTTGCTTATTTACTTGCCTCCCATTCTAAATCTGACTGTAACTCTTTGTTAAGTGTTGCAGTGATTTCACTGTCTGTTGTAACTGACATACAGTATAATGTTGAGTCATCAGCGTACCTAGACACACACGCTTTACTCACTGCTAGTGGTAGGTCATTAGTACAATTTTTATACCGTAAGTGGTCAAGACAGCTGCCTTGAGGTATGCCATACTCTATCTGGTTTATGAAAGGCTACCATTAAAAATAACTCTGTGTTCTGTTTGATACTGTAGGTAACTCGATCCACTGTAAAGCCATGACACATACGTTTTTTTCAGCAGCAGACTATGATCGATGAATGCTAATAAATCAGCTCCCACAATTTTCTTATTATTAATTTATTTCAGCCAATCATCAGTAATTTGTCTTAGTGCATGTTGAGTGCCCTTCCCTATGAGCGTGCGGAAAGTCCATTGTTAATTTAAAATAGTAGACTGTTTCCTCAAGCTCAAGCTCGTGCCCTTAAACGAGGATAAAATGTGCATTAAAGAAAGCACAATGGGCGTGATATCATCATCACCCCAGGAATAGATCACAGGGCTCATCAACAACCTCTGAATATGCGTGGCGCCTGCTAATGTATTTAAATAGCATGGAAAGCATGGCGTAATAGGCAACGAGGGTGGATGATGGAGGCATGCGGGTGGTGCAGGGGGGTGGCAGCGTGCCTAATGGGCTCAATGGTTCATTACTGGGACACCAGGTACTCAGAGCTACAGTCTCTATCCATAGAGAGGACACTAATCCACTACTGGACAGCTCTGCTACTATTACCACATTGTGATCTAAATCTAAAAGACAATTTGTTTGAAAGAGAGCATGTCCATTTTAAATAACTACTTAGTAGTTATGGTACAGTATACAGTTAATTTGGCAACAACAGCACCAAACTGAAGCAATTTTGTATGTGGTCCCTCGGGGTAAACTGTCAGTTGGCCACAGCATCTCTGTGTGGTACCAAGGTTGGTACCCAGCTGCCTGTAGTACAAGGTGTCAGTCTCCATCTGTGGTTCGAGATGGAACGTACGTTACAACTGCTGCATTATGCATGGGGAGATCCAGTAATGTAAAATGACCAGCCAGGTGGAGTGGTCTGTTGTGATGAACAGTTGATGGGCATGACTCTGAAATGATTCTCAAGTGGTCACCCAGGACTTCTTTGCATCTTGAAGATGCACATGTCACAGTGCAGAGCTGTTTTTGGTTCTCTCACAGGACACATTAAGTGTTTATTGAATTTTTCAATCAAATTACATTTTACGATCAAATCTGCAAACAATGATTCATTTTTGACTGGGCTTGACTAGATGAGCCTCTCCTGACATCTGAAATAAATCCTCTGAGAACCAAAAATAGTTCAGGACTGTTCGGGTTTGTTGTTAGATATTCATCAATCTTTTTTTTATTATTACATTTGTAATAAGTGACAAACAGCTGTTATAGTCTTTTTCATATGGTCTCTGTCTTGTAGAGGGAAAGAGAGGAAGATAACAAGACTAATCCAGTTCCACAGATGACTGTGTAACTGAAAGGAGCATAGGGATGCTGTCATCCCATCACGTTGAACACTGATAGTCCCACCGGTGACGTCATTTTATTTTTAATTTTTTTTCTCCTCCTCGACTTGGAGAACGGATGTGCCAGTCCGTCCATCTGCCCATTACTCTGCTAATCAAAAGGTTAATGTCACTTCTGTTCTTGCCTGATATCCGTCTCGCTGCACACGCCCACCCTCCTGGCTAGTCATTAAACCAGCATACAGTTTGGCATTATCTTTCTCTCATCTGCTAATGAATTGCTTAATAACAGTAATTAATACAGCTCGGCTAGTCGACGACCAGATAGCAGAGTTGTGGCTTTGGGTCAGGAGAAACATTTGTCACTGCAACAGAAGAAAAAAAATAGAAGTGATCTGAATTGACGAAAGTATGGAGAGAGATTTTTTTGTCATGTTTTGTCAAGGAATGTTCTGTGTGGATATGTAGTCAAATGGCTCCTCCTTACATGTTCTTTTTACTTCTACTTCAAGATAAAGTTTATGTTGAGAATATTACTCAACACTTATTCCTTTGTTATGGTTGATTCCCCCTTATCGATCTTGGTGGGAAGAAAAAGCATTCAACAAATGAAAAATGGAATTTGACAAAAGCTCTATTTAGGACTTTATTTAGCAGAGATTGCAACGGAAAGCGGTCAGGTCTGGTTCAAGGAGTTTTTAATGGAAATGGCTAGAAAGTGTGGGGGCCCTTGAGAGAAATGGAGAGGGTGGAGAGGTCAGTCTGGGGGAACAGCTCTCTATTAAAGCTAAGAGGGTAACAGAGGCTTGAGGGATGGGGTAGAGGGAGATATGGGGGAAGGGAAATGTAGAATAAAAGAGGAAAGCAAGGAAAGGGAAGAGAGGTAGAAGTACCAGGGGCTGGTTTGGCAGGGCTCCACCCTCTTCTGGAGAAGGCAGGAAACAGGAAGGAGTGAGTAGGAAAGGCATGTTATTTTGGCTCCTTTCAAAGACCTCTGAGAAAATAGGCCCTGCCTGCTGGAGCTACCAGAGCCATAAATCACATAGAGGGAGCTCCTGCTCAACAGGACCCAGAGGTGACCTCAGAGTCACACGCAAGAACACACAGAGACATGCACACTGCACTCCAATGCACACACCCGGACATGCGCGTGGCAGAGGCCTAATCCAAAGCAGAGTTTCACTTACCAGCCTCTAACATACACATGCGCCACCAGAAACACAGACACAAGCTGTCTTTTCCTAATGTCCTCCCTGAAGTGATGATAGAGGCAGGTTGAGTCTTAAATGTACCTGGCTGGGACTCATCTCTGCTGCTGCTGAGCCCATATGAAGCAGTGACACATGCTGAGGCTATTATATTACAGCACTGCTCTTCTCACCCTCTCTCCACACACAACCAGAGCCAATCCATAGTTGGCTGAGTGTAGGGGTTATGCTACTTTGGTGAATTTGCAAGGCATGCAAGACGAGACATTGGGAGATGCAGATTACCAAGACATATGCGCAACATGGTTTGTTCTGACTGCCCTCTCCTCTCTCTCCTTTGCGCTGGCTCGCCAGGGGTGTATTCAACATGGTTATTCTGTTGTGAAAAGTTTCAGAGCAGAAGCAAATGGAACGAAACAGGGAGGGACTTACCTGAATTTATCCTATAGAAACACTTTATTTTTTAAATTTTATTTCACCTTTATTTAACCAGGTAGGCTAGTTGAGAACAAGTTCTCATTTACAACTGCGACCTGGCCAAGATAAAGCATAGCAGTGTGAACAGACAACAACACAGAGTTGTCTTGTTTAAGTTGCTAACTGTTTGGACTAATGACTATACCCCAGCTCTTTCTCTTAGCTAATGATGTAAGTGTGTGTGTAGTCTTTGGGCCTGTTGAGTGTAGAATATCCTATCCCAGCATTTCCCAAACTAGGGGTGGCGACCCAATGTGTTTGAAAATGTGGTTGCGAGAGAAGCTCTGTAAATAACATAGAAAAATTGTGCTACGTTAGTAACCTCTGGTAGCCACTAGATGTGGTTATAGTAAACAGATTGGTTTATGTTTTCTTCCTCCATATGTGGCTCTAACTACAAAATATGATGACCCCATCACTGAAAGATAGGATATGTGTCTTCTGTTTCCCTCTACAATGCCCACAAGCCGCGCAGGACTCATTAGAACAGATTGGACAAGACCAGGCACTAAATCAGAATGGTGAATGATGATGTTCTTTTTACACAGAAGATCATACAAAAGTATTGCCTGATGATCTTCTGAACTTCCAAATAGCTTTCTGCTGCATTTCAGTCAATTCAAACCATACTTCCTTCAGATTGAAATACTGTCAAAAATACTGTCCAACTGATTTGTAACAGACTGTCATTGCCAGAGATAGGCCTAGTGCTTGGTTCTGACTCTGTCTGCCTGGTGGAAAACCTGCATATACTGTGCCCCTCCCCTTTCTTAGCATTTGTGTTCTCGGAAGTACGGAAAATATGCCGTCTCTACCTTTCCAAAAAATACAGAACCTTAGGAGTTGATTCCTGGTAGAGTATAATCTTGACACTCAGAAATGGGAGTCGACGCTCAAGGAATCAATTATATTGGGATCAACTTTCCACCCCTTTGTCATTGTCGTTAACAGTTGGCAGAGAAAGACAGCAGCAAAGTCCTGTATGGCAATACTTTGAGAAGTTAAATGACAGGGAAATGCAAACTTTGCGAGGTGGAATTGATGTACAGTAATGGTAGTACATGTGCAATGCTTAACCATCTGAACAGGACGCACCATGAGACCCAAACCGTTGCTGGCAGCAGCACAGATACATTGTGAATTCACATAGAATGTTGTGCATTTTTCTTAGCATTTTAATGGAAAACCAAGAAAGAAATGTCTGTTGAATGTTGGTCCATTTGTCACATCCTAGCCCAGAGACAGTGAAAACATATCTCCGTCTTCCTATTATTTAGCTTTGTTCCTATATGTTTACTTCATATTGTTGCAGGCTTTTGTAAA
Source organism: Oncorhynchus mykiss (assembly GCF_013265735.2). Lineage (NCBI taxonomy): Eukaryota > Metazoa > Chordata > Actinopteri > Salmoniformes > Salmonidae > Oncorhynchus > Oncorhynchus mykiss. The sequence goes on from NC_048581.1 coordinate 70,215,335, forward strand.
GTACGTGGACCTGATCTGGGAAAACATTCAATAGAACATTGCTAACACTATTGGTTGATGATGTGAAAATATTAATATGACCTTCTGTGGTTGGCCTGATTTATTGGTTTCCTTCCGCCTGAGTAAAGAAAAAGTAATGTCACATGAATGGGAGCAAACTAACAAGCAGCTCGTTTGCATGCAACAGATAAACATTTTGGGGCCGTTTCCGATTTAGGAAATTACACCTTTCTTACGCACACCTTTCCTACACACTTCTCAGTAGTTGGTATTCAGACTTACCTTATGAAGGTGCATAATGGGGTTTGCAAGCGTGATTCCCTTGTGCGCACTGAGTAAATGTGAATCAACCACTGAAAACCCTCCCACTTGCTGGCCAACAGATTTTCGTGTGGAGTACATTTGTCTTAAGCCATCACTTTAAATACTGTGTACCTTTAATTAGAATTTTGTCAACAGACTAGAATACCTCGAAAAAATGAGTTCAGAAAATAGGGATCAATGAAAGAATGCCATCTCTGCATCTTTGTCTCCGTTTCAGCACCAACTGTAGATACAAAAATTGTCTGATCTTGTAGAATATTTAGGAACATTTTAGGGTTAGGAAAGTATTTATGAAGCCTAAAAGAAACTGATTTGGAGAGCATTTATGCACAAAACATATTGATGAATAAAAAAATACTGTGGTTTAATTCATCCTGAAAGTTGTCATATTAAAGTTCAATCCATAAAATATTAGAAGGTGGGAAAAAAAATGTACAGTAGGGGTTGAACAAAAGTCCTATAAATCTACCCTAGTCCTCCCTAATTATGGAACTTAATGACAATAGTCCAGTCATCTGTTATGGCTGTCGTCGGAATGAGACCAAGGTGCAGCGTGGTAGGCGTACATTTCCTTTAATTTAAATGTTCCACCAAAAATAATAAACAACTCAACGAACGTAAAGCTAGGGGTGCAAACACATGCAACAAAAAAAGACAAGATCCCACAACTGAAGGTGGGAAAAAGGGCTGCCTGAATATGATCCCTAATTAGAGACAACGATAGACAGCTGCCTCTGATTGGGAACCATACTCGGCCAACAAAGAAATATAAACATAGATTTCCCACCCTAGTCACACCCTGATCTATCAAATAGAGAATTAAAAGGATCTCTAAGGCCAGGGCGTGACATCATCGTGAACCGTTCACCAGGCTCCAGGATTAACCTGCTACGTGTGGTCTGAGTTCCATAATGATTTAAATAGGCTACTTGTCCTAAATGATTGCGCAACGCCTAATATGATCCACTAATGGTTACGACCCTCAGGAATAACTTCACGGACGTGACAGAGGAAAGAAAGGTAAACAGAATGGAATGACGCAAAATGTATGATACAAATTGAAGACCTAACACTCAAGTGACAGTTATAAATGTATGTGGATATTAACGACGGTTGCTTCCGATAGTGGCTAATATTTAACATGATACAAATTGTAAAATAAAATTAAGAAAAGCCCAGGCATAGGCTATAATTAAAACAATCTAAAAGGAATACATCAACTTGGCAGGTTCAGCCATATAGAAGCCTGTAGCTTGGATGTTCAACGAGGGCATATTCTGAATAACAGCAAAGCTATATATAGCCTATTTCACTGTGGAAAATGGGCCGCAATCATGGCATGTTGATATGATTTTGCTTCCATATATTTGGTTTCACATTCGTCTCCAGGGATCATAAGGGAAAATCATCTAAAACAATTGCTATGTTTATTGTTTTTATCAATAGCTTTTATCCATTTATAAATTACAGTGCTGTTATTTCTATCAACAAAAAGTAGATGCTTTTTTCAGTTGGAACCGGCAGGTTCGCGTGACCTTATTCATGGTTTCCTCACATGTAAAGTTTGGTGGAATTATTACGGAATTAAGTCAAGGTCAGAATACGGCATATCTGTGGACACACCTCCACCACACACACCTTCATTTATTTGATAAACACCCAGAATGAATAGCGGGTGAATAGGATGATCAGAATACGCAGAGAGAAAAATGCACAAAAAGGGAATAAAGTTCAATTTAAACGCACTTAACTCGGGTTGGAATCGGGCCCTTAATGCACAACAAAACAATAACACACAGTAGCACAATACACTCAATGCATCCCTGCATACAAGATGTACATTTCTACACAGTATTCTGTAGAGCTCGAAGCTATTTACATCTCTATTTACATCTTGTTACATCTTGTTGTCTTACGATCTCTTTCCTTTCTGTTTTTCATCTGGTCACTATCCTATAAATACTACTGACCAGGGATAACATGAGGATAGGGGAGTGAAGAGGTGACATGAGGATAGGGGAGTGAAGAGGTGACATGAGGATTGGGGAGTGAAGAGGTGACATGAGGATAGGGGAGTGTAGAGGTGACATGAGGATAGGGGAGTGAAGAGGTGACATGAGGATAGGGGAGTGTAGAGGTGACATGAGGATAGGGGAGTGAAGAGGTGACATGAGGATAGGGGAGTGAAGAGTTGACATGAGGATTGGGGAGTGAAGAGGTGACATGAGGATAGGGGAGTGTAGAGGTGACATGAGGATAGGGGAGTGAATAGGTGACATGAGGATAGGGGAGTGTAGAGGTGACATGAGGATAGGGGAGTGTAGAGGTGACATGAGGATAGGGGAGTGAAGAGGTGACATGAGGATAGGGGAGTGTAGAGGTGACATGAGGATAGGGGAGTGAAGAGGTGACATGAGGATAGGGGAGTGAAGAGGTGACATGAGGATAGGGGAGTGTAGAGGTGACATGAGGATAGAGGAGTGAAGAGGTGACATGAGGATAGGGGAGTGAAGAGGTGACATGAGGATAGGGGATTGAAGAGGTGACATGAGGATAGGGGAGTGTAGAGGTGACATGAGGATAGGGGAGTGAAGAGGTGACATGAAGATAGGGGAGTGAAGAGGTGACATGAGGATAGGGGAGTGAAGAGGTGACATGAGGATAGGGGAGTGAAGAGATGACATGAGGATAGGGGAGTGAAGAGGTGACATTAGGATAGGGGAGTGAAGAGGTGACATGAGGATAGGGGAGTGAAGAGGTGACATGAGGATAGGGGAGTGTAGAGGTGACATGAGGATAGGGGAGTGAAGAGGTGACATGAGGATAGGGGAGTGAAGAGGTGACATGAGGATAGGGGAGTGAAGAGGTGACATGAGGATAGGGGAGTGAAGAGGTGACATGAGGATAGGGGAGTGTAGAGGTGACATGAGGATAGGGGAGTGAAGAAGTGACATGAGGATAGGGGAGTGAAGAGGTGACATGAGGATAGGGGAGTGTAGAGGTGACATGAGGATAGGGGAGTGAAGAGGTGACATGAGGATAGGGGAGTGAAGGGGAAAGATGTGAAATGTGGTGGTAAGTTGACATGGGGAAATGGGAATAAAGGGGAAAAAGAAGAGATGAGGTGAGGAGAGAAGAGAAAAGGACAGGGATAGGAGGGGAAAGGAATAGAGAGGAGAAGAGTGGGGGATATTTTAGCACACCTTTCACTTGGGTCAGCAAATAGACTGACAAATTAATTAAGATAATGACCCATTTAAAAGTAAAGTCCTCAGCCTAGTTGTGTGTGTGTGTGTATGTGTGTGTGTGTGTGTGTGTGTGTGTGTGTGTGTGTGTGTGTGTGTGTGTGTGTGTGTGTGTGTGTGTGTGTATGTGTGTGGGGGGGCGTGGGCGTGGGCATGTGTGTGGGCGTGCGCATACGCGTTTGTGTGTGCTGGTGCGTGTGTGTGTCTTTTTTCCCTTTTTCTAGGACTTTTATTAGGTGAGCAGGGAAAGTATTGATTTCAGAAAAGGGCATAAAAGAGGCTTCTCAGTCTTTGAACAGCAGAGTCAAAGAGCAATGAGGAAAGAGATGAAAACGATGACATTTACTCAGTAATGTGCTCCGGAGCTCAGGACATCCGAGTGGAAGTAACATTATGGATTCTGACTTTCTCTGAATTTCACTTTCACAATCTGCCGGGATGTGGGGCTTTTGTTTGACTCACACACACACACACACACACACACACACACACACACACACACACACACACACACACACACACACACACACACACACACACACACACACACACACACACACACACACACACACGTTCCTTCCTTCCTTACCTCACTTACAGACTAATTTACTCACTACCTAAAATTACATTGTCCCTACTGGGCATTGGTTTGGGCTGTGCTGGTAGTGGAAGGTTGGTAGGTCTAGCATGCGACAGGCCTGGGACAGGGCTGAGGTCTGGGTGGAGCAGCTGGCTTGGCTACAACAAGCAAGTAGAGAGTGGAGCACCAAAATTACATCTGGCCTAATTGTTGTTTTTGCCTGGAAGCTAAAAGCATGCTCTCTGGCCCTCCTGTGGCCCCCACTCCCCTCTCATCAGTCTCCATCTGAGGGGCACCAGAGATGGACACACATACACTCACGTATGCACGCATGTACGCATGCACTCATTCACACACACACACACAGACACAGACAGACACACACACACACACACACACACACACACACAAATCAAGGCTGCTGAATAATTGAGGGAGAGGCAGAGAGTTAGTCAGCCGTTAAATGGCCTAGGTTATAAATAAACAGGTTGACCGTTACAGGTCAGAGGTTACACAGGCTCTGGAGAGGAGATGCTGTCACATAAGACGTGAAAGCTCAGAGTCTTAGTGGAAGCAGACAGTTTAGTTCCTATCAAAATTGTGAGTCAATGCCTTCAGTACTATCAGGTACTCTGTGGTTTCCTTTTCCAAATAATGACTTCAAACACATCTCTGGATAATATTTCATGAGCTGATGTAATGTTGTAGTGCATAAGCATGAGGCCATTTTTGCGGCATCTGTAAACTGACTTATCTGAGAAGTTTATGATCAATCTGAAAATAAGCACAATATTCAGCCTCTTCAACAACCCAGCCCCACCACTACACCCTTCTCTCACCATATGTCTCTTTTTCTCTCTCGCTGCTTTTCTCTCTCTCTCTGCCTTTCTCTCTCTCTGCCTTTCTTTCTCTCTGCTTTTCTCTCTCTCAGTCTTTCTCTCACTCTCCTTTCCCTCTCTCCCCCACAACTCTGTATTTTTAAGGGGCTGTAATCGATCTGTGCTCTGGCTCCGGAGAGATAATCTGTTTGTCAAAGCTCTGAATGGGTGTGCTTGCATCATGGGGGTAGGGGGCCATTGTCTACCTGATCTCCCAGCATCAGCTATCTGTCAACAGAGGCGTGTGCTGGAGGTCAATTCAGACTGTCCCTGTGGGAGTCCATGGGAGAGGGGAACGGAGCGGCAAGGGGAGCGTGTCCCTCCCCAGGTGTCTGTTGTTGGTCTCATGTGGCTCAGTTGGTAGAGCATGTCGCTTGCAACGCCAGGCTTGTGGGTTCGATTCACTACTGTAAGTCACTCTGGATAAGACCATCTGCTAAATTACTAAAGATGTAAATGTAAAATGTTGGGTTAGAGCCCAGCCAAGCTACCAGAGGACAAACCTGACGATAATACTGACTATTCCCTGTTAGCCTGTATGGATGTGCTGAGAGCTGTTAGCCTGTATGAATGTGCTGTTAGGTATAAATGTGCTGTTAGCCTGAATGGATGTGCTGTTAGGTGTGAATGTGCTGTTAGCCTGTATGGATGTGCTGAGTGCTGTTAGCCTGTATGAATGTCTCAGTGCTGTTGGCCTGTATGGATGTGCTGAGTGCTGTTAGCCAGTATGGATGTTTTGAGTGCTGTTAGCCTGTATGGATGTGCTGAGGGCTGTTAGCCTGTATGGATGTGCTGAGTGCTGTTAGCCTGTATGGATGTGCTAAGTGCTGTTAGGCTGCATGGTTGTCCCTCAGCAGCAGGAGAGAACAAAGGACACACCAGGTGACAGAGCAGGTGACAGGCCTGGTGCACGCGGTCTGGGAACCCCAGGGGGGAGGGAGGTGAAGGTTGAGGTGGCCTCTGGAAGTTCTGCCGGACTGATCTGTCTCTTCTCCAGAGTTCCTGTTCCACTGATCCATACATATCACCTTCAATCCCTCTGTGTGTGTGTGTGTGTGTGTGTGTGTGTGTATCTGCGTTATTCACTTTCTATACACAGACTTTGCCCTCTTGATAGGCCTGTATTTCCCTTTCTAATTATTGTTTTCTCTCTTTTTTCCCGTGTTGACCAGTCCTGCTTTCTCACAACAGTTAACAATCTTCATTTTTTCCTTTTTGAGTATTTGTGATAAAGCTTCAATATAGGCTAGTGTGTGTGTGTGTGTGTGTGTGTATGTGTGTGTGTGTGTGTGTGTGTGTGTGTGTGTGTGTGTGCGCGCCAAGCTTTGATGGGATGAAAGGAGCTTTTAGGATGTATGTGGTTGTCTGCTGAAAGCCTCAGAGAGATGTCTGCTTGCCTTGTAGGTGTGTGTACCTGCTTCAGACAGCGACAGGGAGCGAGATGCAGTTTGTGTGTGAGAGAGGAGAAACAGCATGGGAGGACAACACTATTGTGGGTTGTTCATGGCTCTGTTATCCGGGCTAAGTGAATGAGAGAGGAGCGGTTTGACAGCAGGTGTGTATGGCTTGATGAATGACCAATATGAGTGGCAGTGACAGCCCAGGTGAACAGGCAGGGGATGTGCTCTCTGTGGATACCTTTTAACAGCTGGCCAAGTGCATCATGGAATACTTCCCGTGTCTCTTTCCCTCTGCAGTGAGGAGAGGCATTTCTTTTTTTGCGTGCAAAGACACTCCCTCCCTCCACTGCATTAGAACACCTGTGGTTTTGTGTTTTGGATGGGCTCTGCTGGGGGATGGAGTCACTCTTAAAGGAACACAGAGAACATTCCCCCTGATTGTAATTGATGACATCCCACGGAGATGCTAATTAAAACATTATTTCATTATAGAATTCTGGAAAATAACACTGAGAACATGGATTCATGGGAAGAAGTGTACATTTGGGTAGAGAAGGAGGAGAGCTGAAATGCTCTGGCTGCATTCCAGTGGTGTTTAAATATCCTAATTTTCATGTCCCCTTCCCTTCATATTGATCTTTAAGAACATGATGAGTATTTCAATACGGCTGCAACCTCAACACTAGCTAAACAGTGTATTGCCTTCACCTATCAATTTTTTCCACATCAATGGTAATTGAGGAAAGGGGCTGTGTCCGAACATTCTACCATTACTTCCTCCCTTCATCTACTCCTCTCCAATCCTGTCTGATTGGAGGAGATCTGACCACAGGACGGGTCATCAGCCAATTACACCCCTGCCCGCCTGCCTGCCCGTCTATCTATCTGCTGTCTCTCCGTCTCCCCCTGCCTCTTAGCCCTCTACCTCTCATTCCTAATCAGAGCACACATTCTCTTCCTCTCCTTCTCTCCAGCTGTACTTTCCAGTCATGTATCGTCTCTTTCTACACCTCCCTCTATCATTTTCTACATATCACACACTCCCCATCCCTCTTCTGCTCCTCTTTCTCCTTTTCTCCTTTTCTTTCACTCATGTTTTCTTCAATATCTTATATTCTCTTTCATTCCCACTTAGGGACTCTCTTTCTCTCTATCATTCTGTTGTGCTCGCTCTCTCTATCTCTGTTTGTTTCTATCTCTCTGTCTCTCTCCTCTCTTCTCCCTCTCATTCTGTCTCTCTGTTTCTATCTCTTTCACTGTCTCTCTCTCGCTCTCTCTATCTCTGTTTATTTATATCTCTCTGTCTCTCTCCTCTCTTCTCCCTCTCATTCTGTCTCTCTGTTTCTATCTCTTTCACTGTCTCTCTCTCTCGCTCTCTATCTCTGTTTATTTCTATCTCTCTGTCTCTCTCCTCTCTTCTCTCTCTTATTCTGTCTATCTCTTTCACTGTCTCTCTCTCTCGCTGTCTCTTTCTCTGTTTCTGTCTCTCCCCATGTAACCTGTGAAAATGTAAGCTGTGAAGATATAGCTGTGTGGCTGCCTCACTCTCTCAAACACAGCTCTACATTCAAATGCTAATGAAACAGGCCAATTATGGCTCAGTGTGTGGTTGTGTCTGTGTTTGCAGGAGCACTTTCAAAGGCACATTGTGTTGAGAGAGAACCGAGTTATCCAACGCCATTCCCATAGGTGCTGCGGCGGAAAGATAAATAAGGCCTGGCACACGAAAGCAGAAATAAATCATAATATTTGAGCACTGACCCATATTTGTTCATGTGGGGCTCATGGCAGCCTCCATTACTGCTTTTGTAAGTGGTTGGGAGGGAAATGGGCCTGTATGGCTGGTGGCATCAACCCACTGTGGGTTTAACATAAACTAGCGACAGTGGAGTTGTCTGTGTCAGTGGTTTCGGAGACATCGTTGATATGAAACGATTGCCCTCGGATAGGGGCTTAATGTGGCATTTTAGCAGGGTTTTGTAGCACTGGCTGGGTGATAGGAGGTGTGTGTCTTCTGCTTTGGTTAACTCTGTACTTCCTTTCAAGCAGTGTATTTATATTTATTATGGATTTATTGTATTTATTATGGATACTCTTCCTGGAGTCCAGCAAAAAAAAAGGCAGTTTATACAATTTTAAAACATGACAATACATTCACAGATTTCACAACACACTGTGTGCCCTCAGGCCCCTACTCCACCATTACATATCTACAATACAAAATCCATTTGTACATGTGTGTCACGTCCTGACCGTAGTTCCTTTTTTATGTCTCAATTTTAGTTTGGTCAGGGTGTGAGTTGGGGTGGGTATTCTATGTGTTGTTCTATGTTTTTGTATTTCTGTGTTTGGCCTGGTATGGTTCCCAATCAGAGGCAGCTGTTTATCGTTGTCTCTGATTGAGAACCATACGTAGGCAGCCTGTTTTTTCCCACTATGATTTGTGGGTAGTTGTTTTCTGTCTTTGTTTTAGTTACCAGACGGAACTGTTTCGGTTGTTCTTTTTGTTACTTTGTATTTTTAGGTTTCAGTGCTATTGATTAAAATGACGAACACTTACCACGCTGCATGTTGGTCCGATCCTTCATACTCCTCCTCAGAAGAGGAAGAAAACTGTTACAATGTGTATGTTATTGTGTGTGTGTGTATGCATGTGTCTGTGCTTATGTTTGTGTTGCTTCACAGTCCCGATGTTCCATAAGGTGTATTTTTATCTGTTTTTAAAAAGTAATTTTACTGCTTGCATCAGTTACTTGATGTGGAATAGAGTTCCATGTAGTCATGGCTCTATGTAGCACTGTGCGCCTCCCATAGTCTGTTCTGGACTTGGGGACTGTGAAGTGTGGTTCCCTCTGAGGTCCTCTTGCACATAGAGCTTGGCCAGGAGGAGTGGTGGAAGTCGGCTGTCCGTAGGAGTGCTCTCTGGCCCTGACTGTGATTTATGGTAGTTGGGAGGTACACCCTTCCTCCCTCCTCATGATGGATAGCTGTGATGTCACAACATGTCCAGACCCTAGCCTCTCTCAGCAGAGGGCCAAGTCATCACCTGCCGTTTGTCACCATCCACTTACCCTAACCGACCCCAGGCACCCAGAGTTACCCAGAGCCTGCCCCTCGCTAACGCAGCTGACCCTAAAACATTAGCCCAGGTAGCTTACACAGTATCTCTCCAGACCTATATACCTCACAGCACATGATGCCAGGGTAGCCACCAACCACTGTGGGTCAATACCAAACTCCACATTATGAAAAATAAGCATCCATTAAACATCTAGTAGATATGAATTAGAGCAAGCACCCAATTTGACCTAAACAACTTCCACATTATTGGAATGAATTAGAATTTAATAAAAGCATCAAACATAGCATGCTTGTCCTTGTAGTCTTTACTCCTCACACCTCCTCAGGAGATGTGGAATTGATAGTGTTTTAACTACTTGGCAGGAAGTAAACATGAGACAATCATAATATCAGTAAAATATATCAAACTCCCAGTTTATGCTACAAAACCAACTTTATAATAGGTTTTAAAAATAGATTATATTTGACTCAAAATTCCATGATTCAAAATTCAAAATTGTTGGCAGAATAGGTGGAGTTCAATGCGTGATTAATATAATTCACCAACACATTTCATGGTTGTCCAACAAATATTACTCTCAGGTTGTAAATTACAGCTGGCCTGGTACATTGTTTGCTTCCTCCAGCCATTCGGGATGCACTGTTTCAGTTTCAATTACCCAATATTTTGGACAAAAAACGGACGAAGGCTGGGAATGTCAATACAATCAAACTAGCAAGGGCAATGATCACAAGTTGGCTAATAGGCAAGCTTATCTGTTTATGTAGCTATTTATTTAGCAAGATAAAATCACAGAGCCTAATGTTAACTAGCAAGCTGCTGGGAGGATGTTGTCATTGGACGAGTGGGTGATTGGCTGACTTTTTCTCCCCATATCATTTTTCTGTGGCTACAGCTAGAGATGCTGTTGTTATTTGGTTAGCTAGAAAGAAATTTGAATCAATTTGAACGACTGTTATCCACAGTTAGCATATCTCTTAGTTGTCAATAAAATTTATTTGGCATCAATCAAATGGGCGGGCAGGCAAGTACCCATTCAATTGTCAAAACGTGGGTTAGGACAAGCATGCATTGGCAGGCAAGCTGCAGAAGGGTGAGCAGGCTACTATTCCCTATTTGTTTATCAATGCAATTTTGATGACGTACTACAAACTGAAAAGGTTTGAGAGGGTTTATTTACTGATTTTAGCTCATCGAGCTAACTGTCACGCCCTGACCTGAGAGAGCCTTTTTATTTCTCTATTTTGGTTTGGTCAGGGTGTGATTTGGGTGGGCATTCTATGTTTTGTTTTCTATGTTTCTTTATTTCTATGTTTATTTCTATGTTTTGGCCGGGTATGGTTCTCAATCAGGGACAGCTGTCTATCGTTGTCTCTGATTGGGAATCATACGTAGGTAGCCCTTTTTCCCTCCTTCAGTGTGGGTATTTTTTAAATTTTTTTGTTAGTGGCACTATAGCACTGTAAGCGTCATGGTTGTTTTTTAGTTTGTTGGCGACATTTACTAAAATAAAAGGGAAATGTATGCTCACCAAGCTGCACTTTGGTCCTCTTCTTTCAACGGCCGTGACACTAGTTGTTGATGTGCATAGGCAACTGAGGGAGAGAGAGCCTAGCTTTTCATGGTTTTGATCAATAGGACTGTAAACTTCTCAAATGACTCCTGTGGTATTTACATATTTGCATGAATACATTCAGGTGTATTTTGTGGCTTTTGGCAAATGCTTTAATTTTTTTGAATTACAATACAAAACACACATACAAACAGCAACATGATCCAAGATGGCATAGCAGTCGGACGTCTTTGTCCTGTCGTGTCCCTTTTTTGTCGCATATCCTTTAAAATATTTTGCTAAACCTCAACATCTAAATACTCTCCTGCAACCCGCCTCACCCAATGTGGCGTGGACCTGCTTTTTTTTCCCTAAAGTATTTATATTTACTTCGGATCTGGAATCCCTCAACTGAAGCTAGCCAGCTAACTACCAGCTATCAGTCAGCAAACCATTGCCAGCGGTCATCAGCTAACCTTCAGAGCTCGGAAAGCTCTCGTCAGTTCGAACAACGTGACTCTAACCAGAGCATAACGGACCTGTTATTTCTATCCCCGGATTCCTACCGCAAACTGAACATTTATCTGGATCTTCACAACTAGCTAACTGCAATCCCGGATGACTACTCCTGGTTAGGGTTTTCATCCCAGAGAGAGCACCAATTAACTTGAAGCTAGCCCGGCCAGGGCTCCTGTGCCACCACCGAAGTATACTCCTGGGCTACAATATCCGGACCCCTTCTACAGCCGGTACGGGGCATGGAACCCCGCAGATCCCCTACGACCGAAATACCGACATAATCTGCCCGAGGACTCCCAACAGGCCCCTCAGGCGCGACGCCCGCTGAAGGCCCATAATGCTAACCAGCTAGGCCTGCTAGCTACCTAGAGCTACTTGGAACCCTACTAATTCCACGACTGGTCTATCGACGTCACCACATGAAGAGGCAAAAACAGACTTAACCCCATCACGACGTCCCCCAAAGGCTAACTTTCTAGCTCCTGCTATCTGCTTGCTTGCTAACCCGGCCTGCTAACTGCTAGCTTGCCCTGGTCTACTAACTGCTAGCTGCCGGCCCCGGCCTGCTAACTGCTAGCTTACCTGCCCGGTCTGTAACTGCTAGCCCATGCTAACTGCTTGCTTGCTAACCCGGCCTGCTAACTGCTAGCTTGCCCCGGTCTACTAGCTGCTAGCTTGTTTAGCCCCAGCCTACTAACTGTTAGCTTGTTAGCCTGCTAACTGTCTGAATCGCTGTGTCCCCAGCCAGCCCAACCACTCACTGGACCCATATGCTCACCTGGCTACGCATGCCTCTCTCTAATATCAATATGCCTTGTCCATTACTGGTTAGTGATTACTGTCTTATTTCACTGTAGAGCCTCTAGCCCTGCTCAATATGCCTTAACCAACCATGTTGTTCCACCTCCTACATATGCGATGACATCACCTGGTTTAAACATCTCTAGAGACTATATCTCTCTCTTCATTACTCAATGCCTAGGTTTACCTCCAATGTACTCACATCCTACCTTACCTTTGTCTGTACACTATGCCTTGAATCTATGCTATCGTGCCCAGAAACCTGCTCCTTTTACTCTCTGTTTTGAACGTGCTAGACGGCCAGTTTGTATAGTCTTTAGCCGTACCCTTATCCTACTTCTACTCTGTTCCTCTGGTGATGTGGCGGTTAATCCAGGTCCTGCAGTGCCTAGCTCCACTCCCACCCCCCAGGTGCTCTCATTTGCTACTTCCGGCGCCGACAGAGATGGCCGCCTCGCTTCGCGTTCCTAGGAAACTATGCAGTTTTTTGTTTTTTTACGTGTTATTTCTTACATTAGTACCCCAGGTCATCTTAGGTTTCATTACATACAGTCGAGAAGAACTACTGAATATAAGATCAGCGTCAACTCACCATCAGTACGACCAAGAATATGTTTTTTCGCGACGCGGATCCTGTGTTCTGCCTTACAAACAGGACAACGGAGGGGATCCCATGCAGCGACCCCAAAAAACGACTCCGAAAAAGAGGGAAACGAGGCGGTCTTCTGGTCAGACTCCGGAGACGGGCACACCGTGCACCATTCCCTAGCATTCTTCTTGCCAATGTCCAGTCTCTTGACAACAAGGTTGATTAAATCCGAGCAAGGGTAGCATTCCAGAGGGACATCAGAGACTGTAACGTTCTTTGCTTCACGGAAACGTGACTTACGGAGAGACGCTATCCGAGGCGGTGCAGCCAACAGGTTTCTCCACGCATCGCGCAGACAGAAACAAACATCTTTCTGGTAAGAAGAGGGGCGGGGGCGTATGCCTTATGACTAACGTGACATGGTGTGATGAAAGAAACATACAGGAACTCAAATCCTTCTGTTCACCTGATTTAGAATTCCTCATAATCAAATGTAGATCGCATTATCTACCAAGAGAATTCTCTATGATTATAATCACAGCCGTATATATCCCCCCCCAAGCAGACACATCGTTGGCTCTGAATGAACTTTATTTGACTCTTTGCAAACTGGAAACCATTTATCCGGAGGCTGCATTCATTGTAGCTGGGGATTTTAACAAGGCTAATCTGTAAACAAGCCTCCCTAAATTTTATCAGCATATCGATTGCGCAACCAGGGGTGGAAAGACCTTGGATCATTGTTACTCTAACTTCCGCGACGCATATAAGGCCCTGCCCCGCCCCCCTTTCGGAAAAGCTGACCACGACTCCATTTTGTTGATCCCTGCCTACAGACAGAAACTAAAACAAGAGGCTCCCACGCTGAGGTATGTCCAACGCTGGTCCGACCAAGCTGACTCCACACTCCAAGACTGCTTCCATCACGTGGACTGGGACATGTTTCGTATTGCGTCAGACAACAACATTGACGAATACGCTGATTCGGTGTGCAAGTTCATTAGAACGTGCGTTGAAGATGTCGTTCCCATAGCAACGATTAAAACATTCCCTAACCAGAAACCGTGGATTGATGGCAGCATTCGCGTGAAACTGAAAGCGCGAACCACTGCTTTTAATCAGGGCAAGGTGTCTGGTAACATGACCGAATACAAACAGTGCAGCTATTCCCTCCGCAAGGCTATCAAACAAGCTAAGCGTCAGTACAGAGACAAAGTAGAATCTCAATTCAACGGCTCAGACACAAGAGGCATGTGGCAGGGTCTACAGTCAATCACGGACTACAGGAAGAAATCCAGCCCAGTCACGGACCAGGATGTCCTGCTCCCAGGCAGACTAAATAACTTTTTTGCCCGCTTTGAGGACAATACAGTGCCACTGACACGGCCTGCAACGAAAACTTGCGGTCTCTCCTTCACTGCAGCCGAGGTGAGTAAGACATTTAAACGTGTTAACCCTCGCAAGAATGCAGGCCCAGACGGCATCCCCAGCCGCGCCCTCAGAGCATGCGCAGACCAGCTGGCCGGTGTGTTTACGGACATATTCAATCAATCCCTATACCAGTCTGCTGTTCCCACATGCTTCAAGAGGGCCACCATTGTTCCTGTTCCCAAGAAAGCTAAGGTAACTGAGCTAAACGACTACCGCCCCGTAGCACTCACTTCCGTCATCATGAAGTGCTTTGAGAGACTAGTCAAGGACCATATCACCTCCACCCTACCTGACACCCTAGACCCACTCCAATTTGCTTACCGCCCAAATAGGTCCACAGACGATGCAATCTCAACCACACTGCACACTGCCCTAACCCATCTGGACAAGAGGAATACCTATGTGAGAATGCTGTTCATTGACTACAGCTCGGCATTCAACACCATAGTACCCTCCAAGCTCGTCATCAAGCTCTAGACCCTGGATCTCGACCCCGCCCTGTGCAACTGGGTACTGGACTTCCTGACGGGCCGCCCCCAGGTGGTGAGGGTAGGCAACAACATCTCCTCCCCGCTGATCCTCAACACTGGGGCCCCACAAGGGCGCGTTCTGAGCCCTCTCCTGTACTCCCTGTTCACCCACGACTGCGTGGCTACGCACGCCTCCAACTCAATCATCAAGTTTGCGGACGACACAACAGTGGTAGGCTTGATTACCAACAACGACGAGACGGCCTACAGGGAGGAGGTGAGGGCCCTCGGAGTGTGGTGTCAGGAAAATAACCTCACACTCAACGTCAACAAAACTAAGGAGATGATTGTGGACTTCAGGAAACAGCAGAGGGAACACCCCCCCTATCCACATCGATGGAACAGTAGTGGAGAGGGTAGCAAGTTTTAAGTTCCTCGGCATACACATCACAGACAAACTGAATTGGTCCACTCTCACAGACAGCATTGTGAAGAAGGCGCAGCAGCGCCTCTTCAACCTCAGGAGGCTGAAGAAATTTGGCTTGTCACCAAAAGCACTCACAAACTTCTACAGATGCACAATCGAGAGCATCCTGGCGGGCTGTATCACCGCCTGGTACGGCAACTGCTCCGCCCTCAACCGTAAGGCTCTCCAGAGGGTAGTGAGGTCTGCACAACGCATCACCGGGGGCAAACTACCTGCCCTCCAGGACACCTACACCACCCGATGTCACAGGAAGGCCATAAAGATCATCAAGGACATCAACCACCCGAGCCACTGCCTGTTCACCCCGCTATCATCCAGAAGGCGAGGTCAGTACAGGTGCATCAAAGCTGGGACAGAGAGACTGAAAAACAGCTTCTATCTCAAGGCCATCAGACTGTTAAACAGCCACCACTAACATTGAGTGGCTGCTGCCAACACACTGACACTGACTCAACTCCAGCCACTTTAATAATGGGAATTGATGGGAAATGATGTAAATATATCACTAGCCACTTTAAACAATGCTACCTTATATAATGTTACTTACCCTACATTATTCATCTCATATGCATACGTATATACTGTACTCTACATCATCGACTGTATCCTTATGTAATACATGTATCACTAGCCACTTTAACTATGCCACTTTGTTTACATACTCATCTCATATGTATATACTGTACTCGATACCATCTACTGTATCTTGCCTATGCTGCTCTGTACCATCACTCATTCATATATCCTTATGTACATATTCTTTATCCCCTCACACTGTGTACAAGACAGTAGTTTTGGAATTGTTAGTTAGATTACTTGTTGGTTATTACTGCATTGTCGGAACTAGAAGCACAAGCATTTCGCTACACTCGCATTAACATCTGCTAACCATGTGTATGTGACAAATAAAATTTGATTTGATTTGATTTGATTTGTTGACTTCTGTAAACGTAAAAACCTTGGTTTCATGAATGTTAACTTTAGAAGCCTACTCTCTAAGTTTGTTTTACTCACTGCTTTAGCACACTCTGCCAACCCAGATGTCTTAGCCGTGTCTGAATCCTGGCTTAGGAAAACCACCAAAAACCATGACATTTCCATTCCTAACTATAACGTTTTCCTCCAAGATAGAACTGCCAAAGGGGGCGGTGTTGCAATCTACTGCAAAGATAGCCTGCAGAGTTCTGTATTACTATCTACGTCTCTACCCAAACAATTTGAGCTTCCACTTCTAAAAATTCACCTTTCCAGAAACAAGTCTCTCACTGTTGCCGCTTGCAAAAGACCTCCCTCTGCCCCCAGCTGTGCCCTCGATACCATATGTGAATTGATTGCCCCCCATCTATCTACTGAGCTCGTGCAACTAGGTGACCTAAACTCGGACATGCTTAACACCCCGGCCATCCTACAAACTAAGCTCGATGCCCTCAATCTCACACAAATTATCAATGAACCTACCAGGTACAACCCCAAATCAGTAAACACGGGCACCCTCATAGATGTCATTCTAACTAATTCGCCCTCCAAATACACCTCTGCTGTTTTCAATCAAGATCTCAGCGATCACTGCCTCATTGCCTGCATCCGTAATGTGTCTGCGACCAAACGACCACCCATCATCACTGTCAAACGCTCCCTAAAACACTTCTGCGAGCAGGCCTTTCTAATCGACCTGTCCGGGGTATCCTGGAATAACATTGACCTCATCCCGTCAGTAGACGATCCCTGGCTATTCTTTAAAAGTGCCTTCCTCACCATCTTAAACAAGCATGGCCCTCTCAAAAAATGTAGAACTAGGTATAGATATAGTTCTTGGTTCACTCTAGACCCTTGACCAGCACAAAAACATCCTGTGGCGTTCTGCATTAGCATTGAATAACCCCCGTGATATGCAACTTTTCAGGGAAGTCAGGAACAAATATACACAGGCAGTTAGAAAAGCTAAGGCAAGCTTTTTCAAACAGAAATTTGCATCCTGTAGTACTAACTCAAAAAAGTTCTGGGACACTGTAAAGTCCATGGAGAATAAGAGCACCTCCTCCCAGCTGCCCACTGCTCTGCGGCTAAGAAACACTGTCACCACCGATAAATCCACTATATTTGAGAATTTCAATAAGCATTTCTCTACGGCTGGCCATGCTGTCCACATGGCTACCCCTACCCCGGTCAACTGCCCGGCACCCTCCACAGCAACCCGCAGAAGCCCCCACCATTTCTCCTTTACCCAAATCCAGATAGCTGATGTTCTGAAAGAGCTGCAAAATCTGGACCCCTACAACTCAGCCGGGCTAAACAATCTGCACCCTCTCTTTCTAAAATTATCTGCTGAAATTGTTGAAACCCCTATTACTAGCCTGTTCAACCTCTCTTTCGTATCGTCTGAGATTCCCAAAGATTGGAAAGCTGCCGCGGTCATCCCCCTCTTCAAAGGGGGTGACACTCTAGACCCAAACTGCTACAGACCTATATCTATCCTACCCTGTCTTTCTAAGGTCTTCGAAAGCCAAGTTAACAAACAAGGTTCTGAACGACATCATAACCGCCATCGATAAGAGACATTACTGTGCAGCCGTATTCATCGACCTGGCCAAGGCTTTCGACTCTGTCAATCACAACATTCTTATTGGCAGACTCAACAGCATTGGTTTCTCAAATGATTGCCTCGCCTGGTTCACCAACTACTTCTCTGATAGAGTTCAGTGTGTCAAATCAGAGGGCCTGTTGTCCGGACCTCTGACAGTCTCTATGGGTGTGCCACAGGGTTCAATTCTCAGGCCGACTCTCTTTTCTGTATACATCAATGATGTTGCTCTTGCTGCTGGTGATTCTCTGATCCACCTCTACGCAGACGACACCATTCTGTATACTTCTGGCCCCTCCTTGGACACTGTGTTAACTAACCTCCAGACGAGCTTCAATGCAATACAACTCTCCTTCCGTGGCCTCCAACTGCTCTTAAACGCAAGTAACACTAAATGCATGCTATTCAAGCGATCACTGCCCGCACCTGCTCGCCCGTCCAGCATCACTACTCTGGACGGCTCTGACTTAGAATTCGTGGACTACAAATACCTGGGTGTCTGGTTAGACTGTAAACTCTCCTTCCAGACTCACATTAAGCATCTCCAATCCAAAATTAAATCTAGAATCAGCTTCCTATATCGCAACAAAGCATCCTTCACTCATGCTGCCAAACATACCCTCGTAAAACTGACCATCCTACCGATCCTCGACTTCGGTGATGTCATCTATAAAATAGCATCCAACACTCTACTCAATAAACTGGATGCAGTCTATCACAGTGCCATCCGTTTTGTCACCAAAGCCCCATACACTACCCACCATTGCGACCTGTACGCTCTCAAACCCACTGGCTACAGGTTATCTACAAGTCTCTGCTAGGTAAAGCCCCACCTTATCTCAGCTCACTGGTCACCATAGCAGCACCCACTCGTAGCACGCGCTCCAGCAGGTATATCTCACTGTTCACCCCCAAACCCCCAATTCGGATTTGGTAGCATTGCCTTTAAATTGTTTAACTTGAGTCAAACTTTTCGGGTAGCCTTCCACAATCTTCCCACTATAATTTGGGTGAATTTTGGCCCCTTCCTCCAATCAGAGCTGGTGTAACTGAGTCAGGTTTGTAGGCCTCCTTGCTCGCACATGCTTTTTCAGTTCTGCCCACAGATTTTCTATAGGATTGAGGTCAGGGCTTTGTGATGGCCACTCCAATACCTTGACTTTGTTGTTCTTAAGCCATTTTACCACAACTTTGGAAGTGTGCTTGGGGTCATTGTCCACTTGGAAGACTCGTTTGTAGAAGCATGGTGGCTAGGACAAACTCCCTAGAAAGGCCTGGAACCTAGGGAGAAGTTGGCTTTTCATAGCCGATCATTCAGAGTTGAGACAGCAGGTGAGGTAGAGAGAGAGTCCAAATCAGCATGTCCGGGACAAGGTAGCACGTCCAGTGAACAGGTCAGGGTACCATAGCCACAGGACGAACAGTTGAAACTGGCGCAGCAGCACGACCAGGTGGACTGGGGACAGTAAAGAGTCATCAGGCCAGGTAGTCCTGAGGCATGGTCTTAGGGCTTGAGAGAGAGACAGAGAGAGAGAGAGAGAGAGGTGCATCAAATCTGATCGAGAGACTGAAAAACAGCTTCTATCTCAAGGCTATCAGACTGTTAAATAGCGATCACTACCGGCTACCACCCGTCTTGTTGTAGGAGAAAATTGGCTCCAATTAAGTGCCGTCCACAGGGTGTGGCATGGCGCTGCTAGCCTTCCTTCTTCAAGATCCATTTGACCCTATACAAATCTCCCACTTCACCACCACCAAAGCACCCCCAGACCATCACATTGCCTCCACCATGCTCCTCCAGCATCTTTTCATTTTTTCCACATCGCACGAATATTCTTTTTTGTGATCCGAACATCTCAAACTTTGATTTGTCTGTCCACAACACATTTTTCCAATCTTCCTCTGTCTAGTGTCTGCGTTCTTTTGCCCATCTTAATCTTTTATTTTTATTGGCCGATCTGAGATATGGCTTTTTCTTTGCAACTCTGCCTAGAAGGCCAGCATCCCGGAGTCGCCTCTTCACTGTTGACGTTGAGACTGGTGTTTTGCGGGTACTATTTAATGAAGCTGCCAGTTGAATACTTGTGAGGCGTCTGTTTCTCAAACTAGACACTCTAATGTACTTGTCCTCTTGCTCAGTTGTGCACCGGGGCCTCCCACTCCTCTTTCTATTCTGGTTAGAGACATTTTGCACTATTCTGAGAAGGGAGTAGTACACAGCTTTGTACGAGATCTTCAGTTCCTTGGCAATTTCTCGCATGGAATAGCCTTCTCAGAACAAGAATAGACTGACGAGTTTCAGGAGAAAGTTCTTTGTTTCTGGCCATTATGAGCCTGTAATCGAACCCACAAACACTAAAGCTCCAGATACTCAACTAGTCTAAAGAAGGCCTGTAGCACAGTTTTCAGCTGTGCTAACATAATTGCAAAAGGGTTTTCTAATGATCAATTAGCCTTTTAAAATGATAAACATGGATTAGCTAACACAACGTGCCATTGGAACACAGGAGTGATGGTTGCTGATAATGAGCCTCTGTATGCCTATGTAGATATTCCATTAAAAAAACTGCCGTTTCCAGTTACAATAGTCATTTACAACATTAACAATGTCTAGACTGTATTTCTGATAAATTTTATGTTATTTTAATGAACAAAAAAAATGCTTTTCTTTCAAAAAAAAGGAAATGTCTAAGTGACCCCACACTTTGAATGGTATTGTATGTATATACTGTATTCTAGTCTACTGTGTTTTAGTCAAGGCCACTCTGACATTGCCCTTCCTAATGTTTATATATTTCTTAATTCCATTATTTTACTTTTAGATGTGTGTATTGTTGTGAATTGTTAGATACTACTGCACTGTTGGAGCTAGGAACACAAGCATTTCTCTGCACCAGCAATAACAAATCAAATCAAATTAAATTGTATTTGTCACATGCGCCGAATACAACCGGTGTAGACCTTACCTTGAAATGCTTACTTACAATCCCTTAACCAACCGGTGTAGACCTTACCTTGAAATGCTTACTTACAATTCCTTAACCAACAGTGCAGATCAAGAAACAGTTAAGAAAATATTTACCAAATATACTAAAGTAAAAAATAATATAAAGTAACACAATAAAATAACAATAACAAGGCTATATACAGGGGGCACCGGTACCGAGTCAATGTGCAGGGGTACAGGATAGTCGAGGTCATTTGTACATGTAGGTAGCGGTGAAGTGACTATGCATAGATAATAAGTAGCGAGTTGCAGCAGTGTACAAACAAATGGAGTGGGGGGGAGGTCAATGTAAATAGTCTGGTGGCCATTTGATGAATTCCTCAGCAGTCTTATGGCTTGGGGGGGTAGAAGCTCTTAAGGAGTCTTTCGGTCCTAGACTTGGCGTTCCAGTACCGCTTGCCGTGCGGTAGCAAAGAGAACAGTCTATGACTTGGGGGACTGTAGTCTTTGAAAATGTTTTGGTCTTTCCTCTCACACCGCCTAGTATATTGGTCCTGGATGGCAGGAAGCTTGGCCCCAGTGATGTACTGAGCCGTACGCACTACCCTCTGTAGCACCTTATGGTCAGATGCCGCAGTTGCCATATCAGGCAGTGATGCAACCGGTCAGGATGTTCTAGATGGTGCAGCTCTAGAACCTTTTGAGGGTATGGGGACGCATGCTAATTGCTAGTCTCTTGAGTTGGAAAGGGTGTTGTCGTCCCTTTTCACGACTATCTTGGTGTGTTTGGAGCATGATAGTTTGTTGGTGATGTGGACAGCAAGGAACTTGAAACTCTCAGCCCACTCCACTACAGACCCGTCGATATTAATGGGGGTCTGTTCGCTCTGCTTTTTGCTTTTGTCCACGATCAGATCCTTTGTTTTGCTCACGTTGAGGGAGAGGTTGTTGTCCTGGCACCACACTGCCAGGTCTCTGACATCCTCCCTATATGCTGGATCATCGCTGTCAGTGATCACTGTTGTGTCGTCAGCAAGCTTAATGATGGTGTTGGAGTCGTGTTTGTCCACACAGTCATGGGTGAACAGGGAGTACAGGAGGGGACTAAGCACACACCCCTGAGGGGCCCCAGTGTTGAGGATCAGCTTGGCAGACGTGTTGTTGCCTACCCTTACCACCTGGGGGCTGCCCGTCAGAAAGTCCTGGATCCAGTTGCAGAGGGAGGTGTTTAGTCCCAGAGTTCTTAGCTTAGTTATGAGCTTTATGGGCACTATGGTATTGAACTCTGAGTTCTAGTCATTGAACAGCATTCTCACATAGGTGTTCCTTTCGTCCAGGTGAGAAAGGGAAGTGTAGACAAGACAGATGTTTTTATTAGGTTTTATTTGCGGCAGTGTCTATTAATTGTCCAAACGCACGGCCGCTTTCCCACTCTTTATTGCTATAGAATTTTCACAAATGCCTTACATTCTATGAAAATGACCATATCTATGTGCTCGGCTTGTCGGAAAATGTAATAAAAAGGAGTCATATTCTTGCTGGGGTTGTATATGAACAGATTTTACTAAGATTTGATGTTACTAAAACGCTGTCCGTTCCACTTTTAATCGAGGTTGTTGCTCCTTACTCGCTCCATGGGTTGTGTATCTCATTATGTCATGGTAAAGCAATGTGGCTTCCCTGGAGTGTGATCGCCTTGTTTGTGACCTCAGCGTTCCCGCCCCTAGCACTTCCTTACCCTGGAGGTTATGACATGAAATACTGATTTCTCTGCAGCTGTCGCCCCATTAAGGTCTCTCGTAATCCTGTTGATATTCAGCGGAAAACAGAGATGTTGTCAGAATTACAGTAAACTGCTAGGTGATGCAATATGCATGGGTGCGGCTATAGGCTGAAAGGAGGGCTATTGCTCTAAATAGTAACAGGAGACCAGGCAACTGGGAGTCAAGCCTGACTGGATTCCCATTTCACAAGTCAAGCTCCTCTTTTTTCTCCCTCTCTTCCCTCTCCTTCCCTGGGTCCAGGCGGGCTTTGAACAAGAAGCATGCTGCTCCCTCACCTTCCCCCTGTTTGAAGTAGGAATTATCAAATTCCAACTCTGCTTCTCACTCCAGCAGTCTAGCAGCCATTTTGCAGTCTCTATTACTGGTTTTTGTTCTCTCGCTTACGTCACTTTGATCAGATCAGAGTTATATTTAGCATGTTAGGCTCTGACACCGGTGTTTGACCTCTCTTACTGTTTTCTGTTCTCTCTGCTTGCCTCTAGAACTCTACAGGATTGTGAATACCTATAGCCCGCCAGAGCAACAGATTAGACAGACCACATTCTCTGTAATCTGAAGCAGAATCGCTGTATGTGTTTTGGTCTAGGTATTTTCTCCTCTCCTCTGCCTTGTGGAGCAGCTGGGCTAAAGTGGCTTCGGTCTAAAGGGATTTCAGTGCAACCTGCGGGCACCAAGGATAAGAGGGGGCACTCTGTGGTGCAGGTTACATCTAGCATCGTGCTTGAGACATTTAGTCTGTATTTGTATCATCTGTGTAAGTGCAGAGAAGGCACTGAGACTGGGGGAGATCACTCTGCTTTTTCACTGCCCGAGGGCTTGACGCCATGGCTTCAGACTCAAGGCTAGGGAAAGCAGACACACACACACACACACACACACACACACACACACACACACACACACACACACACACACACACACAATGCCCTGAAGGAGACAGGTACCTAGACCCTACCCTAAGGATATGTGCTGGGATAATAATGTTGGCAGAAGATAGCAGTAAAATGTCTGCAATGACTTCTGTGTGGCATGGTTTAATGTAACTTTGTTATTACAATACTTTCATTGTAATACCCTAAGGACTAAAACCAATCTGACATTCATGAGGCTGGAAGAATGTAAGCAACTACAGGAAAGTGGTATAGTGCTACGGTAATACTTTTGTCTTCGGGGCAAATGCAAAATCACGCAGCTGCCAAATATACAAAGGGATATAGCCTGTTAGCTAGCAATGAGACATAGGCATCTATAGACTGCAAATTACCATTGCCATATGTTTGTTTATGTTACCATTTGGCTCTTGAAATTCACCTATTCAGCTAACACTTAATGGCTGGGCTCCAATGTTCAGAATTCCATGCTTTTTCCTTTGTAAAGTAGCCACAGCTAAACTTGGTTAACCTGGCAACCTGATACTTCCTCGTAAGAAGTAATCCACTGGTTTTACCTGCAATGGGTCACTGGCACATATTAACTCCTGCACTGGTGCCGACGTTCTTTTATAAGCCATTCTATGTGGATTTTATTGATCGTGAGTGGTTTTAACAGAACCATTTAAAGACACACATAAACATTTACTGTAACAATGTACCTGTTAGGCTATGCAATTCACAATGCATGAAGCTCTAGCCATAAATTATTTAATTCTGCAAGCCGTATTTCTGCCTATGCAGCTGATCGGGGGGCATTATTTGTCTTGGATGCTGCACCACAGCTAGCTCTGATATTAATTAGATAACTTTTTCATAGCACCACAGCCATACCCTTCTAGCCATGCTGTATCCACACAGACAAGCCTGTTTTACAGTCACTACAGACTGAGGTCAGACAGCATGCTTGACCTCTCAATCCCAGACACCCAGCAGACAACCTTTGTGGGTTTGTTTCCGTGGTCCATCTCTGTCGATACTTCAGAGGTGCTGCGGAATGGATCCTTTTCTCGCTTCTTTACCACATGAATCTTGTCAATAGCACTCCGTAACAGCCAAGAGTGGCGCCACCCTTTTATTGAAGAGTATCAGGCTTCGCAGAACACAGAGAAAAAACACAAACCTGGAACCTGAGAAACTCTCCCATCCGCCAAGAGGAGGGTGGCAGAAAACGGCTCTCTCCCTGTCAGTCAATGTATGACAGAGAACAGGACAGAGCAGGACAGAATAGGACAGGACAGGACAGGACAGGAGCCATATGCTACTGCTCAGATCATCAAGAACATAATCCTTCATTAATCTATAATATGCTTTCTGCCTCATTGACATTTCGCTGTGTCTGTTTAATTCATCACAATTTTAATCTGTATTTCAGAAAATTCAATTGTCCAGTAAGCAGCTTACACACATATGCTTAGTATTTATGATAATACCTTAATCTATATAAGGTGGAGGAAATCTAGCAACGGCAGGAGAGAGAAGGAAAATCTACCATGCCACGCATGATGAATTACAGTACAGTTGGGAGCATTGAGTAAATATGTTGAGTAAATACACTATATACACAAAAGTATGTGGACACCACTTCAAATTAGTGGATTCGGCTATTTCAGCCACAGGTGTATAAAATCAAGCACACGACCATGCAATCTGCATAGACAAACATTGGCAGTAGAATTGCATTACTGAAGCACTCAGTGACTTTCAATATGGCACTGTCATATGATGCCACCTTTCCAACAAGTCAGTTCTTCAAATTTCTGCCCTGCTAGACCTGCCCCGGTCAACTCTAAGTGCTGTTACTGTGAAGTGGAAACGTCTAGGAGCAACAACGGCTCAGCAGGGAAGTGGTAGGCCACACAAGTTCACAGAACGTGGCCACCGAGTGCTGAAGCGTGTAGCTCATAAAAATAGCTGCACACAAGCCTAAGATCACCATGTGCAATGCCAAGCTTCGGCTGGAGTGGTGTAAAGTTTGCCGCCATTGGACTCCGGAGCCGTGGAAACGCATTCTCTGGTGTGATGAATCACGATTTCCCATCTGGCAGTCCGAAGTACGAATCTGGGTTTGGCCGATGCCAGGAGAACGCTACCTGCCCCAAAGCATAGTGACAACTGTAAAGTTTGGTGGAGTAGGAATAATGGTATGGAGCTGTTTTTCATGGCTCCGGCTAGGCCATTTAGGACCAGTGAAGGAAAATCTTAACGCTACAGCATACAATGACATTCTACACAATTCTGTGCTTCCAACTTTGTGGCAACAGTTTGGGGAAGGCCCTTTCCTGTTTCAGCATGGCAATGCCCCCGTGCACAAAGCGAGGTCCATATAGAAATGGTTGATCAAGATTGCAAGAACTTGACTGGCCTGCACAGAGCCCTGACCTCAACCCCACACCTTTGGGATGAATTGGAACGCCGACTGCGAGCCAGGCCTATTCGCCCAACATCAGTGCCGACCTCACTAATGCTCTTGTGGCTGAATGGAAGCAAGTCCTCACTGCAATGTTCCAACATGTAGTGGAAAACCTTCCCAGATGTGTGGAGGCTGTTATAGCAGCAAAGGGGGGACAAACTCCATGTTCATTCCCATAATTTTGGAATGTGATGTTTGACAAGTAGGTGTCCACATATTTTTGGTCATGTAGTGTATCTTACTATTTTTCCTGACAGTTTCATAGATAATTGTCTACCTGTTTCTTTTTGGTGGATTTTCAATATCAAAGCACTGAATGCTTTGCTCAGATTTATTTTATCTTATCAACTACATCCATTTTCATATCGGTCAATACTCATAAAACATAGATCTCATAAAACAACTATCTTACAACTAGGAAAGCTTATGAAAACTAATTTGGTTTATTAGCATACAGGATATTTTGCAAGGCATACTCTAAAGGTATTTATTTTATACCCTAATTAAAAGCAGGGCTACATCCCATGCTCCCGAGTGGCACATCGGTCTAAGGCACTGCATCTCAGTGAGTTCGGGGCGGCAGGTAGCCTAGTGGTTAGAGCCAGTAATTGAAAGGTTGCTGGGTTGAATCCCCTGAGCTGACAAGGTAAAAATATGTGGTTCTGCCCCTGAGCAAGGTAAGGCACTGTTCCCTGGGTGCTGTGGATGTTGATTAAGGCAGCCCCCTGCACCTCTCTGATTCAGAGTGGTTAGGTTACATGCGGAAGACGCATTTCAGTTGAAAGCATTCAGTTGTACAACTGACTAGGTATCCCCCCTTTCCCCTTGAGGCGTCACTACAGACAGTCTGGTTTGAATCCAGGCTGTATCACTACCGGCTGTGATTGGGGGGCGCACAATTGGCCCAGCGTTGTCTGAGTTTGGCCGGTGTAGGCCGTCATTGTAAATAAGAATTTGTTCTTAACTGACTTGCCTAGTTAACTAAGTATAGTTTAGTTCTACACCAGTTTTTATATACTGTATCTGGCAGGTTGCTCTGTTGGTTCTAACCATGTTAAACAGTCAGATGTTTTAGCCCAGAGAACCATATTTCTGATATGGGGTACACACCAGTGCCATCTTAATGCATTACTATTCTATATTTCATCAGGTTCCCTGTGAGCCTGAGATCTGAACTTTGGGAGGGAGAGAGGTTGACATGCTTGTGTAATGACAGTGGGTCTATGTGAACAGTGGGTGGTTAGGTGAAAGCCTGGAGCAGCCAAGCGGCTAGCTAGCTCCTTCTATCTGCTCTACTCCTCCAGAAAGATCTAACACACTAGCTGAGTCAAGGAAGGAGACAGGGTCTTGAGATGCTTACCTTCTTCCCTCTTTGGATCCACATAAAAACTAGATACTAGAACCAATCAAAGGATTCACCATGTTGTTATTGGCTTCCTTGGGTGATATAAATATACCTCTTTACCTCAACTAGCAATGTTAGCCAGAGATAATATTGATAGGCAACCTCACAGAGATTTTTTTGTTTCCACTAAAAGGCATAAATGAAGAAAGTAGTTTTCACCTGTACTGTAATTAATGGACAGATTTGATTTCTGCCATTTCATATAGAGGAACAGAAGGGCAGTAAAGGTTCTTCCCTTGAACAGTTATGTAACGGTAGATTACATGAACCTGTGAACAGGTCAGGACAGTGGAGAGAAGAGCCAGCAGCAGGCCTTTGTTAAACCAGACCTTAATCAGAACAGGGTTTCCCTCAGCCTCAGCAGGAGAAGGTTCCTCTGAAGTGGCTGATTAGAGCCTGGACCTGCTCTCTGAAGTTCACATTGTTCACACCCCAGGACTAAAGAACAAGAGCAAGGCTATACGGTGCTGAGAGGGGCACTTTGCCTCAATGATCAAAGGGAACTTTCTCCAGTGTAGTATAGATGGTGGAGACCAGGGGGCATGAAGTGAACATTTCCTCAACGTTTCACTCAAACCAATGTCCTGCTGAATGATATTTCACTGTGAGGATGTGAGCCCACTCCCTACAAACAGGAAACGGTAATCTTTGTCCCGCCCCCAGCCGGAATCAAGCGGGAGATAACGTTGAAGGAGAACAATATATCAGCCTGGTCTGATTATCTCTGCTGATTAGCTTGATTTCTTCACCATTTCCTTCTCTGTTGCATGTGTGCTCCAATGTACACTTCACAATGTTTATGTACATTAATGTGCGTTAACTTCCATTTTATGATTTGTTCCTGTTTTATATATGCATATCTGTGAATCTACAGTATGTGTGTTCAACTATAACACACTAACTTTCCACTTACATGTCAGTCACTCTGGAAAACGTGCATGCAAACCTGAAACAGGATGGATTGGATGAAGTTGTGGACCAGAGGTCAGTTTGTGCTGCAGTACTTCCTTCATTGGGATCAGAGGGTAATAGAGTCAGTGAGGAGGTGGGCTATGGATCTACAGAGGCTAACAGGATCACAAACACACACGTATTCAGATCATTACAGGTTCAATAGTCTGAAAGGTTATTAACACATCAGCTCCTAATGGAGCACAGAGCATGACTGAGAGACAGACTAAAGCAAGGAGCCACTCAATGGAGCAGGAAAACAGCTGCCGTGATGGATGAATGGTGTCTCGTGTTTCCCCTAACACTATATAATCAGGTTTGGTTCTCGTCCAGACCTACTCCTTCCCTCAGGTGTTACTGCTATAGCCCACACCCAGGCCAGGGTGGTTTCTAATGGGCAGTGGGCCAGAGATGTAGGGGTGGATGAGAGGAAAGTTGAGACTAGACAGGCTCTTATCATTAGAGGTTATGGTTGCTAGAGATATATGCTACCATTCAAAAGTTTGGGGTCACTTTGACATTTCCTTGTTTTTGAAAGAAAAGCTCATTTTTTTCCTCTTAAAATAATATCAAATTGATCAGAAATACAGTCTAGACATTGTTAATGTTGTAAATGACTATTCTAGCAGTTTTTGTATGGAATATCTACATACTGTAGGCGTACAGAGGCTTATTATCGGCAACCATCACTCCTGTGTTCCAATGGCACGTCGTGTTATCTAATCCAAGTTTATCATATTATAAGGCTAATTGATCATTAGAAAAACCTTTTTGAATTATGTTAGCACAGCTGAAAACTGTTGTCCTGATTAATGAAGCAATAAAAGTGGACTTCTTTAGACTAGTTGAGTATCAGGAGCATCAGGATTTGTGGGTTCGATTACAGGCTCAAAATGACCAGAAACAACGAGTTTCTTCTGAAACTCGTCAGTCTATTCTTGTTCTGAGAATTGAAGGCTATTCCATGCGAGAAATTTCCAAGAAACTGAAGATCTCGTACAACGCTGTGTACTATGCCCCTCATAGAACAGCGCAAACTGTATCTAACCAGAATGGAAAGAGAAGTGGGAGGCCCAACTGAGCGACTGAGCAAGAGTACAAGTACATTAGAGTGTCTAGTTTGAGAAACAGACACCTCACAAGTCCTCAACTGGCACCTTCATTAAATAGAACCGCAAAACACCAGTTTCAACGTCAACAGTGAAGAGACGACTTCGGGATACTGGCCTTCTAGGCATAGCTGCAAAGAAAAAGCCATATCTCAGACAGGCCAATGAAAAGAAAAGATTAAGATGGGCAAAAGAACACAGACACTGGACAGAGGAACTCTGCCTAGATGGCCAGCATCCCGTAGTCGCCTCTTCACTGTTGACGTTGAGACTGGTGTTTTGCGGGTGTAATCAAACCCACAATTTCTGATGCTCCAGATACTCAACTAGTGTAAAGAAGGCCAGTTTTATTGCTTCTTTAATCAGGACAACAGTTTTCAGCTGTGCTAACATAAATGCAAAATGGTTTTCTAATGATCAATTAGCCTTTTAAAATTATAAACTTGGATTATCTAACACAACGTGCCATTGGAACACATGAGTGATGGTTGCTGATAATGGGCCTCTGTACGCTTATGTATATATTCCATAAAAAATAAGCCGTTTCCAGCTACAATAGACATTTGTAACATTAACAATGTCTAGACTGTATTTCTGATAAATTTGATGTTATTTTAATGGACAAAAAGGTGCTTTAAAAAAAAAACAAGGGCATTTCTAAGTGACCCCATTTCTAAGTGACCCAAACTTTTGAATGTAGTGTGTATGATTACACTTCAGGAGAGACATTGAGGGATTTCTATGTGCTCGCTGCAGGGGAAAAAGTCATTATACAGAGATATCTCAAGATCATAATAGCGAATGTGCGCTCAGAGCACCGTGGGGGGCTCATCTAATGCACCCCTGCTTGTGCTGAAGACCAACTGTGCCAGATCATCCGTGTGTGTGTGTGTTACGTGATGTTCTGTGGCGCTTCTACAGTATTCATTGGACACATGTCTCCTAGTCAGGTTGTGTAGACTCTCCTGTTTGGGTCTCAATTCATCCCCATTGGAGTACACTTATTATAATCCTGGCAAGGGCTTTGGGCCTATTACAGGTCATCACAGCCATCAGGAAAGCCCTCCTCTGTCGCTGTATGTCTGTGGTGAGACAGGTGCCTCTGCTGCCCACACCAGCAGCTGCATCTCTTCTTCCTATTGCACCAATCCTGCCAACTTCTCCTCTCCCCCTTCTATTGATGTTAAGCTGACTTATTAGAAACAGATTTCTTTGATTAGGCGGCAGGTAGCCTAGCGGTTAAGAGACTGAGCCAGTTACAGAAAGGCCGCTGGTTTGAATCTGCGAGCCGACTAGGTAAAAAACCTGTCTGTGCCCTTGAACAAGGCAAAATTGAAGGAGATAGGTTGTCACAGGTTAGAGTTGGAAATGGCAGTTGACAACATTGCTTTCGTAGCATAAATTGAAGAACTATTACCAATGTGTGCCTTGTATCAGGCTGTATAAGGGCTATTTGACCAAGAAGGAGAGTGATGGAGTGCTGCATCAGATGACCTGGCCTCCACAATCCCCCGACCTCATCCAAATTGAGATGATTTGGGATGAGTCGGACCGCACAGTGAAGGAAAAGCAGCCAACAAGTGCTCAGAATATGTGGGAACTCCTTCAAGATTGTTGGAAAATCATTCCATGTGAAGCTGGTTGAGAGAATGCCAAGAGTGTGGGAAGCTATGATGAAAGCAATCTCAAATATAAAATATATTTTGCTTTGTTTAACACTTTTTTGGTTACTACATGATTCCATTTGTGTTATTTCATAGGTTTGATGTTTTCACTATTATTCTACTCTATTCTATGTAGAAAATAGTCAAAATAAAGAAAAACCCTTGAATGAGTAGGTGTTCTAAAACTTTTGACAGATAGTGTATATAACATTTTTCAATGAGTTATCGGGACAGGGATAGAGTGTCCCCTGCATCCTGTCTGTATGTGTCTCTGAAGGTCGCTGCACTGAGTTCCAGTTGCGTAACTAAGTGTAGCCTCTGATTAGGGCCAATCATGTCATTGTATAACTATGATGGCCTACTGGACATGAAGGCTCTCTACTCCCTACTAACTCTTTCTCTCCTCTCTCTCTCTGTTATTCTGTAAACTTGATTCTATGTTGTTTCCGTACTGTTTTGTTTGCTAGTGTATTGTTCAGAGTAATCTCCTGAATGCATCATGAGCAGCCAGTCAGTCATATCAGCCTCAGAAGAACAGTCTCCCTCCTCAGTCTCTCCCTCCTTCAGATCAATCACATGGCATTGAGACACTCACAGAGCATAGAGGTTACATATCATGTGAATACCATGGCGGGGTGTGTTCTTGAATGCATACCGGTGGTATAGCTAGCGTAGATCCCAGAGAGGGCCAGCTGTATGCACCAGCTGATGAACATGAACAGACAGTTTTGGCTGTGTTTGTGGGTGGTCCTAGGGTCTGTGTACGCTGCTCTAGCCTCTGAGTCACCTCAAAATGTTTGATAGCCCTTCCCCTCCCGGGTGACATCACCTCTAGCAA
Source organism: Oncorhynchus mykiss (assembly GCF_013265735.2). Taxonomy (NCBI): domain Eukaryota; kingdom Metazoa; phylum Chordata; class Actinopteri; order Salmoniformes; family Salmonidae; genus Oncorhynchus; species Oncorhynchus mykiss. The sequence continues at coordinate 70,247,314 of NC_048581.1, forward strand.
TCTGTCCGCTGCTTTCAAATCCTCATTCAGTCTGTGAAACTGTGGAGCAGCAGTTGAAAGAGAGGAGGGGTCAACCTTGCAGGCGAAGGGCTGCATAGGGATCTCCTTGAATCTGACTGAAAGTTAATGCTTTAGAGAGGGAGGATTGGAGAGGGTGAGGAGGATGTAAGGAGGATATGTAGATTGGGTACAGGGGGCATAGAAACCAAGGCCCTCTGCCATCCCGCCGCCTCCTCTTTTATTTTCTTTCCACCTAATAGAATAAGAATAATAAGCCTTTTCTTTGTTTCTGTTCCATCTCCATGGCGATCCCCACTGACAAAGAATGTGTGTGTGTTTGTGGCTTGCTGCAAAATTAGATAAATAAAAAAACATACTTGATGAATTCTCCTCTGAGATGAGTGTCTGTGACTCAGGAGTGGACCAGTGGGCATCTTTTCAAGCAGACAGGAACTGTGTGAGAGACAGAGGCAGAAGCAGAGGCAGATACACTATACATTTGAAGTCGGAAGTTTACATACACCTTAGACAAATAAATTTAAACTCAGTTTTTCACAATTCCTGACGTTTAATCCTAGTAATAAGTACCTGTCTTAGGTCAGTTAGGATCGCCACTTTATTTTAATAATTTGAAATGTCAGAATAATAGTAGAGAGAATTATTTATTTCAGCTTTTATTTCTTTCATCACATTCCCTTGGTTCAGAAGTTTACATACACTCAATTAGTACTTGGTAGCGATGCCTTTAAATTGTTTAACTTGGGTCAAACATTTCAGATAGCCTTCCACAAGCTTCCCACAATAAGTTGGGGGAATTTTGGCCCATTCCTCCTGAAAGAGCTGGTGTAACTGAGTCAGGTTTGTAGGCCTCCTTGCTCACATATGCTTTTTCAGTTCTACCCACACATGCTTTTTCAGTTCTACCCACACATTTTCTATAAGATTGAGTGCAGGGCTTTGTGACGGGCACTCCAATACCTTGACTTTGTTGTCCTTAGGCCATTTTGCCCCAACTTTGGAATTATGCTTGGGGTCATTGTCCATTTGGAAGACCCATTTGCGACCAAGCTTTAACTTCCTGACTGATGTCTTGAGATGTTGCTTCAATATATACACATAATTTTCCTTTCTCATAATGCCATCTATTTTGTGAAGTGCACCAGTCCCTCCTGCAGCAAAGCACCCCCACAACATGATGCTGCCACCCCCGTGCTTCATGGTTGGGATGGTGTTCTTCGGTTTGCAAGCCTCCCTTTTTTTTCCTCCATACATTACGATGGTCATTATGGCCAAACAGTTCTATTTTTGTTTCATCAGACCAGAGGACATTTCTCCAAAAAGTACAATATTTGTCCCCATGTGCAGTTTGCAAACCGTAGTCTGACTTTTTTTTTACGGTTTTGGAGCAGTGGTTTCCTTGCTGAGCGTGTTGATATAGTTGATATAGAACTCGTTTTACTGTGGATATAGATATGTTTGTACCTGTTTCCTTCATCATCTTCACAGGGTCCTTTGCTGTTGTTCTGGGATTGAGTTGCACTTTTCGCACCAAAGTACGTTCATCTCTAGGAGACAGAACGCGTCTCCTTCCTGAGCGGTATGACGGCTGCATTGTCCCATGGTGTTTATACTTGCGTACTATTGTTTGTACAGATGAACTTGGTACCTTCAGATGTTTGGAAATTGCTCCCAAGGATGAACCAGACTTGTGGAGGTCTACCATTCTTTTTTTTTAGGTCTTGGCTGATTTATTTTGATTGCACAAAATAGATGTCCTAACCGGCTTGCCAAAACTATGGTTTGTTAACAAGACATTTGTGGAGTGGTTGAAAAACTAGTTTTAATATACCTAAGCGTATATACACTTCCGACTTCAACTGTATATACAAAAGTATGTGGACGCCCCTTCAAATTAGTGGATTTGGCTATTTCAGCCAGACCTGTTGGTGACAGTTGTGTGAAATCCAGTATACAGCCATGCATTCACCATAGACAAACATTGGCAGTTGAATGGCCTTACTGAAAAGCTCAGTGACTTTCAACATGGCATGTCATAGGATGCCACCTTTCCAACAGGTAGTTTGTCAAATTTCTGCCCTGCTACAGCTGCCCCGGTCAGTCTGTCTGCTGTTATTGTGAAGAGGAAACGTCTAGGAGCAACAGTGGCTCAGCCGCAAAGTGATAGGCCACACAAGCTCACAGAAGGGGACCGGCGAGTGCTGCAGCATGTAAAAATGGTCTGTCCTCAGTTGCAACACTCACTACCAAGTTCCAAACTGCCTTCATGAAAGGGGTTTCCATGGCCGAGCAGTGGCACACAAGCCTAAGATCACCATGCGCAATGCCAATCATCGGCTGGGGTGGTGTAAAGCTTGCAGCCGTTGGACTCTGGAGCAGTGGAAATGCATTCTCTGGAGTGATGAATCACGCTTCACCATCTGGCAGTCTGACGGACGAATCTTGGTTTGGTGTAAGCCAGGAGAACGCTACCTGTCCCAATTTATAGTGCCAACTGTAAAGCTTGGCAGAGGATTAATAATGGTTCGGGCTAGGCCCCTTAGCTCCAGTGAAGGGGAATCTTAATGCTACAGCATACTATCAGATTCTGTGCTTTCAACTTTGTGGCAGCAGTTTGGGGAAGGCTCTTTCCTGTTTCAGCATGACAATGCCCCTGTGCACAAAGCAAGGTCCATACAGAAATGGTTTGTCATGATTGGTGTGGAAGAAATTGACTGGCCTGCACAGAGCCCTGACCTCAACCCCATCGAATACCTTTGGGATGAATTGGATCGCAGACTGCGAGCCAGGCCTAATCGCCCAACATGCCCGCAGCAATGTTCCAACATCTAATGCAAAGCCTTCTTAGAAGAGTGGAGGCTGTTATAGCATGATTTTGCCCATGATTTTGCCCACATACTTTTGGTCATGTAGTGTATAAGCCACATTGTGATCCATATACAGTTTGTGTTGTCAGTAGACTGTCCATCCTCACCAGAGTCTGTCTGTGTGAATGAGAGGTTTGCACAACAAAGCACCAGCATCTACCGTGCTCTCTCAGCCCTGTCTCCTGAGTTTCTCTGTATATCACTCTGAATCCCCCCTCCTCCTCCCCCCTCTTTCTCTGTATGAATGTGTATCACTCTGAATCCCCCCTCCTCCCCCGGGCACTTTTAATAATGCATTTGTCATGACGTTGCCTTTGCTTGCAGATGTGAACTGCAGTGTAAGTGTTGCTATGATGCATGGTGGAGAATGTACGTCTGTAGCGTAGGTGGATCACCCAGGGGAGTTCTGGTTGCCCCTTGGATTTCAGAGAGGAGAGATGTAACCCGTGCCTCTGCATAGCACATCGCACACACACACACATGCCCTGTTCTGTTATTTTCCTCTTCCCCCATTTAAAATATGTTTATCTTTTTAGGGTCTCTCTTTCCCCTTTCCTCTTTCTCTCACTCCCACCTCTTCCCTCGTGCTGATCAGTGCTGAAGCAGCTCTCCTTTCTTTGGAATCAAAGGATGGAGGACCGTTGTCGTCTCTCTCTCTCTCTCTGGCCCAGCTTCCCCAGGCTCTGTTCCTAAAGTTTTTCTTGGAAAATGTCTCTTCCTCTGTCTCCTGAGAAACTGCTACATTAAAAAAAATGTATAGATCCCCTTTTGCATCCCCCTGCTTTGTTTTCTAAGAGAGAGATAGAGTGGTAGTTAGGAGCGAGAGATGGAAATAGAAAGAAATTAAAAATTGAGAGAAAAAAGAGAGGGGGAAGGACATGAGGGTTGCCTGCGGCTCTTTTCTCTCCTCAGCCCCAGCCCCAGCCGAGTTGTACTCATGCTAATTAGTTATTAGAATGCAGAGATGCGCGGGATCCGGACTAATTAGGTTAGCGGCTGCTAAAATGAAATGTCTTAATGCACTAGCTTTGCTCTGCTCTGCTCGGCCCGACTCTGGATGAAGTTGTGATGGATTGTGGCTGATGTGTTACAGCACAGTTTTACAGAAAGAATGACAGCCAGCCAGCCAGACAGAGCTGCACTGGGCTCTGCTCAGAAGCACATAATTATCAGACTGACCTTTTAGTCAGAGCGAAGGCGTCGCTGCTGGATGGGGGAAATTAGAAGGGAGCCTGTCTTTTTGGCAGCCTGAACTCATAGGGCTATGGCAGGTTGACATTTATTGGGATGAATCTTGTCCTGGAGGCAGAACTGGGGCTCCATAATAAATAAAGTACAAATACAATACAACTGAGTGATTTCCACTAGATAGGCCAGCTGCAAAGTAAAAATTGTCTGTATATCGTAAAAAATAATGAAAACAATAAATCGGTTTTTGGTCTTAATTTAAGGTTAGGGTTAGGCTGGCAGGTGGTTAGAGCATTGGGCCAGTTGCTAGACCAAATCCACGAGCTGACAAGGTACAAATCTGTTGTTCTGCCCCTGAATAAGGCAGTTTACCCACTGTTTCTAGGCTGTCAATGTAAATAAGAATTTGTTCTTAACTGACTTGCCTAGTTATATTGTGGTTAGGTTTGAAATCATATTTTATGACTGTGACTGCCTGCAGATATTTACCTTGTCAGCTTAGGAATTTGATCTAGCAACCTTTCAGTTACTGGCCCAACACTCTAACCACTAGGCTACCTGCTGGCCAGCACATTAATTATTCCAATTAATGCCAACCTGCTTTGTGTTAGGCCTTGGGCCTTGATGACTTGCATGATTACAAAACAGAACATTTAACATAACTCATTGTATTCATTGTTCAGATACACAGGAATACAAAACATAAAAACCATTGTCACACAGACGTGTACAGAATGAGTTGTCTCAGCCCTTGAATGTTGAATGACCTTTAATTCACTAAGCTTTATCTCAGAACCTCTCCACAAGAGAAAATGTTTCTCTCTGTCTGAGTGCCACATTATTGAGTAACAGGAAATGGGGAAACAGTAATGACACAAGCGACAACATGCTAAAATCTTCCGTTCTTATCCTGCGCTGGTGTTTGACATTTCTGTTTCATGCTCCATTGTCTGTGGTAGAAGGTGTCTTCTTGGAACAGCTAAGGATAGAGCCACATCGGGGGCAGCATGCTGTAAGCCTGCAACGCTAAGTGCCTATTGATTTCCACATGCAGACCAGAGAAACTGGGCCCTGCTCTAATCCAGGCCTGCGTGTGCCACACTTACTTAATTGCCTTTTAAGACAGACATTTCTGGCCAGTGCATTTTTAATGAGTAACACAGCGGCATTGGTGGGATTGTTTTATGAGGCAGACTGCAGAGTGGTCAATATGCATCACAGGATATGTAGCCATGAATGCCCACTTAACAGCAAAATGGCAGCTCAGGGCCAGCTATAAATAAATTATGCTGATCTTAAAGGGTTCTGTGATAAGTGGTTACGCATGTGCTTTTGTTGATCAGTGTTGTGTTGCATTTGGAAATCATCCCAGACAGGCTGCTAGTGCTTACTCCGTACTAAAGCATGTCTGAATTTCCGTAGACTTGATTCTGTACACTGAGGAACATTAAGAGGGAGAGACAAGGCTGATTTAGTGTATGGGTGGAGCATGCTACTCTTCCCCTCCGTACACTGAGTCCTTAGGGACATAGGCAGTGGGTTCCACGTTTTTTACAGAGGCCTCAATTAATCAGTGAGAAAATATCACCTAAATTAAACAAGTTAATATTTGGTCTTATTGCATCCGTTCACACAGAGTTGCTCAACACCTCCATTGGAATTACAAAATTGATATAGTACACATGTCGCACAATGGCAAAACTCACTGCTCTGTAAGCAGCTGCTCACTTGTTAATCCCCCCCCCTCCCCCCTCCATCATCCCTAAATAGCTGAGATGTATAATGGAATCATGTAAGTCCCCAGTGATGATTTCTAGTGTAAACTAGTGCAGTAAATGGCTGGAACAGGATGGTGGTGGGGACTGGGCAGGGGCTGGTGGCTCTCTGTGAGGCCCAGGACAGATGTGTTATGGCTGGACAGCAGCAGCAGGAGAACCCATGAGATGAGCTGGAGGAGCACAGAGGGTCGCTAATTAAGACTGGCACTGTGACGATAGAACCTCCCTGTAGAGCCCCAATGTGTGTGTGTTTGTGTGTTGCTGACAGGGCTTCAGAGAATAAATTACAGGGTCCCCTGGAGGGCTTGGGGTCTCTGCATGAATTTCACACACAAGCAATCCGCAATACCTCCTGACACACACACACACACACACACACACCCTCTCCGCTACTACCTCCAATGCTCCCTCCAGCCATAGCTATAGGCCCGAGAACTGGCACTCATTCAGATAAAACCACAGACCTAGAACAATAGTGAAATCCCTGGGTTGCTTATCTAGCAAAGAAAATAAGGGAGCTTTTCATTATCTCACACACACACACACACACACACACACACACACACACACACACACACACACACCTCATTTAATTGTGCTAGGTTAGTTAAGGTAAGTGTGTTTTGGGGTGAGCATCTGGATGCTTTCTTTACCTCCGTTTATCCCCCATCTGCCAGGATTAGAAACCACCAACGGCGCGTGCATGCCTTCATTATGCAAATGCTCCACTCTTCAGAAATGAGCGCTTTTTCATGAGGCTTATCTACTCTTTAGTAACAGAAATGTGTCTCAAAAGCATCCTCCTTTTGCACCCTTTACACCTAGTGAAGCTTTAAAGTAGGGCTGGGAATTGCCAAGAACCCCACGATATGATATTATCATGATACTTAGGTGCCGATATGATATTTATTGTGATTCTCACAATTCTACATGCATTACGATACGATACTGTGATTTTTTTAGAGATTCAATGTTCCAAATATATAGCTCACCATATGTTTTCTGCAGAGGGACAAGAGAGAGCCATGAGAAAGTTTTGACCAGTGATGGAAATAAAAGTGCTGAAACAAATACCTTATTCAGACTCCGTATTTAAAAAGAAGATAGAGAACAAGCTATGATGGAAAAATACTGGAGTTTTGGTGCAGCTACAGCCAACTAGCGCAAAAATGATATCCCGATATGTAACTGTATGGATTTCCCCCCATCACTACTTTAAAGTGGGTCTTCCTATCTCTTATGCAGTACCTGATGTGTAACTAGACTGTACGTTTATTAGACTGTTACAGTTTCACAGAAGGGGGGGAAGGGATGTGCAGATGAGATTCAGAGAATGCCCCAGTTTCCCGTTCTGCATCAACCCCATGCACCCTGCTTTATGATATTGTACAAGCACAGCCTTGACCTTAGTGGAGTGTTAGTAGGCCACATTTTTAAGTGTTTGCCCTCTTACGAGCCGATTATTAGAAAGCAAGATAGAGTATACAGTTGAAGTCAGAAGTTCACATACACCTTAGCCAAATACATTTAAACTCAGTTTTTCACAATTCCTGACATTTAATCCTAGTAAAAATGTCCTGTCTTAGGTCAGTTAGGATCACCACTTTATTTTAAGAATGTGAAATGTCAGAATAATAGTCAGCTTTTATTTCTTTCATCACATTCCCAGTGGGTCAGAAGTTTACATACATTCAAGTAGTATTTAGTAGCAATGCCTTTAAATTAAAACTTGGGTCAAACGTTTCAGGTAGCCTTACACAAGCTTCCCACAATAAGTTGGGTGAATTTTGGCCCATTCCTCCTGACAGAGCTGGTGTAACTGAGTCAGGTTTGTAGGCCTCCTTCCTTGCTCGCATATGCTTTTTCAGTTCTGCCCACACATTTTCTATAAGATTGAGGGCCGGGCTTTGTGATGGCCACTCCAATACCATGACTTTGTTATCCTTAAGCCATTTTGCCATAACTCTGGAAGTATGCTTTGGGTCATTGTCCATTTGGAAGACCCATTGGCGACCAAACTTTAACTTCCTGACTGATGTCTTGAGATATTGCTTCAATATATCCACATAATTGTCCTGCCTCATGATGCCATGTATTTTGTGAAGTGCACCAGCCCCTCCTGCAGCAGGGCACCCCCACAACATGATGCTGCCACCCCCGTGCTTCACGGTTGGGATGGTGTTCTTCGGTTTGCAAGCCCCCCCTTTTTCCTCCAAACATAACAATGGTCATTATGGCCTAACAGTTCTATTTTTGTTTCATCAGACCAGAGGATATTTCTCCAAATGGTACGATCTTTGTCCCCAAGTGCAGTTGCAATCCATAGTCTGCCTTTTTTATGGCGGTTTTGGAGCAGTGGCTTCTTCCTTGCTGAGCAGCCTTTCAGGTTATGTCAATATAGGACTCATTTTACTGTGGATATAGTAACTTTTGTACCTGTTTCCTTCAGCATCTTCACAAGGTCCTTTGCTGTTGTTCTGAGATTGAATTGCACTTTTCGCACCACGTTCATCTCTAGGAGACAGAACGCGTCTCCTTCCATGGTGTTTATACTTGCGTACTCTTGTTTGTACAGATGAACGTGGTACCTTCAGGCGTTTGGAAATTGCTCCCAAGGATGAACAAGACTTGTGGAGGTCTACCATTTTTTTCCGAGGTCTTGGCTGATTTCTTTTTGATTTTCCCATGACGTCAAGCAAAGAGACACTGAGTTTGAAGGTAGGCCTTGAAATACATCCACAGGTACACCTCCTAGTGACTCAAATGATGTCAATTAGCCTATCGGAAGCTTCTAAAGCCATGACATCATTTTCTGGAATTTTCCAAGCTGTTTAAAGGCACAGTCAACTTAAGGTATGTAAACTTCTGACCCACTGGAATTGTGAAACAGTGAATTATAAGTTAAATAATCTGTCTCTAAACAATTGTTGGAAAAATGATTTGTGTCATGCACTTCGTAGATGTCCTAACCGACTTGCCAAAACTCTAGTTTGTTAACAAGACATTTGTGGAGTGGTTGGAAAACAAGTTTTAATGACTCCAACCTAAGTGTATGCAAACCTCCGACTTCAACTGTACGTGTTATTATCAAGCTGGGCTACACACTCAGACACGCACACAAACACACACCCAGCAGCGGACTGGGACCAGAAATTGGCCCTGGCATTTCTAAAACACCGTCCCATTTCTTTCTTCAAAGCCCCAGATAATTATATTTTTTTGCAAAAGAAAGTTACATGTCCACAGGGATAAAAATTGTCCAGCCCATCTGGCATTTTCCTGAAATGCCAGATAGCCAGTCCACCCCTGCACACATAGCCAGTCCCTTAGGCTGGAGTGTATGTCCTCAGGCCCTGGCGCTGGCCTATTTTCCAGATCAGGAGCTGGCAGCCTCCCTCCCCTTGTCCCAAAGCACCTCTCTCAACTGACGAAGGCACAAACCGTGAAATGACAGGAGGGGTGCAGACACACCAGTGGGTAGAGAGACAGGAAATGAAATAGGTGAACAACAGCCACACGGCACATGATTAATGCAGCGTTTACACTGGGTGTTGACACCCAAAATAGTTAATCACTCCATTTCCTGATTTGCCAAACATAATGTGAAATGAGCCAAGGCGCTTAGGAGGACAAGAGAAAATAATTCATCATGCTGATGAGAGCAGGCTTTGACAGGGAAATGGTGGCCTGTATGAGGGATAGTCAACCTCATACCATATCGTTACGGAAAAGGAACTACCCCAAGTGAATGTCTGCCTGCGTGTGCGTGTGCATGCATGTATGTGTGTGTGTGTGGATGTCCATAAATTAACATGGACATGGCCCTGTGAATGTAATTAGGCACAAACCTTTTTCTCTGTAACCACTGTCTTCTCAATAGCTATCTCAACCGGTCCATTATCAGCCATCATCTCTCCTCATGCAGCCTTAAGGGAGACATGGGGGGAGGGGGTGAATGGTTTCTCCTAAAAGGTCTGGAGCATTACAGTGATCTGTGTGAATTGAATTGTGCTGAATGACCACAACATTGTTGTCTTGCCGCCAGGAAGGACTTGGCCTGTGATTCTCCTGTGAGGAGAATGAATGTAATGTAAGAACAGGGGGAAGTGGGGGTGTGACTGTGTGTAGCTTATTACAAGATGAAGATGTGGTCATTATGAGGTTACCTGTCATTCTTCTAGCAAGCTGCAGGTGATAGTCGTGTCAGAACCTCTACAACATCCTCACTCTGAAAGAGATTGACAAATAGTGAATCAACTGCAGCTGTGGCAGGGCTGAGCGGGGTGCCACAGAGTCCTACTGCAGGGTCTTCTCTGTGCCTCTGGCTGTCTCAGTTATCTGTTTAGGTGTCACATGCTTCCCACAGTTCCCTGCCTTATTATTTGTCTTCGTTGTACAGTATAGTGGCTGGCTCCGGAGCAGGGACCTGCCAGGGTAATAACTTGACTGAGGAAAGCAATAACTCTGTTGGCTCTTTCATCAAATCAGCCCTGACTGATGTAGAATAATCAGCAATTGAAATCAGGGGGAGAAAAGCTGAATCAACAAAATGTGAAATGTCATCATAACGGCAATAATAAAGGAATCAGGTGCAATCGCTCTGGCTTTTTGGAATGTAATAAAAGGGAGAAGAAATTACGTCTTCACTGTTTGTCTTTTGTTCTATTTTCATAGAGAATGAAGGGAGGGAAGGACAGACCTAATTACTTCCATGCATGTTTCAGTGTACACTCTTAACATGGCAGGGTATCCCGCCATACTGCCCCCTTCTGCTGGAGGTAATACATTCAGCATCAAAGGGGGAAAACAATCTATAACAAATAAACAAATAAACACTTTTCAAACTAATTTCCAAAGCTCAGTTGCTGTAGAAAATGTATTTTTGACAAGGCTTAGATTTTTTTTCTCTGCGTTTTCTGATAAGGAGTTGGATCTCGTAACCCATTCTCCCTGTGCCTCTGTCAGCCCCTGATGTGGCAGATGAGTTTATGCACACACACACACCACACGCACACACAGCTATGTCTTACTATACTTGTGAGGAATTTTTGGGGACCAAAAATGTATTCCTTTCAAAATCCTATTTTCCCTAACCCCTAAACCTAACCCTAAATCTAACCCTTACCCTTACCCTAACCTTAATCCTATCCTTAACCCCTAACACCTACTCCTAGCCCTAACTCTAAACGTAAACACTAACCCTAATTATAACCCTAATTCTTACCCTAACATGCTGACCACATTGCTCTCGTGCGTGCTCCATTGCAAGCATGTTGATTTTGTCCACCCACACCAGACATAATCAGGACATGCAAGTTGAAATATATATAAAAAAACTCTGAACTAACTATATTAATTTGGGGACAGGTAGAAAAGCATTAAAAATGTATGGCAATTTAGCCAGCTAGCTTGTCCTGGGATATTAACATTGGGTTGTTATTTTGCCTGAAATGCACAAGGTCATCTACTCTGACAATTAATCCACAGATAAAGGTATATTTGACGCGCGTGAGCAGTGTGGGTGCTATGATTAAATAACATGTACACTACCGGTCAGTTTTAGAACATCTACTCATTCAAGTGTTTTTCTTTATTTTTCCTATTTTCTACATTGTAGAATAATAGTGAAGACATCGAAACAATGAAATAACACATATGGAATCATGTAGTAACCAAAAAAGTGTTAAACAAATCTAAATATATTTTAGATTTGAGATTCTTCAAATAGCCACCCTTTGCCTTGATGTCAGCTTTGCACTCTTGGCATTCTCTCAACCAGCTTCACCTGGAATGCTTTTCCAAGTTGAAGGAGTTCCCCTTCAAGACTGTTGGAAAAGCATTCCAAGTGAAGCTGGTTGAGATAATTCCAAGAGTGCAAAGCTGTCTGACTCATCTCAAACCATCTCAATTTGTTTGAGGTTGGGGGATTGTGGAGGCCAGCTCATCTGATGCAGCACTCCAGCACTCTCCTTCTTGGTGAAATAGCCCTTACACAGCCTGGAGGTGTTGTTGGTCATTGTCCTGTTGAAAAACAAATGATAGTCCCACTAAGTGTAAACCAGATGGGATGGCGTGTCGCTGCAGAATGCTGTGGTAGCCATGCTGGTTAAGAGTGCCTTGAATTCTAAATAAATCACAGACAGTGTCACTAGCAAAGCACTCCTACACCATAACACCTCCTCCTCCATACTTTATGGTGGGAAATACATATGCGGAGATCATCCGTTCACCCACACCGCGTCTCACAAAGACATGGCGGTTGGAACCAAAAATCTCAATTTTGGACTTCAGACCAAAGGACAAATGTCCACCTGTCTAATGTCCATTGCTCGTGTTTCTTGGCCCAAGCACGTCTCTTCTTCTTATTGGTGTCTGTGATGCATTTATTTGGGCTGCAATTTCTGAGGCTGGTAACTCTAATGAACTTATCCTCTGCAGCAGAGGTAACTCTGGGTCTTCCATTCCTGTGGTGGTCTTCATGAGAGCCAGTTTCAGCATAGTGCTTGATGGTTTTTGCAACTGTTTTTGAAGAAACGTTCAAAGCTCTTGACATTTTCCGTATTGACTGACCTTCATTTCTGTAAACCACCCCTACCTTGTCACATCACAACTGATTGGCTCAAACACATTAAGATGGAAAGAAATTCCACATATAAACTTTTAAGAAGGCACACCTGTAAATTGAAATACATACCACATACCTCATGAAGCTGGTTGAGAGAATTCCAAGTGTGTGCAAAGCAGTTTTTGAAGAATCTCAAATCTCAAAAATATTTTGATTTGTTTAACACTTTTTTGGATTACTACATGATTCCATATGTGTTATTTCATAGTTTTGATGTCTTAACTATTATTCTACAATGTAGAAAATAGTAAAAATAAAGAAAAACCCTTGAATATGTAGGTGTTCCCAAACTTTTGACTGGTAGTGTATTTTGAAACGCTCGCACATGCGACACGGGCGGTGTGGTCAGCATGTAACCCTAAACCTATCCCCTAAGCCTAAAATAGCCTTTTTACAAGTGAGGACCAGCAAAACGTACTAACTTCTCTGAATTTTAGTTGGTTTACTATTCTTGAAAGGACTTCTGGTACTCACAAGTAAAGTAAAACACAGTGGTGGAAAAAGTACCCAATTGTCAGACTTGAGTAAAAGTAAAAATACTTTATTAGAAAATGACTCAAGTAAAAGTCAACTTAAAATGTAAAAGTGCAAGTCACCCAGTAAAATACTACCTGAGTAGAAGTTTAAAAGTATTTGGTTTTAAATATACTTAAGTATCAAAGGTAAATGTAATTGCAGAAAATATAGTTATGTATCAAAAGGAAAAGTATAAATCATTTCAAAATTGCTTATATTTAGAAAACGCAATTGTTATTATTATTTTACGGATAGCCAGGGGCACACTCCAACACTCCAACACTCCAACACTCAGACATCATTTTTCAAAGGAAACATGTGTGTTAAGTGAGTCTTCCAGATCAGAGGCAGTAGGGATGACCAGGGATGTTCTCTTGATAAGTGTGTGAACTACTGTAGATCAATATCCTGTCCTTCTAAGCATTCAAAATTTACTTTTGAGTGTCAGGGAAAATGTATTCAATAAAACATACCACATTTTCTTTAAGAATGTAGTGAAGTAAAAGTTGTCAAAAATCTCAATTGTAAATTAAAGTACAGATACCCCCAAACACGACATAAGTAGTACTTGAAAGTATTTTTACTTTACATGAGTGGGAAAATGTGTACACACACACACAGCTCTACAGACTGGCACCCGTACCAAGCATCAAGAAGCTTTCCTCTCCCTGCTCGTGTCTCACAAGATGTTTACAGGCTGACTCTCAAACACGCTCGCCCCATTTAACAAGACAAGCTTGTTCGTAAACTTCATTTTTTTTCCATTAACGCATCGCAGAGTCATCGTCCTGGTTCCTTTTTTGTGGATCATACTTTTCCATCTATTTTTGGGATCCTGGCCTAGTCTGCGTTTTTGCTGGGATTGCATAAAATAACATAAGACACCAAAGTCTCAGCACTGGTTGGTGTGTGAGAGATTTGTGTCAGTAGTAAACATGGCGCTAATACAGGTGAGCAAGATATGTTGTGTGCACAACATGAAAGCACAACCCTATAAATAGTAGTCATCCTGGATTTCTCCTCATGTTTTTCTCCTCATCTTCTCTTTTTTAGTCTGTACTGTCAGCACCTCATTTAAAATGGATAATTACATAATTACATTAATTATGAAAGAGGACAAACATGACACAGATATACTGTAATTAGTTCCACCTGAGCATCGGAATGTTCCCAGGTGTCCGCGCAGGGCAGCATTGTTTCTTGCTTTCCCATCATCCATCTCAGTTGGCCCTGAGAGAGGAGGCCTTGGGCCCAGGCCTCTCAGTCTCTCAGCTCACCTGTAGTCTGGCATCCTCCTCCTCCACTCTGCCAGGATGTGGCCTGTCCTTCAGACCTCATTATGTGGAGCTGTAGCAGCTGAAAGCCTTCGAAGCCTGGGGAAGCTCCATGGCTCCATGGCACAAGGAGAGATGGGCTACCTAGCACCTGGAGTGGCCTGAACGTTATTAATTATACATGATCTCTCTCGTCTCTCATCACCATCTTTGGGAGCTGTTGGGATCAGAGTGACAGCACAGGCCCCTCTCTCTCCTCATTTTCATTGAACTAAGCCTCCTCTCCCACTGTTTCCCTGTTTCTCTTCAACCTTATTTGCTTAGTTAGGGATTGGGAGTGATGGGGAAAATCTTTCCCTCTGATACGGAGCAGGTGGGATGCATGGATTTAATGGATAGCTCTTCTAGGGCATCTGAATGACAAAGAAGTGAAGGAGTTGAAGAGACATGTTGGTTGAGTGCTATTACTATCAACACCTGAAGACATTTTCAATGTTTCATGGGATTGTAAAAGGTTTGTTTTGTTAACAACCTCCCTCACTTGATCTTGTTGGGTATTTTTAAATATTTAAGGATCAACTCGCATTAAATATGTATCTCCACTGCTTATGGCTATGTGGCTATATGTAGAGTAGCTTCATCTTTACTGCCTCGTGCCTGCATTTTCTATGATGTCAGTGACTGGATCAGTTTGATTGGAACCCATCAGAGCTTCAATCAAACATGATTTTTCATCTCTATACTAGGGCTTTGATGGCCTGTGAGGAGCCTCCGTACCTGTGATCAGAGCCTCTACTGTATCTACATGCCTAGCCATCGGTGGTCCATACTCCTCACATCAGCTCTCACTCAATCAAGTAGTCAGGCCACATGCCTCCCTCTAAAGGTGCAAGGCCCTTTGAGGCAGGCCTATTAGACAGGTTAACCATGACTTATATAATTTACTTCAACCAGCAACATGTACCAGGCTCTCTGCTCCCCCCGGCTCAGTCTTTAAGCCTGTGTCCTTTGTAGATGTGTTATTTCGATACATTTTAAAGAGCTTTGGCCTGAGCTGAAAAACGTCAGTTAAAATGGGTGGAATGGTATAGGGTTTGTTGAGTGGTTTGTCATCACTGCAAACTGGCTAGGTAAGGAAATTCCGGAAAAAAAATAAATAAATAATTTCCATCCATTACGACTACTTGTTGACAGTTTCTCTGTGCAGTTTGAAAACTAGGCCTAAAGGAGAAAACTCACCAGACCAATTGGTGGTCTGCAAAGAAAGGGGTTGTTCCTTCACTGTTCATTCAAGTGCTGTTGGCTCTGTGTGTTATAGGGACCACCCGCCGGTGGGTGGGTGACTGATGGCCGTCCTTTTCGCCTGTTTTTACATATGGAATCGTTTTTCACTAGGTTTGCAAATTACTCTGTTCAGAGGTGCTATTTACCAGACGCTCGACAATCCTACTGGTCTGTTCATGCCTTAAGCCTAATCAGAGTTGAGGCTCACCAGTTGGATTTTTTAATACTATTGACTGTGTGATGGAAATCAAATGCCAGGCCCAGCCAATCAGAATGAGTTTTTCCCAACAAAAGGGTTTTATTACAGACAGAAATACTCCTCAAAACTTGAGACATCTGTGGCATTTTATTGCATGACAAAATTGCACATTTTAGAGTGGCCTTTTATTGTCCCTAGTACAAAGTGTACCTTTGTAATGAACATGATGTTTAATCAGCTTCTTCATATGCCACACCTGTCAGGTGGGTGGATTATCTTGACAAATAATAAAATGCCCACTAACAGGGATATAAACAAATTTGTGCACAACATTTTTGAGAAATAAGCTTTTTGTTTGTATTTAACATTTCTGGGATATTTTATTTCAAGTCATGAAACATCAAACAAGCACTTTATATGTTGTGTTTATATTTTTGTTCAGTATAGTTATTTTGCAAAGATCACAACCAAATACTGTATAATATTAGCAACTGATCAAGCAAGAATCAAGACATAATTGTAAGCATATGAGAACCTAATAAGGTTATTTTGTTTAGAAATAATAAAAACGTTGAATGGGCGCAGATGATAGCTTTCTTACAATTCTCCAAAAATCATGCACATCTGTGTGTGATGTCAGTGTGTTGTGTACTGGAAAGGGTCTATAGATAGGTCTATACTTCACTTTCTAATGATTGTTTTCTCACTTTTCTCTCCATGTTGTCCGGTCTTGCTGTTCACCCTCCTCACAACAGGTAATACTTTTTATGTTGCCTTCTAATTGGGTATTTAAAATAAAGCTTCAACATATCATTTTATAGGGTCAAAAGGTGGGTTGACTATGGGACAAAGGACTTTTTCTTAAGCCCATCTTTGTACCACCCTAAGCAAATTATTTAGGAAGGCCACCAAAAATCCAGAGATTTCCATACCCAACTACAACATTTTCTGTCAAGGTAGAACTGGCAAAGGGGGAGGAGTTGCAATCTACTGCAGAGATAGCTTGCAAAGTTCTGTCATATTTTCCAGGTCTATGCCCAAACAGTTCGAGCTTCTAATTTTAAAAATGAATCTCTCCAGAAATAAGTCTCTCACTGTTGCCGCATGTTATAGACCCCCTTCAGCTCCCAGCTGTGCCCCGGAAACCATATGTGAATTGATTGCACTCCATCTATCTTCAGAGTTCGTTCTGTTAGGTGACCTAAACTGGGATATGCTTAACACCCCAGCCATCCTACAATGGGTATCCTGGAAGGATACTGACCTCATCCCGTCAGTCGAGGATGCCTGGTCGTTCTTTAAAAGTAATTTCCTCACCATCATAAATAAGCATGCCTCTTTCAAAAAATGTTGAACTAAGAACAGATATAGCCCATGGTTCTCTCCAGACCTGACTGTCCTTGACCAGCACAAAAATATCCTGTGACGGACTGCAATAGTCCCCGCGATATGCAACTGTTCAGGGAAGTCAGGAACCAATACAGTAGGTTAGGAAAGCAAAGGCTAGCTTTTTCAAACAGAAACAAAAAACATTTCTCTTCGCCTGGCCATGCCTTCCTCCTGGCTACCCCAACCCCAGCCAACAGCTCTGCACTGGACCCGTACAATTCAGCTGGGCTAGACAATCTGGACCCACTCTTTCTAAAATGATCCGTCGCCATTGTTGCAACCTCTATTACCAGTCTGTTCAACCTCTCTTTCGTATCGTCTGAGATCCATAAAGATTGGAAAGCTGCTGCGGTCATCCCCCTCTTCAAAGGGAGTGACACTCTAGACCCAAACTGTTATAGACCTATATCCATCCTGCCCTGCCTTTCTAAAGTCTTCGAAAGCCAAGTTAATAAACAGATCACTGACCATTTCGAATCCCACCGTACCTTCTCCGCTGTGCAATCCGGTTTCCGAGCTGGTCATGGGTGCACCTCAGCAACGCTCAAGGTACTAAATAATATCATAACCACCATCGATAAAAGACAGTACTGTGCAGCTGTCTTCATCGACCTGGGCAAGGCTTTCGACTCTGTCAATCACCGTATTCTTATCGGCAGACTCAATAGCCTGGGTTTCTCAAATAAATGCCTGGTTCACCAACTACTTTGCAGACAGAGTTCAGTGTGTCAAATCGGAGGGCCTGTTGTCTGGACCTCTGGCAGTCTCTATGGGGGTACCACAGGGTTCAATTCTCGGGCCGACTCTTTTCTCTGTATATATAAACGATGTTGCTCTTGCTGCGGGTGATTCCCTGATCCACCTCTACGCAGACGACACAATTCTGTATACATCTGGCCCTTCTTTGGACACTGTGTTAACTAACCTCCAAACGAACTTCAATGCCATACAACACTCCTTCCGTGGCCTCCAACTGCTCTTAAACGCTAGTAAAACCAAATGCATGCTTTTCAACCGTTCGCTGCCTGCACCTGCCCGCCCGACTAGCATCACAACTCTAGACGATTCTGACCTAGAATACATAGACAACTACAAATACCTAGGTGTCTGGCTAGACTGTAAACTCTCCTTCCAGACTCATATCAAACATCTCCAATCCAAAATCAAATCTAGAATCGGCTTTCTATTTCGCAACAAAGCCTCCTTCACTCACGCCGCCAAACGTACCCTAGTAAAACTGACTATCCTACAGATCCTCGACTTCGGCGATGTCATCTACACAATAGCTTCCAATACTCTACTCAGCAAACTGGATGCAGTCTATCACAGTGCCATTCTGTTTTGTTATACCACCCACCACTGCAACCTGTATGCTCTAGTCGGCAGGCCCTCGCTACATATTCGTCGCCAGACCCACTGGCTCCAGGTCGTCTATAATTCTATGCTAGGTAAAGCTCTGCCTTATCTCAGCACACTGGTCACGATAACAACACCCACACGTAGCACGCGCTCCAGCAGGTATATCTCACTGGTCATCCCCAAAGCCAACACCTCCTTTGGCTGCCTTTCCTTCCAGTTCTCTGCTGCCAGTGACTGGAACGAATTGCAAAAATCGCTGCAGCTGGAGACTTACGTTTCCCTCACTAACTTTAAACATCAGCTTCTGAGCAGCTAACCAATTTCTGCAGCTGTACATAGTCCCTCTGTAAATAGCCCACCCAATCTACCTACCTCATCCCCATATTGTTTTTATTTACTTTTCTGCTCTTTTGCACACCAGTAGCACTACTTGCACATCATCATCTGCTCATCTATCACTCCAGTATTAATCTGCTAAATTGTAATTACTTTGCTACCATGGCCTATTTATTGCCTTACCTCCTCACGCCATTTGCACACACTGTATATAGACTTTCTTTTTTTTCTATTGTGTTATTGGCTGTACGCTTGTTTATTGTGTAACTCTGTGTTGTTGTTTGTGTCGCACTGCTTTGCTTTATCTTGGCCAGGTCGCAGTTGTAAATGATAACTTGTTCTCAAGTAGCTTACCTGGTTAAATAAAGGTGAAATTTAAAATAAATAACAAAATTACAACTGAAAAGACTGACAAGACGTGACAAGACTGTAGGCAGTCAAAACTCAGAGCAGAAAGGTAATTTATCCCGAGGGGTTTAGGAACTGTCTCTATATTCCTCCACTAGCTTTTGTCTGTATGTTAGGATTAAAATTGTCTGCCCTGGTATACCGCCAGTGTACATCCCCGCTGACGCTAGATGAGTTTGTTTTTCACAGAAAGAATGAGATTGCCCTGGCATTACGGCTGTCATTAGATCTCTTTCATTCTCTCCATGCAGTTGTTTTCAGAACATTTTAATTAGAATTGGTACATTTCTAAGGTTCATTATCCCGCCTGCCATTACGCCTTTGATCTCTAGACCCCGCTTTCCTGGCCTTAACACTTTTGAAATATTGCATGAGCACTACCCAATTACCCTTTAATGTCGACTAAGTGCCTTTGTCAGTGTGAGTGATTTTGGGAGTGTGGCTGTGCACACGGTCCCCCTCCCCTCTAGGAGTTAATGAGAAGAGTCCAGTCTGGTCTCAGGGACCTCATTTGGATGACCGACGCGTATCAAAGACTAACTCCCAAACGTTTTGAATGTCCACTTTTTGTTTTGAATTATTCACTGATATACACATCCCTTCATATTTATTTGGACAGTGAAGCTAAAACTTTTAATTTGGCTTTATACTGCAGTATTTTTTATTTGAGATCCAAGGTTTTCTATGAGGCTACAGTAGGGAATGTCACCTTTTATTTTGGGGTATTTTCATACATATCTGTTTTACCATGTAGAAATGAACTTTATGCATCTAGTGCCCCCAGTTGAAAGTGTCAAATATTTCGATAAATTCACTTATAGTGTATAAAATGTTGTCAAAGGTGTAGTATTTGGTCCCATATTTCTACCACACAATGAGTAGATCAAGCTTGTGACTCTACAAACTTGTTTGATGCATTTGTAGTATTCTTCGGTTCTGTTTCGGATTATGTTGTGCCCACTAGAAATGAATGGTAAATCACTTTTATTATGAATAAGAATAGAAATTGTTTCTGCTACCGTAATTATGGATAATCGTGAATTAATCGTTAATAATGATGAGTGAGAAAGTTAAGAGGCATAAAAATCGTACCCCCCACAAAAAATGCTAACCTCCCGTTATTGTTAATGGTGAGATGATCTTTGTGCCTCTAAGGCAGTAACTTCTCTGAAGGCCTTCCGTGCTGGATGTAGTCATTGCATGCTAGAAATATGGGACCAAATACTATACTTTTGACCAAATGGAATACACTATAATTGAATTTGTCCAAATACTTCCTTCAAATGAAGGGACTAGATACATAACGTGCAATGATTTCTAAACAGTAAAACAGATATGTATGAAAATACCCTCAAATAAAAGGTGACATTCCATACTGTAGCATCATGGTAAATACTTTATTTACAAACATTTTTTTTACTGCATTGTTGGTTAAGGGTTTGTAAGTAAGCATTTCACTGTAAGGTCTGTTGTATTCGGCATATGTGACAAATAAAACTTCATTTGATTTGTGGGATCGATTTTAGGTCCTGTACTTCTTACTGTCTATACAAACAATGTTGGTCTATTTGCAATTTGTTTTCTTTTTACATACACCTGTATGAAGATGAAGCTTGTGTATGCTATTTCCCCCATGGTTGCTTTCATTACTTTGCAGAAAGCCTTTGTTGAACTGAAATTGGTACTTAATGCAGGCAAAACCAAGTATATGTTATTATCCAAATCACGTACAAATGAACCTCATGATTTATGCGTATGAACATTAGATCAAAATCAAGTCAAATTTAAATTATCACATGCTTTGTAAACAACAGGTGTAGACTAACAGTGAAATGCTTACTTACGGGCCCTTCCCAACAATGCAGAGAGAAAGAAAATAGAGAAAAATTCAAACATGTAATAATATACACTGAGTATACAAAACATTAAGGACCCCTGCACTTTCCATGACATACACTGACCAGGTGAATCTTGGTGAAAGCTATGATCCCTTATTGATGTCACTTGTTAAATACACTTTTTAATCATGAAGGGTTTCTAAGCCTTGAGACAATTGAGACATGGATTGTGGATATGTTCCATTCAGAGGATGAATGGGCAAGACAAAATATATAAGTGTCTTTGAACCGGGTATGGTAGTAGGTGTGAGGCGCACCGGTTTGTGTCAAGAACTGCAATGCTTCTGTGTTTTTCAGGCTCAACAGTTTCCCGTGTGTATAAAAAAAATGGTTCACCACCTAAAGGAAATACAGCCAACTTTACACAACTGTGGGAAACATTGGAGTCAACATGGGCCAGCATCCCTGTGGAATGCTTTCAATACCTTGTAGACTCCATGCCTCGACAAACTGAGTCTGTTCTGAGGTGCAAAAGAGGGTACAACTCAATATTAGGAAGGTGTTCCTAATGTTTGGTATACTCATGGTATACACCATGAGTAACGATAACTTGGCTATATACACTGGGTACCCGTACCGAGTCGATGTGCAGGGGTACGAGGTAATTGAGGTAGAAATGTACAGTACATACTGTATAACTACGAATAAAGTGACAGATAATAAACAGTAGTAGCAACATACAGTTGGGGTCGGAAGTTTACATACACCTTAGCCAAATACATTTAAACTCAGTTTTTCACAATTCCTGATGTTTAATCCTAGTAAAAATTCCTTGTCTTAGGTTAGTTAGGATCACCACTTCATTTAAAGAATGTGAAATGTCAGAATAATAGTAGAAAGAATCATTTATTTCAGCTTTTATTTATTTCATCACATTCCCAGTGGGTCAGAAGTTTACATACACTAAATTAGTAGCTCAATTGGTAGCATTGCCTTCAAATTGTTTAACTTGGGTCAAACGTATTGGGTAGCCTTCCACAAGCTTCCCACAATAAGTTGGGTGAATTTTGGCCCATTCCTCCTGACAGAGCTGGTGTAACCGAGTCAGATTTCTAGGCCTCCTTGCTCGCACACACTTTTTCAGTTCTTACCACAACTTTTCTATAGGATTGAGGTCAGGGCTTTGTGATTGCCACTCCAATACTTTGACTTTGTTGTCCTTAAGCCATTTTGCCACAACTATGGAGGTATGCTTGGGATCATTGTCCATTTGGAAGACCCATTTGCGACCAAGCTTTAACTTCCTGACTGATGTCTTGAGATGTTGCTTCAATATATCCACATAATTTTCCTTCCTTATATGAAGCCATCTATTTTGTGAAGTGCACCAGTCGCTCCTGCAGCAAAGCATCTCCACAACATGATGCTGCCACCCACGTGCTTCACGGTTGGGATGGTGTTCTTCGGCTTGCAAAGCTCCCCTTTTTTTCCTCCAAACATAACGATGGTCATTATGGCCAAACAGTGCTATTTTTGTTTCATCAGACCAGAGGACATTTCTCCAAAAAGTACAATCTTTGTCCCCATGTGCAGTTGCAAACCGTAGTCTGGCTTTTTCATAGCGGTTTTGGAGCAGTGGCTTCTTCCTTGCTGAGCGGACTTTCAGGTTACATCGATATAGGACTCATTTTACTGTGGATATAGATATTTTTGTACCTGTTTCCTCCAGCAAATTCACAAGGTCCTTTGCTGTTGTTCTGGAATTTTTTTTTTTACTTTTCACACCAAAGTACATTCATCTCTAGGAGACAGAACGCGTCTCCTTCCTGAGCGGTATGACGGCTGCATGGTCCCATGGTGTTTATACTTGCGTACTATTGTTTGTACAGATGAAGGTGGTACCTTCAGATGTTTGGAAATTGAGACTTCAACTGTATGTAATGAGTCAAAAAGGTTTGTGCAAAAAGGGTCAATGCAGAATGTTCCGGGTAGTTATTTGGTTAACTATTTAATTAGCCATTTATGGCTTGGAGGTAGAAGCTGTTCAGGGTCCTGTTGGTTTCATCGGTATCGCTTACCGTGCGGAAGCAGAGAGCACATTCTATGACTTGGGTGGCTGGAGTATTTAACCATTTTTACGGCCTTCTTCTGACACCACCTGGTATAGAGGTCCTGGAAGGCAGGGAGCTCGGCCCCAGTGATGTACTGGGCCGTACGCCTCTGTAGCACCTTGCGGTCGGATGCCAAGCAGTTGCCATACCAAGCGGTGATGCAGCCAGTCAAGATGCTCTCAATGGTGCAGCTGTAGAACCTTTTGAAGATCTGAGGGCCCATGCCAAATCTTTTTAGCCTTTTTAGGGGGCAGAAGCGTTGTTGTGCCCCCTTCACAACTGTGTTGGTGTGTGTGGAAGATGATAAATCTTTAAGTGATGTAGACACCGAGGAACTTGAAACTCTTGACCCACTCCACTACGGCCCCATTGATGTGAATGGAGGCTTCCTTGGCCCTCCGTTTCCTGTACTCCACAATCTACTCCTTTGCCTTACTGATGTTGAGGGAGAGGTTGCTGTCCTGTCATCACACTGCCAGGTCTCTGACCGACCGCTTTGGGCTGGATGTGTCAATTGGTAGCTGATGCATGCATAATCTATAAGCAGAATTACTGTTTTACCCCAATTAGAAAAAAATAGAAAAAAGCTATATGATGCCCTTTTCCTAAAGTTTTCCCAAAGTTTTGACATTCATACCAGTTATAGACTATGGGATATTATTTATGTGAACGCAGCTGCCACTGTATTGAAGCTATTGGACACAGTTTATCATTGCGCACTACACTTTATTACGGGCGATAGGTTCTGTACACATCACTGCATTCTGTATCAAAAAGTAGGCTGGCCCTCTATGAAGTGCATTGCACTTTTTGTTTGTAAGGCTTCTGCATAAACTTCCGCCGTACGTTACTTCATTGTTAACTTATAGACCTACGAGATACCAGACCCGGTCTCAGGGATGGCTAACTCTGGATATTCCTTCCACTTTACATGTGGAATCATCTACAATGCACTTTAAAATTTGAGGAATTGGTGTCTCTAGGGCATTTCAGGTGGCTGAATACTGAATAATTTTACTGAATAATGTGTCTGTTTTTTATGATTGTGTTTTGCTTTTCATGTGTATTTTAATGTGTATATGGATGGGTAGTTTAATGTATATATGGTAACTGGAATTTCGTATCTGGAAAAGAGACCTTGGTCTCAGCATTGACTCACTGTCAAAATTAAGTTTAAATAAATAATTTAAATGAATAAAACGGTCTTATTGCTTAATGAGGCAGTGGGATAGTGGAGGTTCTGCAGGTGAGATGTTTTCATTGAGATTCAGGGATTTTCTAATTAGATTGCAGAGGCAGTAGCAGTGGTGAGGAAGTGAAAATGCTTTCACATAAGGCCTGTGTGTAATAAATCACTGAGCCATGTCCTTCATCTCCCTGAGACCTGAATGTTCCACACACCGTACTTTTAAAAAAATGAGGAGGATTACACTGAATCCTCATCAAGGTCACCCCTGGAGGCATGCCGTGTGTTCTTTGTATGTGTGTGTTCTGTAGATGTGCGTGTACATGGATATTTGTGTGTGTGTGTGTGTGTGTGTGTGTGTGTGTGTGTGTGTGTGTGTGTGTGTATGTGTGTGTGTGTGTGTGTGTGTGTGTGTGTGTGTGTGTGTGTGTGTGTGTGTGTGTGTGTGTGTGTGTGTGTGTGTGTGTGTGTATGTTTGCATGCATGCATGACTTCTTGGGTGTCTTAGCAAGTGTGTATTTTTGCACGTTTATAAATTAATTGAGTCTCTTAACGTGTTTACCCTTTCTCCACTATGGGAACACTGCTAGTCTTGGCCTCCTTGGTGATCAGTCCTTGGCTAACCTCATTAATTTACCACCTTAATCTGAATTATTCTGGGAATTTAACAGGCTCTGTCTCTTGCAGTCTGATTAGTGCTGGAAGAGTGTGCTCTGCATTGTGGCAGGTGACAAGGCCTGACGGAGAGAACCATTCATGTGTCTGTTATGTGATGATAAAAACAGTCATCCCAGTCTGCCTCACTGTCTGATGGGACATGTGCTCTGGGATGGAACATACATAACATTGCAGATGGAAATGAAGTGTATTGAAGGAAACTATGGAATAAACAAGAGATGGAGTAGCTTGACTCTAGACATGCTGAATGGCTAAAAACAGAGAGACAGCTTCCTGTATTACATCATCAGCTTCCAAAGCTAACAGCATCTGGCCAATCAACCACAGCAGAGACAGTTGGATACAGATGTTGACCAAACCCATTAAGTAAATAGATTACAGTAATAGTAATTGATTACAATAAATACTCATACCTTTCCAGGTATGGTATGTCTAATGATTAGGAACAGGCTCAGCGGACACATTCTTAGATGTTTACGAGCTTGTATGAAAAAGGAGGTAATTCTTTAGAGGAACGCAGATGAATCCTATGTGTCTGTGCTTGATCCTCTCTGTGTGTGTGTGTGTGTGTGTGTGTGTGTGTGTGTGTGTGTGCGCGTGTGCGTGCGCGCGCGTGTGTGTGAGCCCGGCAGAGCTCTTCAGATGCGAGAGCATGCTTAATTAAGCCCATCATCAGCATGCTTAATTAGGCATGACAGTGTCAGGGCCACAGCACTGATCGATTGGCAGTGCTGTTTCCTGCTTCCTGTGTTTCTGCTCATCTCTGAAATGAGCACCGCAAAACACACTGCATGCTGGGACGGCTGGCAGGGAGAAAGCAACCAGGCTGAAGTGACTTCCTCTCTTCGTATCCTTAGATGTACTCTCATTTAGATTTAGCAGGTGAATGGGTAGAGACAGGGAAAGGGAGTTGATTTGTACACTATTGAGATGCAACCTTAAATTTAACCTTAAAACTATAGTAATTTATTGTTTTGTTTTGTTTCTGTGGCAACCATGTAGTTCAAATGGAACTGTTAACAATCATTTGCAGTGGATTATAGTGAATAACTAATGGCTATCAACCAATCAGCATCCCGGATCCAAACTACCTGTTTTATTAAATACATTATGAGATATGGAGAAGAATTACTGAAGGTGGTTGAGTGGTTTCAGCTACAAGTGAGCTCTGGAGCACAAGAATGAGTTAGGAGCTTTTTGTCAATGTGACTAGCTCTCCTTGAGCAAATTATGGTTAGTGATTGGAGGTGAAGATAAGTGATAGAGTGTTGTTTTGAACCATTTCATCTAATAAACCACAGGTTCAACCTTGGATTATTACTGTTAGTGCCTAAATGACAAGGGCAATCCATTCACACATCCCAATGTAACACGTGTGTTGTGATCACACTCTGAGCAGGGTGAAATCTGTCACATGCTCACTGACCTTGAGTTGAAACAAGTTTAAACAAAGAGGCCACTTTTTCATACACTACATTGATGCTAATAGCGTATGTTTTACTTTTAGCAAACCTGTGTGTGTGTGTGTGTGTGTGTGTGTGTGTGTGTGTGTGTGTGTGTGTGTGTGTGTGTGTGTGTGTGTGTAGGGGGGAGTGGGTTCTTCCTCTATTCAGCAGGCTGCCATGGCGTCTGGGATCCTGTCATCACTGCTAGACTCTTCAGGCAGAAAATTAATTAAGCGGGGTCTGGTAATGGGGGAAGAGCCAGGACTGTGGCGTCACTAACCAGGTCGTCAACCCCTGTTTCAGGGCCCACGCAGGAAAGGAAAGGCCTAGCCACTCTGGCCTGACGGGAACTTAATGAAGGTGTCTGCTCCCCTCTTACCAAGCCTGACTCTCTAGATGGGTTTTCTGTACAGGGTCAGAGAGGGACTTAAAATACGCAATTTAGCCAGCAGGGACAGAGCCAGGCCAAACAGGGAACAGGAAGGGCAGGAAGGCCAGGACAGGCCTCACACAAAGAAGACCCCATTGTCCACCTCCCATCTCACCTCATATCATCTTTCTATCTCTCTATGCATTTCTTTCTGAACTGAAATTAAGACGGGTCTTACTTACATTGCTAACAGACAGACATGGAAACACATCACCCATGCTCACTGCTCATATTTTTGCACAGACCTCACAAAACCATTTCCATATCAGAGCATAATTGGGTCGTTCCATGAAATTAGTGCCTTTTGCATCCCTTTGATATTTTATGTAGAAATGGTGCACCAATATTGAATTTTAAAAGCCTGTAATATTAAATTACATTTCCTTTAAGATAGACCACATGGATAATTCAATAAATCTGCTTCAATAAAACGACTTGCTAAAGTGCCAAAATTCAGCAATTTGACATGTCCCTCCATCAACCTTGTGTCACTTCTAGGAAGATTTCAACCCACTTAATACAACTATTTCTACAAGTTTCACCATCATTGTAAAGCCCTAGTTATTTTGATGCTTTGACAAAGTCATTTCTGAAGGTTATTATTTATTTCATATTATTAGTTATTCATTAACATCTGTCCCTCATTCGAAGGTCAACCCTGTTACATGAACTGAACTTGTGTTTCAATATGGTGAAACTATTGCATTTTAAATATTGTTTTCAAAAGAAACATTGAACATCAATATCTAATAGTCAAATCATTGTGTAAAAGCAGTTGAGCTTGTTTGACTCTTTTGGACATTTTCTGGGGTTGTGTGGTGGAAAACTGAGCGGATGGAGCATAACACATCAACCCTGTTACCCATAGACAGGCAGGCTAGAAATGTTTTAGCATTTTTTTTGGTGTGAAGCTTGCATTTAATTGCCACTACATGTTGAACACAGCAAGCTTCCATTCCCCCTGTCATGAGGGCATTTATGGCTGATTTAAGATTTGTATTTATTATGGATCCCCGTTAGCTGCTGCCAAAGCAGCAGCTACTCTTCCTGGGGTCCAGCAAAATGTAGGCAGTTTATACAATTTTAAAATCATTACAATACATTCACAGATTTCACAACACACTGTGTGCCCTCAGGCCCCTACTCAAGCACTACCACATATCTACAGCATTAATTCCATGTGTATGTACAGTTGTGGCCAAAAGTTTTGAGAATGACACAAATATTAATTTCCACAAAGTTTGCTGCTTCAGTGTCTTTAGATATTTTAGTCAGATGTTACTATGTGTCATGACGTTGCCCTCTTTGAGTACAGCGAGCACCATCCCCCGCTCTCTGCTTCTACAACCAGCCTGCTGTAGTCAGAGGTCGTAAATTCCTGAGAAGACCTGATGTACACACAGTTTTATAGAGAGTAGTTTTTCATGGAGACAAAGGAAATCCTTCCACCTCACAGAACTTGACGTACAAACAAATGTCATGTTCCAGAGAAAGTGTAAAAGATCGGTGAAGAATCCAGCTACGAACTGGTCCGTTTGTCACAACTTGGGAAGCTCAAGAGAGACGGTGTGGTCACATTACCATAACGCTGTTTATATAATAGCCTCAGATATGAGGTTTACATCTAATTATTGTATAAGATGAATGAGTGAGTATGATACTGTTTGTATAATTGTGTAATATGATTGTGGACTGTTTAATGAAGAAAAATACAATTCCCTTTTGATTTGAACTAAATCAGAGGACCGCCCCTGAGCCCAGTTAGGGTCAGACATCCTGGGAGAGTCCCCTTCTGCCATTCCGAATAAAACCCAACTTTGAGAAATTATCAGGAGACCATTTTTCTCTCAATCACGGGAGTACAAAGGTTGCAGACCATTGCTGAATCTTTTAACCATATCACGTGGTTAAACTCTTAGACTATCGATACAGACAGAATAAGAACAAGTCTTTGATACTAATTACTAGTCTGCAGCTAGGAATTCTGTATCATTGAATGCGAAGAACGATCAACCGCCGAAACATCCATTTTATAACGAATGTCACTTTGAACTATCCCCTCTAACCAAGACAGAGAGAGAGAGGGAGAGAGACGGACAATTCTACAAGAAAGACTTTTCACCAGCGATCAAGATGATACACTGAGCGTAAATATATACATTGATTGCAATTGTTCCCGAATGGGTGAGCGTTCATGTGTAAAGGATTAGCATTTTAATTGTTATAATTAACTCTGTAGTGACTTCTTAGTCGACCCCCACTCCCCTTTTGTCTAACAAGCCGCCATGCAGGTTTAGCCCACTAGGGCACATTCTATCATTTCATGTAACCATATGTACTGTTTGTTTATGCATTTCTGTGAATTACTTAGTTAGTAATAAATAAATGATTTAAGACAATTGATGTATGGATGACTCATAGTGAAGACTGGGTTTGTGCTGATAACCAACAATTTACGACGTTTGGAATGAGACTAATATGAGGTAAAATAAATAAATCATTAATCAGAAGACTATTGATCAGATATGAAAATATCTGAAAGGTTATATTGGGAAATTATAACTTTGTAATCTGAATACTTTCCTTGGTGCCCCAACTTCCTAGTTAATTACAGTTACATGATTATTTAGTTTAATCGAGTAATTAATTACAGAGAATCTTTGATAAAAACTAAGTCTTCAGTTTAATGATAGTAAAGACACAACATATGGAATTCTGACAATTACATGAAGTTGATGCAAAGAGTCAATATTTGCAGTGTTGACCCTTCTTTTTCAAGACCTCTGCAATCCGCCCTGGCATGCTGTCAATTAACTTCTGGGCCACATCCTGACTGATGGCAGCCCATTCTTGCATAATCAATGCTTGGAGTTTGTCAGAATTTGTGGGGTTTTGTTTGTCCATCCACCTCTTGAGGATTGACCACAAGTTCTCAATGGGATTAAGGTCTCTGGAGTTTCCTGGCCATGGACCCAAAATATCAATGTTTTGTTCCCCGAGCCACTTAGTTATCACTTTTGCCTTATGGCAAGTGTCACACCCTGGTCAAAGTATTTTGTGTTTATCTTTATTTATTTGGTCAGGCCAGGGTGTGGCATGGGTTTTTGTATGTGGTGTGTATGTGTGGGGATTGTAGCTAGTGGGGTGTTCTAGCTAAGTCTATGGCTGTCTGAAGTGGTTCTCAATCAGAGGCAGGTGTTTATCGTTGTCTCTGATTGGGAACCATATTTAGGCAGCCATATTCTTTGAGTTGGTCGTGGGTGATTGTCCTTAGTGTCCTGATGTCATTGGTCTGTGTTAGGATACACAAGTATAGGCTGTTTCGGGTTTTGTTAAGTTTATTGTTTTGGTAGTGTTTGTGTTTAGTGTGTTATTTCATTAAACATGGATTGCAATAGACACGCCGCATTTTGGTCCGACTCTCCTTCTCATACAGAAAACCGTTACAGAATCACCCACCACAAAGGGACCAAGCAGCGTGTCAACAGGCAAGAACAGCCCAAAGTGGAGTACAGTATGGACTATACTTCTTGGGAGGAGATAGACAGGTGGGCGGTCGATCCAGGGAGAGTGCCGGAGCCCGCCTGGGATTCGATGGAGCAGTGCGCGGAAGGATATAGGAGAATGGAGTTTGCGAAGCAAGCAAGGCGGCGCGGACGGAGGCCCCATAGTCAGCCCCAAAAATTTCTTGGGGGGGGGCTCAGGGAGAGTGTGGCAGAGTCAGGAGCCAGACCTGAGCCAACTCTCCCTGTTTATCGTGAGGAGCCAAGGAGGAGACCAGAGCCGGTGTTGGAGGTGAGCGAAACAGAGACTGTGAAGGAGTTAATGGGGAAATTGGAGGAGAGAGAAATGAGGGAGTTGCTGTGTTGGTGTTTTAAACATGGAATTCGCCCGACGGAGCGTGTCGGGGATTTGATGGCACCTGGGTCAGCGCTCCATACTCGTCCTGAGGTGCGTGTTAGTCGGCTGGTTAAGATGGTGCCAGTCTCACGTACCAGGCCTCCTGTGCACCTCCCTAGCCTTGCACGTCCTGTGCCAGCACCGCTCTCAAGATCTCCAGTACGCCTTCACGGTCTAACCCATCCTGTGCCACCTCCACACCCCAGCCCTCCGGTAGCAGCTCCCCGCACCAGGCTTCCTGTGCGTGTTCTCGGCCCAGTACCACCAGTGCCAGCACCACGCATCAGGCCTACAGTGCGCCTCGCCTGTCCAGCGCTGTCGGAGCCCTCCTCCTCTCCAGCGCTGTCGGAGTCTCCCGCCTGTTTAGCGCTGTTAGAGCCTTCCTTCTCTACAGCGCTGCCGGAGTCTCCCGCCTGTTCAGAACTGCCAGTTAGCATAGAGCTGCCAGTTAGCATAGAGCTGCCAGTTAGCATAGAACTGCCAGTTAGCATAGAGCTGCCAGTTAGCATAGAGCTGCCAGTTAGCATAGAGCTGCCAGTTAGCATAGAGCTGCCAGTCTGCAAGGAGCTGCCAGTCTGCAAGGAGCTGCCAGTCTGCAAGGAGCTGCCAGTCTGCATAGAGCTGCCAGTCTGCAAGGAGCTGCCAGTCTGCAAGGAGCCGCTAGAGCTGCCTGTCTGCAGGATGCCGCCAAAGCTGCCAGTCTGCAAGGAGCCGCCAGAGCTGCCAGTCTGCAAGGAGCCGCCAGAGCTGCCAGTTAGCATGGAGCAGCCAGGGCCGCCAGTCAGCATGGAGCAGCCAGGGCCGCCAGTCAGCATGGAGCAGCCAGGGCCGCCAGTCAGCATGGAGCAGCCAGGGCCGCCAGTCAGCATGGAGCAGCCAGTCAGCATGGAGCAGCCAGTCTGCATGGAGCAGCCAGAGCAGCCAGTCAGCATGGAGCAGCCAGAGCTGCCAGTCAGCATGGAGCAGTCAGTCAGCATGGAGCAGCCAGTCAGCATGGAGCAGCCAGTCAGCATGGAGCAGCCAGAGCTGCCAGTCATCATGGAGCAGCCAGTCAGCATGGAGCAGCCAGAGCTGCCAGTCGACCAGACTCTTCCAGATCTGCCAGTCGACCAGACTCTTCCAGATCTGCCAGTCGACCAGACTCTTCCAGATCTGCCAGTCGACCAGACTCTTCCAGATCTGCCAGTCGACCAGACTCTCCCAGATCTGCCAGTCGACCAGACTCTCCCAGATCTGCCAGTCGACCAGACTCTCCCAGATCTGCCAGTCGACCAGACTCTTCCAGATCTGCCAGTCGACCAGACTCTTCCAGATCTGCCAGTCGACCAGACTCTTCCAGATCTGCCAGTCGACCAGACTCTTCCAGATCTGCCAGTCAGCCAGGATCTGCCAGTCAGCCAGGATCTGCCGAAACCACCAGCCAGCCAGGTAGTTTCATCAACCTGCCTGAGCTTCCTCTCACTCCTGAGCTTCCTCTCACTCCTGAGCTTCCCCTCAGTCCCGAGCTGCCTCAGTCCCGAGCTGCCCCTCAGTCCCGATCTGCTCCTCAGTCCAGTGGGGTTCTGGGTGAGGACTACTAGGCCATGGTCGGCGGCGAGGGTGGACTATCCAGGGACGCGAGGAGAAGGGACTAAGACATTGATTGAGTGGGGTCCACGTCCCGCGCCGGAGCCGCCACCATGGACAGACGCCCACCCGGACCCTCCCTATTGTTTTGAGGTGCGTTCGGGAGTCCGCACCTTAGGGGGGGGGTTCTGTCACACCCTGGTCAAAGTATTTTGTGTTTATCTTTATTTATTTGGTCAGGCCAGTGTGTGGCATGGGTTTTTGTATGTGGTGTGTATGTGTGGGGATTGTAGCTAGTGGGGTGTTCTAGCTAAGTCTATGGCTGTCTGAAGTGGTTCTCAATCAGAGGCAGGTGTTTATCGTTGTCTCTGATTGGGAACCATATTTAGGCAGCCATATTCTTTGAGTTGGTCGTGGGTGATTGTCCTTAGTGTCCTGATGTCATTGGTCTGTGTTAGGATACACAAGTATAGGCTGTTTCGGGTTTTGTTAAGTTTATTGTTTTGGTAGTGTTTGTGTTTAGTGTGTTATTTCATTAAACATGGATTGCAATAGACACGCCGCATTTTGGTCCGACTCTCCTTCTCATACAGAAAACCGTTACAGCAAGGTCCTTCATCATGCTGTAAAAGTCATTGTTTGTCACCAAACTGTTCCTGGATGGTTGGGAGAAGTTGCTCTCAGAGGATGTGTTGGTACCATTCTTTATTCATGGCAAAATTGTGAGTGAGCCCACTCCCTTGGCTGAGAAGCAACCCCACACATGAATGACACAGGACTGATGATAACACTCACCTTGTCTTCTGCCAGCAGTCTGCTGAATCTTTCACAACCACAGTCCAATGATGGTACTGGAACTGA
The DNA here is from genome assembly GCF_013265735.2 of Oncorhynchus mykiss. Lineage (NCBI taxonomy): Eukaryota > Metazoa > Chordata > Actinopteri > Salmoniformes > Salmonidae > Oncorhynchus > Oncorhynchus mykiss. The sequence goes on from NC_048581.1 coordinate 70,280,570, forward strand.
AATTATTGGCCGTAGTCTTTTAATACTAAAATCAGTTCTTTAAATCCATTTTCAAATGTTCGGAGCTAGCACTCCTGATGTTGTTTGTCCTCACATGGACTACAACAGTGTCAGCTCCCGGCTTCTGTGATAGAACAGTCGGAAGCAGCCTTGTTATGTCCTGTACTTGTGCTCCTGGGTAGCACAAGGTTTTTGTCTTGGGGACCGAGATGTTTCTCACCATAGAGCTGCCTGTGATGACAGCTGGTGATGTTGAATGGGCTGGTCTCGCAGGCAGGCCTCACCAGACTGGCCTGGCCTCACCAGACTGGGCTGGCCTCACCAGACTGGGCTGGCCTCACCAGACTGGGCTGGCCTCACCAGACTGGGCTGGCCTCACCAGACTGGGCTGGCCTGGGCTGGCCTCACCAGACTGTGAGGCTGGGAGCTCCGAAGATCTGAACCCAAGGTAGAAGCCACCGGAGAGGGAGACATAACTGAGTATGAAGACGCAGGTACCTCCGGATCCGATATTGATTGGGAAGCCACTAAGGACAAAGGCACCGGAACCTCTGGATCCAGGGCTGCAAAGCTGTTTCTGGTCTGTGTCAGTTCCGGGCTCAACATCTCCATGGAGATCCCCGTTGCCAGAAGACGCCTTCTTCGACTACCACGGCGAGTGACGTACCTCCATGGCTGTATGGTTGGGTCGAGAACAGTTCATTTCTCCAGGGAAGGGGGAGACCCCTTCGGGGATAGAACTCTGCTGAGCAGCGGCCAGTCGGCTGTAGAAAGTCGACACAGCGGAGAAACTTCCACCAGACCAGAGCGGGATCCGGCTACTTGGGTGGAAGAAAAATAAAAAGTAGTTGGGCGTGGGTCAGCCAGTAGCTTATGTAGGTTTTCTACTTGCTTGCTAAGAGTAGCTACTTCGCTCCTGTATTCCTCCGTAAGCAAGCAGTTGCTACATTGGAAATCAGCGCGGTCCACATTGTCCTGAACAAAGCAAAGTAAACACAGCTCCTGCAACGCTGAAAACTTTCAATAGCGGCCTCCATTTGAGAACCGCCGAGCCAGCTAGGCTTGCTGGGCTTTCGTGCCTCTCCCCCTATACGGAATAGCAGATAGCAGCGCTCACAGCAATTTAGCCAAACAGAGGCGCAGTATTCCAAATAAAATCGAAGTATAAAAAAACACTGTCAGCTTTTAAACCGAGGTCTTTAGTACAGTTTTCTGCATTCGACAGCGTTCAACAACAACAATCATACGTCATGCTCTGATGACGTGCTCATCGCCAACCTTTTACGGTCAACCCTATTACTTTATTTGTCACTTAATAGGCACTTACTATACAGATGTAGGATCTTAATTTGAGCCAGTTTGCAACAGCAGGTAAATAATGCTGCAGGAACAGGAAATGTGAATTATTATGTGGATTTTTTGTAGGGGTTGATACATTTTTCTTTAGCGCAAATCAGGTCTGACATTTTAAAGTGGAAATTACAAACTTTAGATGCCTTTTTAAACCTTGAATACACTACAAGTTTGCTTTTCCTGCCGTGCAGAAAAATTATCAGCAGCAAAAGAAGGATCAAATTAAGATTCTACATATGTAGTATTTTTTTTCTTCTCTTGAGATGGGAAAATGTGTTTTTTATTAAGTTGAACATGTGCTCTTTATGACAGAATGTTAAAATAAGCTGAAATCAAACTTTTTTTTTTTTTTACCAAGTTACACTTCTCAAAAGGCACTGAATCAGTGGAATGACCCAGTTCTAAAGCAGCATTTTTTAAGTCTTCATCTGTTATGTATGATTTTCATTTCATTAATGTATGGTTTCAATTCATGATACTCTTATATATTTTGTACAACCTTCAATGGAGGGGGTTGGGGGGACTTCAAAGACCAAAGCTACGGAAGTGGAAGGTTAGCAGGGCTCATTCTCTCTTCCCAATCCGTTCAGGGGAGGAAACCTGTAAAGTGACAAGAGCATTATCTTTTAGCTTTATAATTCGGAGACCGGTGCCGAGGCAGTCTTGTCAAAGGCAGGACTGTGAGGAAACTGTCAGGCAGAAAAGGTGAATTTGATGAGAATTGGCAGGCAGATTATGGATGTGGCATTTGGGGTCTTGGCACAGGCTCGTCATGTCCACTTGATGGCCGGCCTGCTGCTATTATGTGTCAGAGCTCTCCGCCGGATTGACTGACATTACAAAAGCCCAAGGCGCTTTTTACTTGACAGTCAAGCTTAATTTGTAGCTCAAATACCTCCGCCGTTGTCTCCCTCTCTCGCTCTCGTTCTCTAACTTGCTGTCTCTCCATTTCTTCCTTTTTTTCTTTACTTCTCTCTCCATTGCAACTCTTTCTCTTTCATTGTTTCATCGTTCCCTCTAGCAATTTCTTAATCCCTGGAGACTTCAGTAAAGTGTACCAAGTGCATTAGCGATGTGTCTTTTAAGAGTAGAATATGGTCAATGGAGTCAGACATTCATGTGTTCTTGAGCACACACATAGTGCAGACATCACGCTGTACAGAGGAACTTAACAATACACATCACATCTCCATTTCTCAAGGGTCTCACTCACTACAGGCTTTGGCATGGCAGATCAAAGACCAGGGAGGAATTGATTATGATGTATCTTTACATCTTCAAAATAAAAGCCCTTGTAATGAGCTGTGTTTTCTGGCAGCATGCTATAAGAGTATCCCCCAGGAACCAAGTCAAGGAGGAGGGAGGTATTAAATGTGACACCACCCCATCATCAACAGTAACCATGTAGAGTAGGGTGAGGGCAGCTACTTATACTGTATGCAACACCACCCGTCCCTAGGAATTATGTGGAAGAGGACAGAGGTATTTAACTCATCACCCCCACTTAGGCCCCCACTGGGCGTTCCTCGTGGTATTTCATGCTACATAAACTGAAGTCCCATAGAGACACAATAGGATCACACAAGTAAGGCACTCAGCTCTATTTCTCTCTCTCTACCACTCCAGAACAGCACAAAAGGCACTATGCCTGACCAAACTCCCACCTTGGCCTCCCGAGTGGTGCAGCGGTCCAAGGCACTGCATCTCAGTGCAAGAGGTGTCACTATAGTAACTGGTTTGAATCCAGGCTGTATCACATCAAGCTGTGATTGGGAGTCCTATAGGGCGGCTCACAATTGGCCCAGCTTTGTCCGGGTTTGGCTAGAGTAGGCCATCATTGTAAATAAGAATTTGCTCTTAACTGACTTGCTTAGTTAAATAAAGGTTAAATAAAAATAGTAAAACAATTGGATAGCTAGCTAAATTAATGGAGATGTATTTGCGATGTTTTAAAATATTTGATTGGTTATGTAAAAAAGGTGAAAGTATGCCAGATAATGCAGGAGGTGCTAGGGGCAGAGTTGTCAATTGGGGATTTATTCAAGATGAAGCCCATTTGTGGGATTTAGCATCTAAGTTTTACATAGCGGGGCAATTTAGTCCATGAAAAATTTAGGGCAGTAAGATGCAGGGAGTGGGGAGGAGGAGAGGGAGGAGAAAGAGGTGTGAGCCAACAATCTCCAAGACCTCTGTCAGCACAAGTCCAGTGCTCCAATAGTTAGCAAATCAAACAGGTATACCACAGCGTGAGTAGGCATTAGTGGCCACAAGTGTCACGGATCCCTCTGGAACTTTCATCTCGCACACCTGGCACCTATTCCCACTGATTGTATTTGTATATATGTGGTGCTGTCGATTATACCATGGTGCTGTCGATTATTGTTACAATGTCCGTTGGTGTGTGTGAGTACCTGTGCTGTGTGTTTTGGCTTTCGTGCCATTGTGGATTGCTGATGATTACAGGTCTCGTCCCGTGTGATAATCATTGTGCGTTTGTGTATTTATTCAAGGTACTCCTCGCTATTTTGTTTTGGGTTTCAACCCTGTGTTTTTGTTACGTGTTTGTTTGGTCTTCGTTCCCATGCCTTTACACGGCACGCCGTAATTTGGGCTAAATTTAAAAAACTATTACCCATTCCTGCGTCTGTCTCCCGAATCCATTATGCCAACGTGACAACGAGAGAGAAAGAGAGATGGACAGACAGACAGACAAACACAGAAACATGGAAAAAGGAGAGAGAAATAAAGAAAAAGAGCAGGAAACACCATTCACCAGATCTCTGCTTAAACCTGGTGTCTGTTTGGCACATGTTGCTTTGGGCTTGCTGCGTAGATGTAGAGGTGGAGGCTGCTGCCTGAGAACAATACTAATTGTGGTGTGAGGAAGAAATGTGCTGTGCTGCTCACTGCTGCCTCTGCTACTGATTCCCTCTCCTCTTCTCTGCTCCTCTCGCCCCAGGCCCAGAACCAGCCAGAGGTCCTCCTCACTGGAGCACAGATCACATTGCAGCAGGCCTTTTGTTCTCGCTCTCATTCTCTCTTCCTCTCCTTCCCTCGCTCTCTGATTCTCTCCTCACTACATTTATCTCATTACGGTTGTGGTATCTCCAGTGGCATTGAAAATGAAGTGTTAATCTCTCCTCTCATCAATCTTGGAGGCTTAGGAATGCCAAATCACTCCCCTGAAAATGATGACTGGCACTTTTAGTTGTTTGGAGAAATAAGTGTGGTGCTAAATTGAATTTTAATGGATTGTGCATCCCCAGTGAAAGGTTCAATCCATTATTTGATGATTGTAATGTTGTTTGCTGCTCATGTTGATTTACGGTATGTATAGCATGACAGGCCAAAGGTTGCTGGGATTGGGAAGGAAGCAGCGTTGTGTTGATTAAGTTTTAAATATGTCAGAGAGGAGGGCTACACTCAGGGCTCTGGGTAGGGTAGCAGTGGCAATTCAGTGGTTGTTCTTCTGTGCCTTGTATGAGCAAACAGGAATGGTCCTTTCCACCTGCATGGCAGAAACACAGTCAATTGAATATGATGTATTTATTGTTTTTATACAACAATATTAGTCCCTCCAAGGCACAAAGAGGCAGGAGTAAATAACGAACGACGGTGATAAAAGAGAAAGCTTATGTATGTTCCCTGCTTCTCTGAAGTGGATGTTGTCTGCTATGTCTCTCTTTAATCTGTTTCTAATCAGAAGCTAATTGCTCTCTCTCTGTATCTCATATCCTCCTTTAGGATCCGCCATCCACCATCTGCTGATGATAAAATATGGAACCTATCAAGAGCAGAGATATTGGGAATAAATTAGCCAGATTGTCAGGACTGGAATATGTCATCATGAGGCATCTGAAACGTTACTTTAGAGGCACAATAGGTTTTACGGTCAACTGTTACTTGAACCTTTCAAGATTTTGCTGTGAATGCCCAATTGTGACATCCCCTCAAGTTGGTGATAAGACAACATTTCAGAGTATTTATACCTCAACCCATTGTATTGTGCTGGAGTATTGGATCAGAACACTTTAGCTTTTTCACATATGATCCTGTATATTATCCTGTATATCACTCTTAGCACAAGACTATTTCACTTTTGATGAATAATTCTAATGGGAGGTTGGAAGATGGAGATCAGTCAAGCTGTGTAGGCTATAGTTGTGTTATCCCAGAAGAGCGATTGCCAGGAACAAAAAAATCAATGAAGGCAGCTCAAAGGCCATTTTAGGGGCGGTCTCACCGACTCATTTATCACCTTTCAATATGCTACCATACATCCAAACTAATCCTCAAATGAGCTGTCCCTACGCAGGGAATGACTTCGCATGTGGGGTAAAACATCACAGGAACCTTGAAGAGCTGGTGTTGAAAAGAATACTTGGTGATTTATGGTCTTTGGGTGCGTTACGATGTCAGCTGTTTTCTGTTTATGTATTATTTGATCATATGTATAATATTTATATAATGCACTATAGTCAGGAGCAGATCAGCGTGAGGTCAGCCATATCATAATGAACTTAGACCTTTTGTCATATGGAAATCATGCTGGGGTTAATGAACTGTTTCTTTGATGAACTCATAACCCACCTGCCTTGCCACACACGCGTACACACACGCACAAAAACTCACCCCACTCACACATACAGTACCAGTCAAAAGTTTGGGCACACCTACTCATTCAATGTTTTTTCTTTATTTTTACTATTTCTACATTCTTGAATAATAGTGAATACATCAAAACTATAAAATAACACATGTGGAATCACGTAGTAACTAAAAAAGTGTTAAACAAATCCAAATATATTTTATATTTGAGATTCTTCAAAGTAGCCACCCTTTGCCTTGATGACAGCTTTGCAACCTCTTGGCATTCTCTCAACCAGCTTCATGGGTAATGCTTTTCCAACAGTCTTGAAGGAGTTCCCACATATGCTGAGCACTTGTTGGCTACTTTTCCTTCACTCTGCTGTCCGACTCATCCCAAACCTGGGTGATTGTGGAAGCCAGGTCATCTGACGCAGCACTCCATCACTCTCCTTGGTCAAATAGCTCTTACACAGCCTGGAGGAGTGTTTTGGGTCATTGTCCTGTTGAAAACAAATGATAGTCCTACTAAGCGCAAAGCAGATGGGATGGCGTATCGCTGCAGAATGCTGTGGTAGCCGTGCTGGTTAAGTGTGCTTTGAATTCTAAATAAATCACCAACAGTGTCACCAACAATGCACCCCCACACCATCACACCTCCTCCTTCATGTTTCACATTGGGAACCACACATGCGGATATCATCTATTCACCTACTCTGCATCTCACAAACACATGGTGGTTGGAACCAAAAATCTAAAATTTGGAATCATCAGACAAAAGGACAGATTTCCACCAGTGTTTCTTGGCCCAAGCAAGTCTCTTCTTATTATTGGCGTCCTTTAGTAGTGGTTTCTTTGCAGCAATTCGACCATGAAGACCTGATTCACGCAGTCTCCTGTGAACAGTTGATGTTGAGATGTGTCTGTTACTTGAACTCTATAAATAATTTATTTGGGCTGCAATCTAAGTGCAGTTAACTCTAGTGAACTTATCCTCTGCAGCAGAGGTAACTCTAGGTCTTCCTTTCCTGTGGCGGTCCTCATGAGAGCCAGTTTCATGATAGCACTTGATGGTTTTTGTAACTGCACTTGAAGAAACTTCTTGAAATGTTTCCAGTTGACTGACCTTCATGCCTTAAAGTATTGATGGACTGTTGTTTCTCTTTGCTTATTTGAGCTGTTCTTTCCATAATATGGACTTGGTCTTTTACCAATTAGGGCTATCTTCCTCACCTACCTCATGAAGCTGGTTGAGAGAATGCCAAGAGGGTGCAAAGCTGCCATCAAGGTAAAGGGTGGCTACTTTGAGGAATCTTTTGGTTACTACATGATTCCACATGTGTTATTTCATAGTTTTGATGTCTTCATAATTATTCTACAATGTACAAAATAGTAAAAATAAAGGAAAACCCTTGAATAAGTAGGTGTGTCCAAACTTTTTACTGGTTCTCTATATACATACAGTGCCTTGCGAAAGTATTCGGCCCCCTTGAACTTTAAGACCTTTTGCCACATTTCAGGCTTCAAACATAAAGATATAAAACTGTAGTTTTTTGTGAAGAATCAACAACAAGTGGGACACAATCATGAAGTGGAACGACAATTATTGGATATTTCAAACTTTTTTAACAAATCAAAAACTGAAAAATTGGGCGTGCAAAATTATTCAGCCCCCTTAAGTTAATACTTTGTAGCGCCACCTTTTGCTGCGATTACAGCTGTAAGTCGCTTGGGGTATGTCTCTATCAGTTTTGCACATCCAGAGACTGAATTTTTTTCCCATTCCTCCTTGCAAAACAGCTCGAGCTCAGTGAGGTTGGATGGAGAGCATTTGTGAACAGCAGTTTTCAGTTCTTTCCACAGATTCTCGATTGGATTCAGGTCTGGACTTTGACTTGGCCATTCTAACACCTGGATATGTTTATTTTTGAACCATTCCATTGTAGATTTTGCTTTATGTTTTGGATCATTGTCTTGTTGGAAGACAAATCTCCGTCCCAGTCTCAGGTCTTTTGCAGACTCCATCAGGTTTTCTTCCAGAATGGTCCTGTATTTGGCTCCATCCATCTTCCCATCAATTTTAACCATCTTCCCTGTCCCTGCTGAAGAAAAGCAGGCCCAAACCATGATGCTGCCACCATCATGTTTGACAGTGGGGATCGTGTGTTCAGCTGTGTTGCTTTTATGCCAAACATAACATTTTGCATTGTTGCCAAAAAGTTCAATTTTGGTTTCATCTGACCAGAGCACCTTCTTCCACATGTTTGGTGTGTCTCCCAGATGGCTTGTGGCAAACTTTAAACAACACTTTTTATGGATATCTTTAAGAAATGGCTTTCTTCTTGCCACTCTTCCATAAAGGCCAGATTTGTGCAATATATGACTGATTGTTGTCCTATGGACAGAGTCTCCCACCTCAGCTGTAGATCTCTGCAGTTCATCCAGAGTGATCATGGGCCTCTTGGCTGCATCTCTGATCAGTCTTCTCCTTGTATGAGCTGAAAGTTTAGAGGGACGGCCAGGTCTTGGTAGATTTGCAGTGGTCTGATACTCCTTCCATTTCAATATTATCGCTTGCACAGTGCTCCTTGGGATGTTTAAAGCTTGGGAAATCTTTTTGTATCCAAATCCGGCTTTAAACTTCTTCACCACAGTATCTCGGACCAGCCTGGTGTGTTCCTTGTTCTTCTTGATGCTCTCTGCGCTTTTAACGGACCTCTGAGACTATCACAGTGCAGGTGCATTTATACTGAGACTTGATTACACACAGGTGGATTGTATTTATCATCATTAGTCATTTAGGTCAACATTGGATCATTCAGAGATCCTCACTGAACTTCTGGAGAGAGTTTGCTGCACTGAAAGTAAAGGGGCTGAATAATTTTGCACGCCCAATTTTTCAGTTTTTGATTTGTTAAAAAAGTTTGAAATATCCAATAAATGTCGTTCCACTTCATGATTGTGTCCCACTTGTTGTTGATTCTTCACAAAAAAATACAGTTTTATATCTTTATGTTTGAAGCTTGAAATGTGGCAAAAGGTCGCAAAGTTCAAGGGGGCCGAATACTTTCGCAAGGCACTGTATATATATAGAGAGAAAGAGTCTGGTTCACCGATGGCAATGAAATGAACTGCATTAGGGACAGTCAAGGACAAACACATGCACTCAGATATTTAACAAGAGTGAAGTCACAATGTCTGTAGCGAGGTTATGATGGCAACAGTAGTAGGAGAGCGTCCACAGAAAGCCCAGAGGTTCTCTGTCTACACAGTTTAAGGCCCACCCACAGTGTGCCATACGAGCAGAGGTCACAGTTAGTGGAGAGGACGATCAACTTTCAGCATCGCTAAACTTTCATGGTGTCGAGCGAAGAACAACAGCAGTAATAGAAGCTGTGGCTTAGCGGGCTCATCCCCTGCCTTAGCAGGCAGATGGAAGGCAGGCGCTGCCCTTGAATGTATTATCTGTGCCATCAATACTGAACACAGCATAGCGGGGGAGAGAAAAACAACAGGATGCTTTCAGCGTGTCTGTCCGAAGAAAACACTGCTGGCCGCCTCAGAATATAAAGCAATACAGACGGAGGTTGAGGGGGGCTGAAAGAAATGGAATGACTCTGGAATATAAAGCAGCTTGTGTCCTTTAATTAAAATCACTCAAAATCAATGGGGACCAGAGATGGTCCCCTGTGTGACTATCTGGCTGTCTGTCTGACTGGAGTGGAGTGAAGGCCTTAGGGTCTGCTGTAGTTTTGGGCTGCTGCTGGAGGAGAGGACCAGTTGCGCTCTCCTGGGATCTGAAGAGATGAGGCAAATTTAAACTGATGCTGTAAAGGCGCTGGTTGAAAATGGGTATGTGTGTGGAAGGGTGGGTGTTGGAGTGTCTGGAGGAGGCATAGGAGGACCTTCTCAGTTGGGAGGCTGAGAGGAAAGCAGGAGAGAGAGAGCGAGAGAGAGAGAGGTGTGAGTGTCATTTCATAACAGATGAGACATTATGTCTAATGCCTTTATCCTTTTATCCCTGCACCAGGGAGGGGACCTTTTGTCAGCCCCATCCCTCAGGGATTCGGAGGTACATTGAATGTGTGGAGTTTAGAGAGCCCTGCAAAAGTAACACATTGCTGAGGATAACAGAACAGGGAACTCTGGTTGTCAGGAGATGTGTGGTTGCCATGGTGAAAGGCTAACTTGTTAGAGGAAAGAGAGTGAGGAAGAGATAAGCTATAGGCCTAATGAATAGATGCCAATATGTGCCAATTAAGCCAATAAGTGAGTCTTCCACAACCCAGCCACTCTCTGATAATATATCTACTCACACCAGAAAATCTGTATTAGAGTTTTCTTTTCATATCCTAGCTTGCTCTATGACAACAAAAAGCAACCCATCGTTAAATCAGTGTCTTCATTTGAGGTCTTTACGGCATATTTTAGTTGCCACAATTTTGATTTGATGTTCTTATCCTCTAAGGCAGAGTTTCCCAACTACGTTCCTAGAGTACCCCCAACAGCACACATTGTTGTTGTAGCCCCAGACAAACTCACCTGATTCAAGGTATAGTGGTGTCCATGAGGAAATAACTTTGAGTCCCAGAACTTGGAAACGGTCCCCCTTTTCTGTTGTTACAGAAGATACGATCTTGCCACAGGCACTTTATTGCTGGATTTATTGTAATTTCTCCCCTCCTTTTCTGATTCCTCTTAGCTTCTCCCTCCTCCACTAACTTGTTTAAATCTCTTTGTAGTATTGCTAGAATTACATGTTTCCTTCTGTGCTCAAGGGACTTTCATCATCTTTTATTTATCACAAGAAAAGAAAAGGATCCTACTGGGCACACCCCGTGATTTAGACATGGAGTTTTTGGTAATATATGGTTGAAATTTCCACCTTTATTCACCCACTCAAAAAGACAACCAGAAATGTGTTGAATTCCAAATGTGTTATCACTATGCTTTCAACCATCCAAAAGCACAACCAAATTCCAATTGAAAAAATATGTCTGATTTGTGTTTAGTTGTCACCTAAATGTGTTATCACTGGGCTTTCACCCATCTAAAAGCACAACCAAATTCCATTGGAAAAACAATGTCTGGTTTTTGGTTTAGGGCTCTATTCAATCTGTATTACCGAAGTTCAGCCCTACAGTACGCTGGAAATATAAAGGTAATTTCGAATGAGCCGGGCAAATGCAGCGTTTACCGTGAATCCAGTCTCTGCAAACGTGGGAACATTGCCTTTAAATTTCAATCGCGCTATAGCGCTGAATTTTGGTGATACGGATTGAATCGAGCCCTAAATTGTAATCTAAATACGTTATCATTGCACTTTCAATCATTTAAAAGGACAACAAAGTACAAATGGGAATACAATGTCATATCTATTTATATAACAACTTAATGTGGTATCACTGTGCTTCATCTAATAGCACAACCAAGTGACCTGGATTGCAGTTGAGATTACAATAAAAGTACATAGTGCAAGTAATCAATGCTGTTCGAGATTCTGCACAAATTATTAAAGCAATTGTGAAGACCTCTACAGACCTGCGACCTTTGCATGCTGTCTTGAACATGCATGCTTTCTACGATTACATACAGTAAGACATTTATTTATAGTTACAGTAACCTCAAAATGGGGCCATGGATGTGTTTTTAATTTTAAGGTTGAATAAATATTGTTACATTAGTTTGGAAATTAGCCTTAACCTTAGGATGTTTAATATTGGTCAAATAGCCCTTATACAGCCTGGAGGTGTGTTGGGTCATTGTCCTGTTGAAAAGCAAATGATAGTCCCACTAAGCACAAACCAGGCGTATCACTGCAGAAAGCTGTGGTAGCCATGCTGGTTAAGTGTACCTTGAATTCTGAATGAATCACGACAGTGTCACCAGCAAAGCACCCCACACAATCACACATCCATGCTTCACGGTGGGAACCACACATGCAGAGATCATCCATTCACCTACTCTGCGTCTCACAAAAACATGGCGGTTGGAACCAAAAATCTCACATTTGGACTCATCAGACCAAAGGACAGATTTCCACTGGTCTAATGTCCATTGCTCGTCTTTTCTTGGTCCAAGCACGTCTCTTCTGCTTTTTGGTGTCCTTTAGTAATGGTTTCTTTGCAGCAATTCGACCATGAAGGCCTGATTCACCCAGTCTCCTCTGAACAGTTGATGTTAAGATGTGTCTGTTACTTTAACTCTGTGAAGCATTTCTTTTGGCTGCAATTTCTGAGGCTGGTAACTCTAATGAACTTATCCTCTACAGCAGAGGTAACTCTGGGTCTACCTTTCCTGTGGCGGTCCTCATGAGAGCTAGTTTCATCATAGCACTTGTTGGTTTTTGCGACTGCAAATGTCACATATTGACTGACCTTCATATCTTAAAGTTTTGATGGACTGTCATTTCTCTTTGCTGATTTGAGCTGTTCTTGTCATAATATGGACTTGGTCTTTTACCAAACAGGGCTATCTTCTGTATACCATCTCTACCTTGTCACAACACAACTGATTGGCTCAAATGCGTTAAGAAGGAAAGAAATTCTACAAATGTACTTTTAACAAAGCACACCAGTTAATTGAAATGCATTCCAGGTGACTACCTCATGAAGCTGGTTGGAGAGAATGTCAAGAGTGTGCAAAGCTGTCATCAAGGTGGCTACTTTGAAGAATCTCAAATCTAAAATATATTTTGATTTGTTTTGATTTTTTAACACTTTTTTGGTTACCACATGATTCCATAAGTGTTATTTCATACAGTAGTTTTAATGTCTAGAAAATAGTAAAAATAAAGAAAACCCTTGAATGACTCGGCGTGTCCAAACTTTTGACTGATACTGTATATAACCTAGGTCTATTAGATGATATATTACTTATAATGTCTGGTTACATATAATTTCCTCTGTTAAATCAACCCTTTAGCAGGACTTAAATAGCAACAGTGAATCTATGTAGTTATTATTTAGTTATTAAGAGATCTCTTAATAATTATTCTCATGATAGCACATTGGTCGTAGTCAGTCAGTGACAAATATCAAAGCTAAGCAGGACTTGCTTTAAACCCTGGATGGAAGACCAAATTAATAGTTGTATATAGATCAGCTTTCCAGTAGGAGGTGCTGTCCAGCCTATAGTTTTTTTTCTGAGAGTGGATAGAACATTGAAGATCTGATGTTGTTTCAAAGGTACAAATTCAACATATTTTATACGAGCTTTGTCAATGTTGAAAATTGGTTACCATGATTACAAAACAACAGTTGATTACTTTTTTCAAATCCAATGCATTTTCCAATGTAGATTACGTTAAAACAATGTTGATTCAACCAGTCCGTGCCCAGTGGGATGTGACAATGGAACAACAATAACACAAAAGCAAACAGAAATGATCTGTTGCCATGGAAGTTGCAAATCCTGACATTTTGCTTTGGCACTACTGTTTCATGCGCACACACACATGTGCTGCAGTCTCTCACATGCACACACACACAGAACTCACATATTGGTTGCAGGTGTTGTCAGACAGACAGGAAGGTCAGCAGATACTTCTGGGCTAGGTGAATACAGATCACAGGTACCCAGAGTGCTTTGCCCTGGCCTTTAGTCTGGCCTAGCTGTCTGCTGGCTGTGTGATGTCAGGGACGTGACCTTCTGCTCTTTGACCTATCTCCCATAATCCCCCTCAGGCAGTAGGCTCAGGAAAAGTAGGATGTTCATAGGCTCATCTCGTATCAGACATGGGCTTTCCATGCCAAGCTGTGGGCTTTAAATCAAGCCTGGACCTACAGAACTTAGAGAAATCTCTCTTTGGCTCTCATGGGGCAAAAGCTGGTTCACATAAATATTGAGGTTTTTAACATTCAAGACCAATCATTAACTTGTCAAAGTAAAAATTGAAATTAAACCAAAATAATCTATGCCTGTTTTCACACTTTAATTTTAGCCTGATATATATTTAATAAATGCATGCCATGCCACTACTTGAAATGGATGAACATAAATAAACAACAGAATCACAACACACATATTACAACTCAAAAACCAGGACTGTCAATCAATGAGAGCATGCCATATTAAAAGCAAAGAATTAGCTTATGAAAAGCAACTGCAAAACAAATACATTTTAGTCCTCTATCAGCCAGACCAGGCAGACAAACAGTGATCTTCACTGTCATCATCATCGTCGTCATTATGTTGTCGTCATCATCATTATCATCATCATCATCTCGACAGCAACACTATTACTGTTTTATCCGACCGCTAGCACCATTATCATAGTGATTTGCTTAGCACTCATCACTGTTCAGTGTGACTAGTTGTTCAACTCATGACTGTAGCTAAAAAAGAAGACCAGCAGTTTGTGAATAAATTATGTATTCAACTGCATGCCTGAATCGCTAATACATTTGCATGCATTTGTCTGAGGTTGTTCTAAGTGAAGGAATAGGAGATGAAACAATCGCATCTTCAAACTCAATGACAGGAGGCTTAAGCAGATAAATTACACCTTTCTTCTCAGTCAAAGCACTGAGTCTGCCGGGGAGAAGGACCCTTTTTTTTTTGTCTTTTTCACCTAAAATGGCATACCCAAATCTAACTGCCTGTAGCTCAGGACCTGAAACAGGGATATGCATATGCTTGATACCATTTGAAAGGAAACACTTTGAAGTTTGTGCCAATGTGAAATTAATGTAGGAGAATATAACACATTAGATCAGGTAAAAGATAATTCAAACAAAAAAACATGCATTTTCTATTATTTATTTTTTCATCATCTTTGAAATGCAAGAGAAAGGCCATAATATAATATTGCATTTTAGGTGCAATTTAGATTTTGTATGCACAATAGCGCATAGCAATACTGGACAATATTTTGTATCAAGTAAACCCAAATGTGCTGAATTGGACAATTGATACATTTTCAAGTACATAATTACAGAGGACATACATTTTGAATTAACATATAATTTTTGTAAGTTTACACACTCCCAGGAATGCCATACATGATGGATCATTGGCTTATACACTAACTTTCACACATCTAGATGGCCGTGCGGGGTGGGTGTGGAGCCAGAGACAGCAGGGAACCACGTTCCTACATTTGAATATAAAAATGGATTTGATCAAACTATGCTACATTTTAAACTTTGGGACCCTCAGGATGACAAATCATAGCAAGATTACTGAATGTAAGTACTTTATTTATCTTCAGAGGCGAATGTATCAAACCAGTTGCCTTGATAAAAGTGTTTTGTTGCACTATCTTCAAACAATAGCATGGTATTTTTTCACTGTAATAGCTACTGTAAATTGGACAGTGCAGTTAGATTAACAATAATTTAAGCTTTCTGCCCTTATAAGACATGTCTATGTCCTGAAAAGTTTACTGTTACTGACAACATCATGCTAATCACATTAGCGCACGTTAGTTCAACCGTTACGTTATAGGGACACCGATCCCATAGACGTCAATGACTCACCCAGCGACTGAAGAAAGGAGTGCAGAAACTCAATAATAAGAGGATATTCTAGGGGCAGAGGCGCAAGGCAATACCCTCTCTTCGAATCAGAATTTTCGGGAATAGCACATTTAAATCGCCTTAGATTGCCTGGTTTATATGCTGAGTGTACATACCATTAAGAACACATGCTCTTTCCATGACATAGATTGACCAGCTGAAAGCTATGATCCCTTATTGATTCCCACCTGTTAAATCCACTTCAATTCGTGTAGATGAAAGGGAGAATACAGGTTAAAGAAGGTTTTTAAGCCTTGAGACAATTGAGACATGGATTGTATATGTGTGCCATTCAGAGGGTGAATGGGCAAGACAAAACCAGGCACACCGGTTTGAGTGTGTCAAGAACTGCAACAATGCTGGGTTCTTCACGCTCAATAGTTTCCCGTGTGTATCAAGAATGGTCCACCACCCAAAGGACATCCAGCCAACTTGACACAACTGTAGGAAGCATTGGAGTCATCATGGGCCAGCATCCCTGTGGAACCTTGTAGAATCCATGCCCCAACGTATTGAAGCTGTTCTTTAAGTCAAAATGGGGTGCAACTCAATATTAAGAAGATGCTCCTAATGTTTTGTACACTCAGTGTATATCATATGCAGTGATATCACTATTAATGCTGTACTGATAAGATGGAGAGATTTGTGCCAGACTTTTCTGTGGTTTTTGTAGACTGTGGTGTAGTGGGGATGACTGAGACTAATCTGGGTTTGCTTTCCTTAGTTTGGCCTCAGTGTGTTTATATACTCTGTTTATATCCACCCCCAAATTACATGATTGGTTAGACCGGATGGGGAAGGATGGGGTGAAAATAGCATTGTGTGAGGGAAGTGTGATCTTTGTCCATAGAATCGGTGTGTGTGTTAATTTTTTTGTGGATGTATCTTTCTGTGTGCCTGTTTTTCAATATGTTTTTCTTGTCAGAAATTATTAATGCTTTAAGTGTATTGTTGGAGTAGTGAGAGTGAGTAGTGGAAGTGTGAAATCAGCTTGTATTGTCTCTGTGCATGTGTATTTGTACATAACATGTATGGATACTCTAAGTACAGATGCTGTATCTTAATTAGATCATCATATTTTTGCAGTAATCTTCCTGCCCAGCAGGAAATGCTAACTTGTAGTGTATTTCAGGTTTTAAAAGGCTTCTAAAGTTTGTATCAACCCTCACAAATAATGTCCATTAATGTCCTGTTGCTGCAGGATTATTTTCCAGCTGTGTGAAACTGGCTCAAATTAAGATATGGAATGTGTTTATTCATGTGTGGCTGTATACTGTATGTGGAAAGTATGATGAGTGAGACTTGTGACTTTGTGCTACAGTATTTTTGGCTGTGTTGGGTTTTGTGTTTGTGTGTGTGTGAGGATGTGTACTGTAAAGTTATAGTGTGTGTATTGTGGCCATAAGGATAGATGTGAAATCGACTGTGACAGCATCCTCACATGCTTAAGGGGCCTGTCAGGGACCCGCTAGCACTGTGGCTGCAGCACCGCTCTCCACACAGACACACACACACACAGACTCATACGCACATACACATACACAAACGACATCTCTAATTAAGGCTGAGTGATGGAACGGCCCAGAAGACATCCCGTTTTCCCTCCCATATGTCTGTGGGTCTGACTAACACATCCCGCTGGCTGAGAATAATCCCTGTACCCAAGGTGAGAGGAGTCAGTGTGTGAGCAGCTACAGGGATGGGAGGGCTGGGAGGGCTGTTTATGCAGTCTTTTTGGAAATATATTTGACCGATTCTGTTTCATTCCTCAAACTGTGACTCCCAGTGTAAAAGCATCCTGTGAATTTAATAACCCAAGGACAATGACGATACTTTTCACTGAGATGTGTTATGGAGGTCATGTCATGTTTTCTTTCATTGTCATCGCCTAATCATTGGATGCTGCTGTAATTCCTCTCACTAGCCTGCTTCCAGAAAGCTGGGACGTGTCAGGTCTTCTTGACACCTCATTGTGAGTTATCAGTGCATTTTATGGCCACAAGGCATGCTTTACCAACTAGATTAATCCAATCTGATAACAACAATACAGGAACCACAGCCACTACCTCTAATGCCACCACTTTGGATGCAACTCAGCATTCTTTGTCCTCCAAACACGACGAGTTGAGTTTTTACCAAAACGTTATATTTTGGTTTCATCTGACCATATGGCATTCTCCCAATCTTCTTCTGGATCATCCAAATGCTCTGTAGCAAACTTCAGACGAGCCTGGACATGTACTGGCTTAAGCAGGGGGACACGTCTGGCACTGCAGGATTTGAGTCCCTGGCGGCGTAGTGTGTTACTGATGGTAGGCTTTGTTACTTTGGTCCCAGCTCTCTGCAGGTCATTCACTAGATCCCCCCGTGTGGTTCTGGGATTTTTGCTCACCATTCTTGTGATCCTTTTGACCCCACGGGGTGAGATCTTGCGTGGAGCCCCAGATCGAGGGAGATTATCAGTGGTCTTGTATGTCTTCCATTTCCTAATAATTGCTCCCACAGTTGATTTCTTCAAACCAAGCTGCTTACCTATTGCAGATTCAGTCTTCCCAGCCTGGTGCAGGTCTACAATTTTGTTGCTGGTGTCCTTTGACAGCTCTTTGTTCTTGGCCATAGTGGAGTTTGGAGTGTGACTGTTTGAGGTTGTGGACAGGTGTCTTTTATACTGATAACAAGTTCAAACAGGTGCCATTAATACAGGTAACGAGTGGAGGACAGAGGAGCCTCTTAAAGAAGAAGTTACAGGTCTGTGAGAGCCAGAAATCTTGCTTGTTTGTAGGTGACCAAATACTTATTTTCCACCATAATTTGCAAATACATTCATTAAAAATCCTACAATGTGATTTTCTGGATATTTTTTTCTGATTTTGTCTGTCATAGTTGAAGTGTACCTATGACGAAAGTTACAGGCCTCTCTCATCTTTTTAAGTGAGAGAACTTGCACTATTGGTGCTGATTAAATACTTTTTTTGCCCCACTGTACCTGCTGGAGCGCGTGCTATGGCGACCTGTGAGCTGAGATAAGGCTGGGCTTTACCTAGCAACGACTTATAGATGACCTGGAGCCAGTGGGTTTGGCGACGAGTATGAAGCGAGGGCCAGCAAACGAGAGTGTACAGGTCGCAATAGTGGGTAGTATATGGGGCGGCTTTGGTGACAAAACGGATGGCACTGTGATAGACTACATCCAGTTTGCTGAGTAGAGTGTTGGAGGCTATTTTGTAAATGACATCGCTGAAGTCGAGGATCGGTAGGATGGTCAGTTTTACGAGGGTATGTTTGGCAGCATGAGTGAAGGATGCTTTGTTGCGAAATTGGAAGCCGATTCTAGATTTAATTGTGGATTAGAGATGCTTAATGTGAGTCTGGAAGGAGAGTTTACAGTCTAACCAGACACCTAGGTATTTGTAGTTGTCCACATATTCTAAGTCAGAACCGTCCAGAGTAGTGATGCTGGAAGGGCGGGCAGGTGCAGGTAGCAATCGATTGAAGAGCATGCATTTAGTTTTACTTGCATTTAAGAGCAGTTGGAGGCAATGGAAGGAGAGTTGTATGGCACTGAAGCTCATCTGGAGGTTAGGTAACATAGTTCCCAAAGAAGGGCCAGAAGTATACAGAATGGTGTCGTCTGCGTAGAGGTGGATCAGAGAATCACCAGCAGCAAGAGCGACATCATTGATGTATACAGAGAAGAGAGTCTGCCCGAGAATTGAACTCTGTGCCCCCCCCCATAGAGACTGCCAGAGGTCCAGACAACAGGCCCTCCGATTTGACACACTGAACTCTATCAGAGAAGTAGTTGGTGAACCAGGCGAGGCAGTCATTTGAGAATCCAAGGCTGTTAAGTCTGCCGATAAGAATGTGGTGATTGACAGAGTCGAAAGGTCTAATGGATGTTGGCACAATAAATCTAGACATGCTGTGGCTGCCATATCTAACGGATCCTCTCTTGCCCCTCTCAGTACCCACACCACACTTGTACGTCACGCTGCTCGTTCACGCTGCTCATTGATTGGCTCCTGCTCCTGCCACCTGTCTCTCCCTAACTTGTTGACTAGTGTTTTGGCTCACGGCCCCACAATTTACTGCTTGTTTCTACATCACCAACTTGCGAGTTGGTCATCTCCCGCTCATGTAGTTTATTTGCAGCCTTCGATCCATACAGTGAGCAAGTCCTCCGCTTTCTCTCTGTTTGCCATACTGGTGTGTGTTGCTTGTGAGTTTGTCATTTCACTGGTTCTGCTTGTTTCGGGAAGCGGGGTGCACGCTGTATTTGGAAATTCCTGTCAAAAAGAAAGACACGGAAACCTAGCGGGATGTATTTGCGAACCCACTGTAGCTCATAGAAAACGTTTTTGGAAACTCCTGTCAAGGAGAAAGACACGGAAGCCCAGCTAGCCTAGCTAGCCTGTAGTTTCAAATGAAGGTCACTAATGCAGCAGCTGTGTTTAGTTTGCTCTATTCTGGGACAATGTGGACCGTCCAGACTTTCAATGTAGCAACTGTTTGCCTGCAGAGGACTACAGGGGTGAGTCAGGTACTCTTGGTGAACAAGTAGCTAACAAGCTACTGGAGAATCCATGTCCGCCTACTTTCTCCTTCTCTTCTACTCTTCTAGCTGGACGCCGCTCTGACCTGGTGGCCTGGTCG
This sequence comes from Oncorhynchus mykiss, assembly GCF_013265735.2. Taxonomy (NCBI): domain Eukaryota; kingdom Metazoa; phylum Chordata; class Actinopteri; order Salmoniformes; family Salmonidae; genus Oncorhynchus; species Oncorhynchus mykiss. The sequence goes on from NC_048581.1 coordinate 70,300,681, forward strand.
CCACCGTGTCGCCTCCACAGCCGACAGGCCGGTGCTCTACAGGGATCTCTCCCCGAAGGGGTCTATCCCTTCCCTGGGGAATGGATGACTTAGTGGATGTTCATATTCTTGACTCTACCAACCACCCAAAGAGGCGCATTACTCACAGTAGAGTTGAAAGAAGCAGCCTTTGGCAATAGGGGCCTCCTTGGCAATGGGACTCCGGTGCCTTCAAACATAGGGGGCTTCCACTTCTAGATCGGATCTGGAGGTACCCGCGCCCTCATCCTCTGTTCTGTCTACCTCTCCGGTAGCTTCTACCTTGGGTTCAGACCTTCAGAGATCCCCACTCATCGGACCGTGAGGGTGTCTGAGAGTCTGGCCCCTTCATCAGCCTCTATGGATTCTACGGCTGGAAAGGGTCCATTAGGCCCCACCTCCCATCAGTCCTTAAGGGGTCTTCTAAACCACTTGAGGCAAAAGAATGGCCCGATTTCAACAGCTGTCTTCATAGACGGCTCTATGGTGAGAAACATCTCTGTGCTCTACTGGAGCACAAGTACAGGACATTACAAGGCTGCTTCCTACCTTTCTATGACACCTGCCGGGGGCTGACACTGTCGTTGTCCATATGGGGTCAAACGACATTAGGAGGGCTAGCTTGGAACTGCTGAAAATTGATTTTAAACAAGTGATTTTAGCTCTGGACGATTCCAAAAAGCGGGCAATTATTTCAGGCCTGGTACCATTGCTGGACAATGGCTGTGAAAGATTCAGCAGGCTACTGGCATTACACACTTGGCTAAAATACTACTGTAGCTCTGTTGGCATAACTTTCATAGATAACTTTGACACCTTTTGGAAACAGAAGATGCTCTATAGGAATGAATAATCTTAGCTCCTCGATCGTGTCCGCGCATTTCAAGGCTGCGTTGAGACAATTACTTATCAGTAACCTAAGCCCTGCTCAGATAATCCCTACCATTGTGTCGCTGGGTTGTCGTAGTGCTGCTGCAAATGTACATTGTCCCAGGGGCATTGGCAGTCATAATGTAAGTAATGTAATGTTCCTCTAACTTGTGTTCCTCTAACTCCCCTTAATCCCTTTGTCAATCCTACAACTATTGTATGACGTAAACATGCGAAAATGAACATGAGTTATACTGTTAGCATTGAGGAGGTTTCCCCTAGTAGAAAGTCCATTGTGTGCAGCTCACCCTGCACTATCAGCTCAAACATAAATATCACTGTCATGTCTACCTCTGATAAGCCTCCCAGTAAAGCAATAAAAACAATCAAGAAACAAGGTTCATAAAAGCTCCAACTTGCCCAGTCAAGAAAAAGCTTCAAACAGCACAGGAATGAAACGCTGCAGAAATCTGTTCAAAAGCAGTATCCAAATCCATCTGATGTAGTGATCATAATATAGTAGCCATATCTATAAAAACCAAAGTCAATACATTTTGCAGTAATTCCTATGTTGAACATGTAAAGAATATTTGCTGGTCTGTGGTGTGTAATGAGGAGTAACCAGACGCTGCACATTTATTAAATTACTTATTCCAGTTACTAATAAGCATACACCCATTAAGAAAATGACTTAAAAAATGTTTAAATCCCTGTGGATTGATGAGGAATGTAAAACATGGATCAGAGGGATGAGGCAAAAGGGAAAGGGAAATGGGGATACCTAGTCAGTTGTACAACTGAATGCATTCAATAGAAATGTGTCTTCCACATTTAACCCAACCCCTCTGAATCAGAGAGGTGCGGGGGGCTGCCTTAATCGACATCCATGTTATCGCCGTCCGGGGAGCAGTAGGTTATCTGCCTTGCTCAGGTGCAGAACAACAGATCCAACAGGTCCCAGACGTGCTCAATGGGATTGAGATCCGGGCTCTTCGCTGGCCATGGCAGAACACTGACATTCCTGTCTTGCAGGAAATCACGCACAGAACGAGCAGTATGGCTGGTGGCATTGCCATCCTGGAGTGTCATGTCAGGATGAGCCTGCAGGAAGGGTACCACATGAGGAGGATGTCTTCCCTGTAACACACAGCGTTGAGATTGCCTTCAATGACAGCAAGCTCAGTCCGATGATGCTGAGACACACCGCCCCAGAACATGACGGACCCTCCACCTCCAAATCGATCCCGCTCCAGAGTGCAGGCCTCGGTGTAATGCTCATTCCTTTGACTATAAACACGAATCCGACCATCACCCCTGATGAGACAAAACCGAGACTCGTAAGTGAAGAGCACTTTTTGCCAGTCCTGTCTGGTCCATCGATGGTGGGTTTGTGCCCATAGGTGACGTTGTTGCTGGTGATGTCTGGTGAAGACCTGCCTTACAACAGGCCTATAAGCCCTCAGTCCAGCCTCTCTCAGCCTATTGCGGACAGTCTGAGCACTGATGGAGGGATTGTGCAATCCTGGTGAAACTCGGGCAGTTGTTGTTGCCATCCTGTAACTGTCCCGCAGGTGTGATGTTCAGATGTACCGATCCTGTGCAGGTGTTGTTACACGTGGTCTGCCACTGCGAGGACGATCAGCTGTCCGTCCTGTCTCCTTGTAGTGCTGTCTTAGGCGTCGCACAGTACGGACATTGCAATTTATTGCCCTGGCCACATCTGCAGTTCTTATGTCTCCTTGCAGCATGCCTAAGACACGGTCACGCAGATGAGCAGGGACCCTGGGCATCTTTCTTTTGGTGTTTTTCAGAGTCAGTAGAAAGGCCTCTTTAGTGTCCTAAGTTTTAATAACTGTGACCTTAATTGCCTACCGTCTGTAAGTTGTTAGTGTCTTAACGACCATTCCACAGGTGCATGTTCATTAATTGTTTATTGTTAATTGAACAAGCATGGGAAACAGTGTTTAAACGCTTGGACAATGAAGATCTGTGAAGATTTTTGGATTTTTACGAATTATCTTTGAAAGACAGGCTCCTGAAAAAGAATGTTTATTTTTTTGCTGAGTTTAGTTATAATATTTTTAGAAACATCTATGCAAAATATTTCCCCTTCTTTATTACTTTACCAAACATATCATGACAATAGTGATAGTCAAAAATCTGTTAAATTTGTGAACATCTAAATCAAGATCTGGTCCATTTAAACAGCTTGCATCCGTCCGTCTTAAATGCAGGTGGAGAAGGGCTATATAAATGGATTGATATTGTTGTTCTGAGCATATGCAATCTGTCTGTCTCCGATGTAAAACATTTTTTGTTACTTCCACAAAAAAAAAATCTTTACTTATTTTAGGTTCAAGGAAGTGTGTAGATCACTTTCTTTATCATGGAGCTACACAAGTTTTGTATTCAGATCTTCCTACTCAAGACAAATTCAAGGATTGCTTTGAGAGCAGGTGCAGGCTGGTGTGTTTATGGACATATTCAATCAATCCCTATCTCCGTCTGCTGTCCCCACATGCTTCAAGATGGCCACCATTGTTCCTGTTCCCAAGGAAGCTAAAGTAACTGAACTAAATGACTATCACCCCGTTGCACACACTTCTGTCATCATGAAGTGCTTTGAGAGTCTAGTCAAGGATCATATCACCTCCACCCTCCCTACCTGATACCCTAGACCCACTCCAATTTGCTTACCACCCCAATAGGCCCACTGACGATGCAATAGCCATCACACTGCACACTGTCCTAGCCCATCTGGACAAGAGGAATACTTATGTAAGAATGCTGGTAATTGACTACAGCTCAGCATTTAACACCATACTACCCTCCAAATTCATCATTAAGCTCGAGACTCTGGGTCTCGACCCCGCCCTGTGCAACTGGGTCCTGGACTTTCTGACGGCCCACCTCCAGGTTGTGAAGGTAGGAAACAACATCTCCAACCCGCTGATCCTCAACACTGGGGCCCCACAAGGGTGTGTTCTCAGCCCTCTCCTGTACTCCCTGTTCACCCATGACTGCGTGACCATGCACGCTTCCAACTCAATCATCAAGTTTGCAGACGACACTACAGTGGTAGGCTTGATTACCAACAACGACAAGGCAGCCTACAGGGAGGAGGTGAGGGCCCTCAGAGTGTGGTGTCAGGAAAACAACCTCTCACTCAACGTCAGCAAAACAAAGGAGATGATTGTGGACTTCAGGAAACAGAGGGAGAAACCCCCCATCTACATCGACTGGACAGTAATGAAAGGTGGAAAGTTTTAAGTTCCTCGGCGTACACATCACGGACAAACTGAAATGATCCACCCACACAGACAGCGTGGTGAAGAAGGCACAACAACACCTCTTCAACCTCAGGAGGCTGAAGAAATTTGACTTGTCACGTAAAACACTTACAAACTTTTACAGATACACAATCGAGAGCATCCTGTCGGGCTGTATCACCCCCTGGTACGGCAAGTGCACCGCCCTCAACCGCATGGCTCTCCTGAGGTTGGTGCGGTCTGCACAATGCATCACCGGGGGCAAACTACCTGCCATCCAGGTCACCTACAACACCCAATGTCACAGGAAGGCCAAAAAGATCATTAAGGACAACAACCACCCGAGCCACTGCCTGTTCACCCCGCTATCATCCAGAAGGCGAGGTCAGTAGAGGTGCGTCAAAGCTGGGACCGAGAGACTGAAAAACAGATTCATCTCAAGGCCACCAGACTGTTAAACAGTCACTAACAAAGAGAGGCTGCTGCCAACATACAGACTCAAATCTCTGGCCACTTTAATAAATGGACTTAATAAAGGTATCACTAGTCACTTTTAAATAACGCCACTTTAATAATGTTTACATATCCTACATTACTCATCTCATATGTATATACTGCATTCTATACCATCTACTGCATCTTGCCTATGCCACACAGCCATCCCTCATCCATATATTTACAGTGCCTTGCGAAAGTATTCGGCCCCCTTGAACTTTGCGACCTTTTGCCACATTTCAGGTTTCAAACATAAAGATATAAAACTGTATTTTTTTGTGAAGAATCAACAACAAGTGGGACACAATCATGAAGTGGAACGACATTTATTGGATATTTCAAACTTTTTTAACAAATCAAAAACTGAAAAATTGGGCGTGCAAAATTATTCAGCCCCCTTAAGTTAATACTTTGTAGCGCCACCTTTTGCTGCGATTACAGCTGTAAGTCGCTTGGGGTATGTCTCTATCAGTTTTGCACATCGAGAGACTGAATTTTTTTCCCATTCCTCCTTGCAAAACAGCTCGAGCTCAGTGAGGTTGGATGGAGAGCATTTGTGAACAGCAGTTTTCAGTTCTTTCCACAGATTCTCGATTGGATTCAGGTCTGGACTTTGACTTGGCCATTCTAACACCTGGATATGTTTATTTTTTAACCATTCCATTGTAGATTTTGCTTTATGTTTTATATCATTGTCTTGTTGGAAGACAAATCTCCGTCCCAGTCTCAAGTCTTTTGCAGACTCCATCAGGTTTTCTTCCAGAATGGTCCTGTATTTGGCTCCATCCATCTTCCCATCAATTTTAACCATCTTCCCTGTCCCTGCTGAAGAAAAGCAGGCCCAAACCATGATGCTGCCACCACCATGTTTGACAGTGGGGATGGTGTGTTCAGCTGTGTTGCTTTTACGCCAAACACAACGTTTTGCATTGTTGCCAAAAAGTTCAATTTTGGTTTCATCTGACCAGAGCACCTTCTTCCACATGTTTGGTGTGTCTCCCAGATGGCTTGTGGCAAACTTTAAACAACACTTTTTATGGATATCTTTAAGAAATGGCTTTCTTCTTGCCACTCTTCCATAAAGGCCAGATTTGTGCAATATACGACTGATTGTTGTCCTATGGACAGAGTCTCCCACCTCAGCTGTAGATCTCTGCAGTTCATCCAGAGTGATCATGGGCCTCTTGGCTGCATCTCTGATCAGTCTTCTCCTTGTATGAGCTGAAAGTTTAGAGGGACGGCCAGGTCTTGGTAGATTTGCAGTGGTCTGATACTCCTTCCATTTCAATATTATCGCTTGCACAGTGCTCCTTGGGATGTTTAAAGCTTGGGAAATCTTTTTGTATCCAAATCCGGCTTTAAACTTCTTCACAACAGTATCTCGGACCTGCCTGGTGTGTTCCTTGTTCTTCATGATGCTCTCTGCGCTTTTAACGGACCTCTGAGACTATCACAGTGCAGGTGCATTTATACGGAGACTTGATTACACACAGGTGGATTGTATTTATCATCATTAGTCATTTAGGTCAACATTGGATCATTCAGAGATCCTCACTGAACTTCTGGAGAGAGTTTGCTGCACTGAAAGTAAAGGGGCTGAATAATTTTGCACGCCCAATTTTTCAGTTTTTGATTTGTTAAAAAAGTTTGAAATATCCAATAAATGTCGTTCCACTTCATGATTGTGTCCCACTTGTTGTTGATTCTTCACAAAAAAATACAGTTTTATATCTTTATGTTTGAAGCCTGAAATGTGGAAAAAGGTCGCAAAGTTCAAGGGGGCCGAATACTTTCGCAAGGCACTGTATATGTACATATACACATTTATCCCTTTACATTTGTGTGTTTAAGGTAGTTGTTGTGAATTTGTTAGATTACTTGTTAGATATTACTGCATTGTCGGAACTAGAAGCCCAAGAGTTATCGAAACACTCGCATTAACATCTGCTAACCATGTGTATGTGACCAATACAATTTGTTTTGATTTCACAACGCTATCAACAAGGCAGGTCCTACAGGCGCTAGTTTTGTCTTACCTGCACTACTGTCCAGTCATGTGGTCAGGTGCCACAAAGAGGGACTTTACAGTTGGCCCAGAACAGGGCAGCCCAGCTGGCCCTTATTGTACACGGAGAGCTAACATTAATAATATGCATGTCAATCTCTCCTGGCTCAAAGTAGAGAAGAGATTAACTTTGTCACTACTTGTATTTGTGAGAGGTGTATTTGTGACATGTTAAATGCACCGAGCTGTCTGTTTAAACTTCTAGCACACAACTTGTGCACCCATGCATACCCCACAAGACATGCCACCAGAGGTCTCTTCACAGTCCCCAAGTCCAGAACAGACTATGGGAGGCTCACAGTACTACATAGAGCCATAACTACATGGAACTCCATTCCACATCAAGTAAATCATGCAAGCACTAAAATTTGATTTAAAAAATCCCCAGATCAAAATACATCTTATGGAACAGCTGGGACTGTGAAGAGACACACATTCATACACACACACATACTCTCTCTCTCTCTCTCTCTCTCTCTCTCTCTCTCTCTCTGTCCCTGTTTCTCTCACACACACTCGTTTTTTGTGTGTGTGTCTCTCTCTTCTATTAACTTCTCACTCTCAAATGTCAAATTTCTCTACCACATCCCCATTCCAGGTCAAATTAACCTTGTGTATTTGTTTACAGTGGTGGCCATTGTAATAGGTGTCGCTGGAGAGGGTACAGTAGGCTGTGTATTTTCCTCCAGGTGAAGAGAATTTGAGAGCGGCTTCTGTCGCGCTGACTGCACTGGGAGATTACATATAATACCTGGGTGACTCTATTGGGCCTCTCCTGGCAAGGCGGAGATCACTGAAATACCAGCAGACCTCTCACAGCATTGATTTCTGCAATTTCCCACTAATCTTGATGGAATCACGGCCTTAGGAGAGGACCATAGAGCATCCTGAAATAGAAGAGTGGTGCCATGCTTTGTTCTCTTCCTTGGAGAATGGCATATTTTTCCAAAGGCAAATTCCCCCTAAGGTGTGTTTGCTTTTGGGTAACAATGCTGTCTTTGGGCAAACGTTTTATAATTGTGCTCTTTAAGCAGCCTCGCACAATCATGGTTTTGTTTATGCAGCAAATTGGAATATGGAATTTTTTCAATATGAAATGAGCAAGGTCGCAAACGCTGAGGCTGTTGAAGAAATCTCTCGTAATTGACTGAAAAGCCTCTAGTTCCTGGAGGGTGAAAGCAACATAAAGGTGTATTTACAGTTTTCATAATTCACAGAAATAAAATGTGCATGCTCTCAAGAGAATCACAGACAATTGGCCATGAAAAATGCATAAAACATCAGAAATATCAAATCCTCTCCCTGTTGACCAGAATGTATGATTATTGTCTGTGATTCTCTCTTCTGATATCTCTTCCATGTTCTTTGTTGTCAGGGAGATAAGTATGTATTATCCCTCCACTCTGTGAATGTGAGATACATACACTGTGTGTACAAAACATTAAGGACACATGCTCTTTCTATGACTGACCAGGTGAATCCAGGTGGAAGCTATGATCCCTTATTGATGTCGTTGTTAAATCCACTTCAATCAGTGTAGATGAAGTGGAGACAGTTGAGACATGGATTGTGTATGTGTCATTCAGAGGGTGACTGGGCAAGACAAAAGATTGAAGTGCCTATGAACGGGGTATGGCAGTAGGTTTGTGTCAAGAATTGCAAAGCTGCTGGGTTTTTCTTGCTCAACAGTTTCCCGTGTGTATCAAGAATGGTCCACCACACAACGGACATCCAGCCAACTTGACACAACTGTGGGAAGCATTTTAGTCAACATGCGCCAGCATCCCTGTGGAACACCTTGTAGAGTCCACGCCCCAACGATTTGAGGCTGTTCTGAGGTCCAACTCAATATTAGAAATGTGTTCCTAATGTTTGGTATACTCACAAGCCTAGTACATTTGAGGTAATTCACAATCCATTCCTTATCTATAACATAAAAGAGAAGACTTAAAGCTTTGATCCGTGATAGGCTAAACCGTGTCACTGGATGCAACCAGGTGTTTTTGTTATTGTTTTTGTTTTGAGGAAATGAGCATCCAGCATCATGCATAAAGAAAGTATTATTACACACTCTCCTGTTTTATTACACGTGCAATGATTTCCGAGTGAAAACATCTGTGTTCGTTGTTTGAAATAACATCTTGGTTGTTATATTGCAAACGGAGGTGGCAGTTTCATCGCTATGATTTCCAGCTTTAAAGGGATTGTTCACCCAAATTACAAAATTGCATATTGGTTTCCTTACCCTGTAAGCTTGTTGATAGTTCCTGTAATTGAAAACCGTTTTGTTTGGTTAAAAAGGCCATTGTTTAATTATTTCTAAGTGTCGATCTCTGGTAGGCAGAGGTCAAAGGTGAATTCAACGTTGATGTGACACCTGGTGGCGTGCTTCTGGTTTTAGTTCTTCTCACGCTTGCTCGTCTCAGGAGGAAGGTCAATCGCACCAGGGGACACTGACTGACTGTCCCTGGCCCTGGCATACAAGGTCTAATTTTCTCATTACTGTGTGAGCTCACATAAATTCATGTTCCACTTATGCTCCATCATTGTCTTATGATATTTAGATGGGTGTAATATGCTTTTAAAGGGATAATCCAACCCCAAATAAAAATCATGAAACTCTTGTCAATTTCACGAAAGCCTATATTCTATCACTGGGTAAAATAATAATTTTCCCCATGATTTAACTTCTAAGTGGTCTGTCTGTGAAATCAGGAAATCGTGTAGGAACGCGTCATAGCTACATGGCTCTCCTCACTGGAGATGGGGATAACACACTGTCACATTTAATAACGCTTTTAAAACAATTACCTGCACTCCAGATTACCAAATCAACCAATAAATTGTCTAGAACTCATCTATCCGTTTATATCGTCATGACAAAGTATACAGTGCATTCTGAAAGTATTCAGAACCCTTGACTTTTTCCACATTTTGTTATGTTACAGCCTTATTCTAAAATGGATACAATTATTACAACTCGAATCAAGTTGTAGAAATATTTCAAGGATGATCAATGGAAACAGGATGCAACTGAGCTCAATTTCGAGTCTCATAGCAAAGTGTCTGAATACTTCAAAAAATGTCTAATAAAAAAAAAAAAAATGTTTTTCACTTTGTCGTTATGAGGTATTGTGTGTAGGTTAATGAGGACATTTAATACATTTTAGAATAAGGCTGTAACGTAACAAAATGTGGAAAAGGGGAAGGAGTCTGAATAGTTCCCGAATGCACTGTAGATTAGTATTGTGTAGTAACTACAATGTTGTTGATCCATCCTCAGTTTTCTGCAATCACAGTCATTAAACTCTGTAACTGTTTTAAAGTCACCATTGACCTCATGGTGGAATCCCTGAGGGATTTCCTTCATCTCCTTCAACTGAGTTAGTTGCACAGAGTGAGTCCATGCAACTTATGAGTCCATGCAACTTGTTAAGCACATTTTTACTCCTGAACTTATTTAGGATTGCCATAACAAAGGGGTTGAATACTTATTATTAACTCAAGACATTTTAGCTTTTCATTTGTGTTAATTTGTATAAATGTCTAAAAACATAATTGCACTTTGACATTATGGGGTATTGTGTGTAGGCCAGTGACACAAAATATTGATTTAATCCATTTTAAATTCATGCTGTAACACAACAAAATGTGGAAAAAGGCAAGGGGTGTGTATACTTTCTGAAGGCACTGTATTTCACATAGATGTGCCCAATCTAAAAAGGGTACAAAATTATTCAACTCAATTTCTCTTTCTAGTATCATCTCGACAATGTGCCCTGTGTGTCTGTGGGAAACGTGGGAAAGGGCCATAGCAAAGTGCTCTGTACTCGCTCTGGGCAGAGTTGAACTGCAAGTTGAACTCAGTGAGATACCTCGAAAGGTATAGTTGTTTAGGGATTTTACAGCTAGCTAGCTACATCACATGCTGATGTTAACTTTGTTATTATTGTGTGTAGATATTTTTGCTTACTAGCTACCTATCTAGCCAGCCCAGACAAACAACATTGCATTGTGGGTTTTGTAGTCGACTTGAGCTGCAACATATTTCCACAGCCATTTTCAAGTTGCTACCAACTTTGTTATAATGGCAAAAATAATGTTTTCATATTACTGTTATAAACCACTGTTCAACACTGTTAATCATAGGAATGTGTGCATTGGGGTTGATTATCCCTTTGAGTAACAGTTTCAGATATGCCTATAAAGATTCAATATGTTGAGATAGGACCTGGAAGATTCAACATGTTGAGATAGGCAGCATCTGTATTGCCTTATGCATGGGCCAGATGTATTTCTGTTTGTTTAGTGTAAAGGTTGTTTACGTCCGCTTGTCTCTCCTCTCAGTGCAGCAGCTCTCTGCACACATTGGCTGCATTAAAACAATGACTAATGGCTTCACACCAGCTCTCCCATTAATTATAAGTCCGCTGCTGCCTGGATCCATACCCTGCGCTCTCATATATGAAACCCAGATCTCTACAATCAATATACTCCAAGGCTAGGATAGGGGGCAGGAGAAGAGGATGCTTCCTAATTCAATGAAATAGAAATGACCAAATGCTCCGGACACGAGTGGGGCATGAGTAATCATAGACAAATTAATTTTAGAACCCCGGTAGATCAGCGTAGCTTTCAATTACGGGTGCACTTTAGCCGAAGTGTGCATGCTGCGGACATAGGGGGTAGGAGGAGTGGCCAGAGAGAATAGGAGTGGGCAGAGTGAATAGGAGTGGGCAGAGTGAATAGGAGTGGGCAGAGTGAAAAGGAGTGGGCAGAGTGAATAGGAGTGGGCAGAGTGAATAGGAGTGGGCCCTGCCACTTCATTCCATCCTTAAGACAGAGGGCAGCCAAAGCCTTCACTGTAGAAAGAGGACAGGAGAACATAATGCAGGGAAAGTCAATAGATCTCGAGGTTAGGACACAATGAAGCATATCTATTGGAGATTAGGATCACGATCAGATGCTGTATGTCCCTTTCATATCAAATGCTTACAGCGTGTTGAGCAGTTGTAATCATTGTACAAGGTTAAATGATTGATTTCTCAGTTCCTTGTATAATAAATGAAACTTGACATGGCTTGTCGTCTGAGTTTGTGTTAAGAGATAGCCACACCCTCTGTTCCTATGTTCCATCATGAGACAGATACTGTAGCACTATTTAGCTAATGCTTCCAATTGTAATCTAATTCCGAAAGTACTTCTGAATTTAAAATCAATTAGGTGGAATGTTTATGGGTGTGAGGTGCTGTCGTATTCACTGAATCAGTTGAATTATATTGTAAATGTTGTTGGGATATGTATGCCTTTGTTGAATGTGTTTTTCTAGTGTGTTATCCACAACCAAATGAATTCCCCTTCACTGGACGCTAAGGAATCACTTGACTTCACTTGGCTGGTCTGGTGTTTTATGGTTGGGTGGTTATTGAAGACTGTGACCCCACACTGAGGACACCATCCCTGCTCTGCTTAGAAGTGTATAGGGAGAGGAGAGGGACTATCTATATTCTCCATCCTCCACTGTTTCCATGGCATTGAACTTGTCCGATCTCTCTCTCTTTCTCTCTCTCTCTTACCCTCTCCGTCATTCTCTCTGTTTGCTTTATTTGAGGGAGGTGGCCGGAAATTGGTGACATTTCCACCCTGCTCCTTTCCCTGTCTTGACTCTGTGCTACATGGAGGTGTCTGGTCTCACACCGGGACTTGCCATTCATCTAAGAGTGTGGGGTTTAATCTCTGAATACACTGCCTTTACCTCCTCTTGGGTTAGGAGGTGTAGCTTTGTTCACATTCTGATAAAAATACCACATATGTGCCTGCATTATGGGAAGGAAAGTTTAACTGCAGGTCAACATCAGAAGGAATCTACTGGTGGTTCCTTTTTGGAAAATGAGTGCCATTAAGACTGCATTATTCCACCAAAAACATGAAATTATCAGTTTTCTGCATAACGTGTATGAACATATTTTCAGTGTGCTACACTTTCTCTGCTGATTAGCGGACCAAATGGTTAGCTCTGGTTGGATGGCAAAACCACATTGTATCGTATGGAATATATATATCGTATTCTTTCTTCTCATCCAGGTACGTACGGGCCAGAGGAGGGCTGGTCATCAGCCTACCCAGAATGCAGAGAGAGGAACCAATCCCCAATCAACATCGCAGATCAGGACAGCAAGGTGTCCATGGAGTATCAGGAGCTAGCTTTGGACGGATTTGAGACAGAGTCCTCCAACAAGACTTCAATGAAGAACACTGGCAAAACAGGTGAGATTCACAGTCCCCCAATGTCTGTTTACCCTCTCCTTCTATTGGTTATGTATTTACAGTATAGATACGTCTGAACATATTATGACGTACCTTCAGTGCTTTCAGAAAGTTTTCAGACCCCTTGACTTTTTGTTACGTTACAGCCTTATTCTAAAACATATTAGATAGTTTTTTCCTCTCATCATTCTACACACAATACCCCATAATGACAAAGCATAAACAGGGTTTTAGAATATTTTTGAAATTTATAAAAAGTAAAAAATTGAAATATCACATTTACATAATTATTCAGACAATTTACCCAGTACTTTGTTGAAGTAAATTTGGCAGCGATTACAGCCTCGAGTCTTGGGTATGACGGTACATTCTTGGCACACCTGTATTTGGGGAGTTTCTCCCATTATTTTCTGCAGATCCTCTGTCAGGTTGGATGGGGAGCATTGCTGCACAGCTATTTTCAGGTCTCTCCAGAGATGTTTGATCAGGTCTGGCTGGGCCACTCAAGGACATTCGGAGACTTGTCCCGAAGCCTGCGTTGTCTTGGCTGTGTGCTTAGGGTCGTTTTCCTGTTGGAAGGTGGACCTTCATCCCAGGATGAGGTCCTGAGCACTCTGGAGCAGGTTTTCGTCAAGGATCTCTCTGTACTTTGCTCAGTTCATCTTTCCCTCGATCCTGACTAGTCTCCTAGTCCCTGTCTCTGAAAAACATCCCCACAGCATGATGCTGCCACCACCATGTTTCACCATAGGGATGGTGCCAGGTTTCCTCCATACGTGGCGCTTGGCATTCAGGCCGAAGACAGAGAATCTTGTTTCTCATGGTCAGAGAGTCCTTTAGGTCCCTTTTGGCAAACTCCAGGCGGGCTGTCATGCGCCTTTTACTGAGGAGTGGCTGCCGTCTGGCTACCATAAAGGCCTGATTGGTAGAGTGCTGTTGTCCTTCTGGAAGATTCTCCAATTTCCACAAAGGAACTCTGGAGCTCCGTCAGAGTGACTATCGGGTTCTTGGTCACCTCTTGGTGGTTCCAAACTTCTTTCAGGTATTTCTGTTTTTTATTTTTAATAAATTTGAAAACATTTCTAAAAACCTGTTTTCGCTTTGTCATTATGGGTTATTTTGTGTAGATTGATGAGGAAAAAAATATGTAATACATTTTAAAATAAGGCTGTAACTTAACAAAATGTGTATAAAGGGAAGGGGTCTGAATACTTTCCGAATGCACTGTATTTTTAGTATAACATTAGAGTACATGAAAATCACACTATGTACATACAGATCTTAGGATCTTGTTTTGATCACTCTTATTTTGCTGAGAAAGTTCCTGCACCGCAGGAAATACAGATGAGCTTTGTGATTTACATAAATTAACTGAAAACCCACTCTAACACACAGTTATACTAACAGTGTTTTACTTTTCATGTAGCCTACTTTTGGCCAGCTAATAGCCTAACCACTGACCAAGCAACACTATGGACTTAACGTAGAAATCCTGACAATATACTGTAGGTCAAATGAAGATCTTACATCAGTACGTTCAAGTAGTTTAAATGCGACATGCACAGCAGTCCAATACAATATTTGTGGTAGGAGCGGATTTTCACATAAGTGATGCCTCCATATTAGTGAATCTGTCATTGGTACAGATGAAAACCTGAAAAAAACTCAATTCAGCATTTATAGCATTTCATGGATTTTCCCTGTCTAAGACAGGTATTTTTCACAATTTCTATCTGTCACAAAGATGGATGTCCTCTCTTTCTGCCAACAAATGGAGTTAAAATGCTTGTGGGAGCAGGGGCCACAGGTGGCTGGCATCTGTATTGACAGCAGTCACAACAAGGCCAGCTGTCTTATTAAGGCTCTCTGCAGACCTGGGGAAAATAATGTGACTAGTGTGATTTCTATATTGTCAGATATTTTATTATATTAATCTCTCTGAACATAATGTGGCATGTATGAACTGGTGTTGTCCCTGGTCCATCTCTCCCAAGTGGAGACCCTAAATGGACACCTGAATGTGCTTTAAAAAAAACATACATCTTGTATACCTTGTAATCCCTCTATCAGTGAGTGATGTATTGTGTTCTATCAAATAATGAAGATCTTATAGAGGGAATAGCCCATAAAGCTTTGCCATATTTCTATCAAGGCTAACGCTGATGGAATTTCAAGCTCCCTCTAGTAGGGAGTATGTGAGTCAATAGCCCACATTCCTCACTAGTGGTGGGGTGAGTAAATGGCTTGTTGTTGAGATTGGAGGCCATGTCTTTGTGAGGCTGAAGGAGAGTCAGGTTCATCTGGTGGGGGACTGTACGTCTTCTCCCCTGCGAATGGGCTGCCTGGATA
This sequence comes from Oncorhynchus mykiss, assembly GCF_013265735.2. Lineage (NCBI taxonomy): Eukaryota > Metazoa > Chordata > Actinopteri > Salmoniformes > Salmonidae > Oncorhynchus > Oncorhynchus mykiss. The sequence continues at coordinate 70,316,014 of NC_048581.1, forward strand.
TCTGCTTCCCCCCTGAGAAGTGTATTAGTGTCCCTGTCCTGGCATCACTCAGTGAGAGAGAGAGAGAGAGAGAGAGAGAGAGAGAGAGAGAGAGAGAGAGAGAGAGAGAGAGAGAGATAGAGAGAGAGAGAGAGAGAGAGAGAGAGAGAGACTCCTCAGCTCACTCGGCATGAGAAATGTCTGCCCCTGATCGCATGGTGTTTCTCAGAACCTCTGATGTCCGTAGCCATCTCTTCCCAACGCCATGGTTTGTTAAAGGACGAGGGCTACTTCTGAGCTGTCTTCTCTACAGGCATGATCGGGGAAAACCAGTGTAGCACAGGTATTATAGTGGGTTAGCGTAGCAGTGCCACTGCCCACCAAATCAAATGAAGTTCTAACACAAACAACAGTAGCAGAACAAAATAGAGCACAGCTTCTTGACTCTGCGTACGCCATAATGCACGCCTAGCAAGACAAACATCCTCTTGTTGTGCAATGCATTATTTATACATTCTCCACTACTTATAAATGACAGCTGAGTATTTCACCTGTTACCTGTTGTATTCAGCGTGACAGCTGAGTATTTCACCTGTTACCTGTTGTATTCAGCGCATGTGACAGATACAATTTGATTTGATTTGATTGACATAATCACCTAAAGCGTCTCTGAATAATGGATGCTTCAATCAGCTTCTTTTAAAAGTGCTCCTGCTTCTGTGAAAGCTGTATCCTTGACTGAACTCTGACCCTGTCACCTTGAAGCAGGAAGTCATTATAGATGTCTCACTGCCAGAAGAACGGTGTCATGGTTTTTGAGAGGGAGAGGAGGGCGGCTGGATGAAGAGGGATGAACGGAGAATACTCTCACAGAATCGTATAAAATAAACCTTTTTAAGAAATTCATGATGACTTGGAGCCCTGAGGAAATATTTGCATTGATCGTGGCTTTATTTTCATATATGCCCCCGGTTTTCACACACTGCTGTCCATGGTCTTGCTGGCTTAGCGTCTAATTCCGGCTCGCCTGTTAGCGCGCCCAAACACTGGCTCCCATCGCTAATGAAACTCCCAGGGCTTGCCTTCCCCTCACACACTGGATTAGGACTCTGAATCAACAAAAGGCAAAAACAAATGATGAAAAAAGAGAGCAAGATATGTGTTTTTCTTTCTGCCTGCTGTGCTCTGAACACTAATGTAAGCTGCAGTTCCATCCCTTCCGCTAGCCTGTTAGCTAGGCAAACCGCAACAGCTCAGCCTAGCCACAGTGGAGGAGTGAGACTTAGCATAGCAGCAATACAGTGGAGTGTATTTAAGTTAGCCACTGTGGTAGAGTCTCCCTCCACTTCACCTTTTTCTTCTTTGAGTCCCATGCAGTAGATGCTAAGAAACTAATTTAGCACACTATGCGTGGTTAATCCCTCATATTGCAGTCTCAATGGTAGTATGAAGTTTGCCAGGAAGACCAGGCTCCCACAGGATGTCCTACTACTCAGTGTAACCTTAGCTTCTTGGATGCAGACTGGTAGAATTTCAGTGGGAGTGCCAACAATCTTGTACAAGCACCAAGTGACACGTCTCTTAAAATCTCCAATATCTCCCAGAGGACACAAACTACACAAGGAGGGGAAATTAACTTTGATAGACCAGCCTTTTGTTTAAGGGTCAAAGGCTTTAGCGGAGTCTACGACATGAGAAATGTCAAACTAAGTAAATGGAATTTAACAGGCCTGCTGTATTTAGTTTGAAATGCCTCAAGTTTCAAACTTTTCTGAAGACGTTGAGATGACAACCAGGCCACTCATTTCACTTGAGTGCTTCTTCTAAATGGGACAGAAATCTCCTCTGAAAGGAGGAGTAGAAACAATTCTGAAATTCAATCACAGTAAGAAATCGGTTTGACAATGGGAGCATTTATTTAAGGTCGTATTAGTTAATTAAATGTGGGTCTATTCAGTCAAATTTGTGAATAAAAAAATGTCCTCCCTCTGTCAATTTCCACTTTATTTCAACAAGCGTATGATGAACTAACAAAAGATTTGCAGAGGCAATTAGAAGTGGCTGAGGAGATAGCTTTTACCAGACAAATTAGCCCTTAATTAGAGACCCAGCCTTGTAGGGCAGGCAGCACAGACGTTATAGAAGCACCACATGTTATATTCAGAAAATGCATCAGCATCCCCTTGGGGAAGCTAAATAGATGATGAACCTCAATACCAAGTGCTTTGAATGAATGTAATTTTATATTGTTTGTAGGCCAAACAGAAGTTTCACTCTGTGTCTATGTCCGTTTACAGGCCCAACGCTCTTAACCGCTAGGCTACCTGCCACCTACCTGACCCACATGTAACTCTCTCTCTCTCTCTCTTTCTCTCTTTTCTTCTCTCTCTATCTCTCTCAGTGGCTATCATGCTGAAGGATGACTACTTTGTGCGTGGTGCGGGCCTGCCCGGGCGTTTTAAGGCGGAGAAGGTGGAGTTCCACTGGGGCCAGAGCAACGGATCTGAGGGCTCTGAACACAGCATCAACGGCAAGAGGTTCCCAGTGGAGGTGAGAGCGAGAGGAAAGGAGTGTGAATGGGAATATCTGGAGGAGAGAATTCTAGAAAACCCAGTGTGTGAATGAGGAGCAGTGGGGGTGGGAGTCTGCCCCCTGTCAGAATGGCGAAGAGTAGAGGGTGGTCCCATATCGATCTAAAAATGTGATGGCCAGGGCCCTGGGGTCTGATCAGTGGATGGCCAGTGATGGTCGATCTCACTCCTAAAGCCTGATTTATCAGTATGGGCGTCTGGTCTGGCGCAGCACACTGCAGCTAAGAGACAGCTGTTGTTCCCTTGAATGGCAAAATATAATTATTATGTTTTGATTAGTATAGATCATTTGACATTTGGTGAGTTTGGCTGGTGTCAGCAGTTTTAAGAAGGTTATTATAGTATTTATTTTTATACTAGTTTTTATGTTCAGTTAAATTTCAGTTAGTTTTCAGATCCACTTTGCTAGTTTTTATTTAGTTTAAGTTTTATGAAAACATTTCTATTTAGTATTTAGTTTCTGTTTTAGGTTTAGTGTTAGGGACAGAAACTAGCATATGCATGGGAGGCTAGGAGCCATCTATGTGTTGTATGGTTTTTGTTTTTTTGGGGTTGTCACTTGTTGACACCGTGGGGTGTTAATGCACAAGGTGATGGGTCAGGTCATAGGTTAGGTTAGGCTTAAAGGTGCAAGATGCAAGATGACGTAGATGCATGAAGGAAACAGTAGTAGTAGGTCAATTTACGAAACAACCAGGATCATTGAAGAGTGAGGCTGAACTTCTCCGCTGTTTTGGTCCCATAGCCACCACATTGTAGCAGTGTGAAGCACAGATACTCTGTGTGACTATGTGAGAGCAAAGTCTTGCATCATGCTCATCTCAATGGCCACGTAAGGGTGGATCACTTTTGTCAAGTCAGTGGGCCAGTGTGTTGAATAATGGGGATAAACGATGTCATATTTGCACCTACATGTCAACTGCATGAACTTTACAAAAATGATGTGATCAAAGGTCATGAAGTTTTTATTGCAGCCAACCACAATTTTCTGCAGTTGCTCTTCACCAACTTAAAACAGGATTGTTAGTTATTTATTTTCAATTTACTAAATCGTTTTTTCATGTTTTGTTTTAATTTACTATAATAACCTTAATTTTAAGTATTTCAATTTATGTTGTCATTTCAGTTTTTTTCATTGGGTGCTTTGTCCCTCCAATAACATTAATGTACTGCTTACAAGGCCTTGGAGATTCATGCTGCATCTCATGTTTCACACATTCACTTTTGCGCATTGCGAAACTGATCAATAAAAGGCCGAACTCCCTCTTCTGTTATATTGATGATTTCTTGAATGATTCATTGTATGATTTGCGGTCCACTCTGTTGATCTCTGTCCTGATGTCTGCAGAATAGAATGTTCTTTCTAGCCAATATGCCAGCATGAAAGATTAACTGGATTTGATTAGTTTGGGCTGGTTATTCGTGCGACATGGTCATGGCCGTAACTATATAATATGATTGATATATGATTGACATCGGTAATTGTTTCTAATTTGACAAATAAATACATAATACAAATATATTTTTTACACACAAAGAAAATCTATTATGGGTGAACATCTGAATATGCTCCCAGCGTTGATCAAAGTTCCGAATGCTTATATTCTTGATCTGTCTGAGTTCTAATAGTGCCTGCCTCTTTGCGAACGAGTGGAATCATGAACAGTGGTTTGCTCGTTATGTTTGCCTGCGTCCCCCTGATTTGCCTCCCGGATTTTCCTTTTTAGTAGCACGTTCACCACTCAAACAGCTAACTCCGCCCTCTCGTGGCACAGGCCAAGGGCCTGATATGTAAAAAAAATAAAAAAATAAATACCCCAGCTCGCAGTCGGCTTCACTAGAGAACTACAGTAGAGATGCTGCTGACAATGTGCGAGATGCCAGACAAAAGGCAATTTTAAAACTCTCCCGCAGCAGTATTGCAGTAATGTTGAAGGGCTCTGGGTAGTATTACTTAGCCAACTAGAAGGATGAAGTAAGAGGCTAACGTTAAACAGAACCTAAAAAGTGTTTACTAAGTTCTCATAATAACTTTGCTTTACAGAGAGTAGGCTACTGAGGCAGACAGTGATGTGGCGCTCAGTGGTGAGACTGAGGCAGGCTGCAGTGTATGCAGGAGGAAGCAGAGGAGACAGAGAGAGAGAGGAAGCAAGCAGAGAGAGAGATTAGTTTAGTGGTTCCCAAACTTGGGGTCAGGGCCCCATGTGGGGTCCCCTGAAAAAACTGTACTAATCTAATCAAACAAGTTAGGAACTTAAAAATATATATTTTTCAATATGAACATCTCCATATGGCCTCTTCCCTATAGGCAAACAATACAGTTCTAAAAATGTCATACATTAATGTTTACATGGGTGGTTGTTCGCCATATCCATTCCCCACTGTTTTTTCAACTACAAAACTGATATTAATACAGAATCATAAGTAATATTCTAATAATTCATGTGAATGTCATAATATGATCATCTGTGTGCTCCATTCATGTCTGTTTGTGCGGAGCATTATTAGTAATGCCTAGGAATACAAATGTGAATGCTATGTCATTTGATAAGAGATATAATTAAAGAGTTGATGATTTTATGCAGTTCATCAGTACAACTGACTGAACAGTCACTAATGCTATGTGTCAGTGTGAATCACTTCTCATATATCCGGGTAAAACAATACAGTTGAATAGCTAATAGGCTTTGTAGATTGACTGAGGTGTGTTTGTAGAATGACTGATGTGAATGAACCTACAGAAGCCAAGGTGATAATGGCTGGGGTCATTTTTGCTTGTTTTTGCTCTTCTCCAAATAGCATTTTTATGTTTTTATTTCATTGTATAGAAAAGCAGTAAATCAGCTTCAACTTTACCAAAAAATTCTGGGGAGACTTTTCGGACCTCACTAAAACTCAAACCCTGGTTACAGCCCTGGACTTGGTTGTCTGAGAGTGTTACTGTGGTGAATTCTAATGAGTGCTGACAACTCCCCCTACTCATGTCCTTATCTGTACAGAGAGAGCGAGAGAGAGCGAGAGAGAGAGGGAGGGAGAATAAGAGAAAGGTAGGGGAAGGATATAGAGCTGAGGGCACAGTAGAAAGAGAGAGAGAGAGAGTAAGGGAGGAGGAACGCACTGTGGAGATAGTTCACAATTAACATTCTGTCAAGGAGGGCGATTGTGTCTAAGAGGTAATTAAATATGCCAGTGGCAGGGCAGTGTGTGTGTGTGTGTGTGTGCGCACCCCATTGCCGTCATGCCTTGCTGTGCTATTGATTATGGCTTCCCATCATCTAATGTCACATGACCTCTTTAATGTCACAGGTGTTATGCTGACCTGTATTATAGGAGAGATGAGAGCAGCTCTCCATCTCAGCTTTTCTACTGGTAGGAAAACAGCAGTGTTAATATAAAGTGGTAATCCACAGGTACAAAGTGGCTTTGTTTCTAAATCTGGATGCAATACACTGAGGCACCGTGGGTCTCTCCCAATCTTATTTGGATGTACTGTGGCAGGGAAATTGCCAATGACAAGGTTTAATTTGGAAAATACCTTAAACCCTGGGTGGTTTTGCAGAGCCATTACTTGAAAATGTGGGTCTAGTTAAATTGGTTAGCGCTGAATCTCTGCTTCTCCCTCTTGACCTGACCTGAATTCAGTGGCTGTGGTTTCCTCCACTGTTGTTGTCCAGTCTGAGATCATGTATAGCGTTTGATGGACAAAGGCTCAAGCTTTGGGTTTTTTCTTTCATTTTTTAAATCTGTATCAGTGTTCCCCTATATACTTAGCCCATTTAAAATGATCTGTTTTGATCTTCATTATGTATAACCCAATATTTTATTTGATGCCACTGCCCATTTAGAACATTAGCGAAATGCTAACCCCCTAGTGATTCCTCAACACATTACAAGAGATGCCTGTCTGGTGATAAGAGTATGAAGAGAAGAGAACCCTCAGACTAAGGCAGACAGGGCTCTCAATTGCAAGAAGATAGACACTCCCCCAGCAACAGAGAAAAACAACCCCATTGACACAAAGCCTGACATATTATTAAAATAAGTACTTGTAGCTGATTATACGCATTAGTGGTGATCATGCCTTCTTCCACTTCCCTTCCTTATCCCCCTCTCTTTTTTCCCTAAGTAAATCTAACCACTCTCACTGTGTGTGTGTGTGTGTGTGTGTGTGTGTGTATGTGTGTATGTGTGTGTGTGTGTGTGTGTGTGTGTGTGTGTGTGTGTGTGTGTGTGTGTGTGTGTGTGTGTGTGTGTGTGTGTATGTGTGTGTGTGTGTGTGTGTGTACGTGTGTGTGTGTGTGTGTACGTGTGTGTGTGGGAGGGGGAGGGCTGAAGCTGAAGCACTTGCTGGTCACAGTTTTTCTTAGTGGTCCTTTAAGTAGCACTCTATCCAATGGAATGAGAGATCATCTGGAATGTAAGAGGCATGTAAGTTCTGACCTCGTAAGGGAGGACATTTCTGTGATGTCATTTCTGTTGGGTAGTATGACCGGTGTCAAAGTAAAAAGAGAGGAAAAATAAATAAGTTAATAGAATGAAAGAAGGATTTTAAACATGCTAGTCATATATAACACACTCTAAAAGCCTTTATCAACAGTAATGGTAGTATGCTTAGTGCTAACAGAGAGACAGACAGCATGTACTGTAGCTGTGGCCAGATGTCCTTGGTGACTGTCACTAACAGACCCTGGTTGGTCTGAGCCCTCTCCTATGAATACTCATGAGGACACTGCTGTCAACACAGAGGAGATTTTCTGCAAAATGCCACTTTCATTTCTTAAAGTCCTCTTGAATGATTTATGTTTACAAGCCTTGCCATTTAGTAATTGTTCTCTAATAAGCTTGTGATTAAGTGGGGGACTGCTGCGTTCCTACCTGCTGTTTTAACTGTAAAACACTGCTTAATATGCAAAGCACAGCCAGGCAGGCATGAAGCACAGCTCTCCATCTGTATCCATCACCCACGGTGTGTTACCCTGCTCATACTGTACAACAATCACATCCCCACCCTCAGTCTCTGAATGGATTCCGGAAAGATTTGGCTTCAATGATTTATAAATGAATTATGCATGGAGTATGGACTGAATTTATTTGATTGTAGGAAGCTTAACTTCATCGGGGTCATCTTCAGGATAAATTGAATGCTATAGGAATGAGTTGGTGTATCATGGAAAGGATGACACATCATCACAACAGAACTCAAACTCAGTTTAGCATAATGTCAGAATGACCTCAAATCAGGTTATTGCAGTATCATTCCTTGCAGGGACATCTCTCTGAAACTCTCTGTTTACGGTGTCAGAGAGGAAGTCTTCCCACTTTGTATTATCACACATCTGCTCCCGTGTTCTAAGGTGGTGAGAGGAGAGTGTTCCAGCTCTATTTCTCCATGCCCTCTTGACACCCTGGAGTGATTTCACTGCTCTCTCAGTCTTTCCATTCTGTCCAGCGTAAAGGCGCCCACATGCTTCCCAGCCTAAACAGTTCGGAATAGTTTGAGCATGTATTATGACGACATTTTGTTATGTTTTTGTTTGTTCAGTTGTTTGGCCACACAAAATTTTTTTATTGAGGCAAGCCGAAGTTGTTAGCCGAAAGTCTACGCCCCTTCGACGGGGATTGGTCAACAGTAGGGATTCTTCAGTAGTCTTTGTTGTCATTCAACAAGTGACCATTTTTTTATTTAGAAATACTCTACCAAACATCTCATTTAGATTTAAAATTGCGCGACTAAGATCTCTTTGGCAAAAACATCAAAATCAATGATAGATTATCTTAGATAAATGTGTACTATTACATGTGTACTATTTAAATGAGTTTACTGGCTTAGGCGTCTCAAAATGGACAAACTGTACTATTGCCCCTTTTTTCTCGTTTTTGAAGTGAATGTCTTTTAAGGGAGTATGCGAGCACACTCGTTCAGTTCGCCTAGCTGACTTCGGCTAGCCGCCAGCCGAACTGAAGCCTTCTGATGCCTTAACCTGGCCTCTTCCTCCTCCTTCCACCACCATTGCCCCCTACTCCTCCTTCTCCTCCTTGCTCCTGCCCCTCTCCCACCTATGGGCCTCAGAACAAGATGGGGGCAAGGTAGGTGATGTGCACACTCTCACAGACGCTGAAGGTACTGTATCACAAATAATAGATGTCAGTGATGAATGGAATTTTATTTCCGTCAACCTTTTTGCATACCGTATGTATGGTAGTACTGTGTACAGTACATTTGTGTCTTGGTGTGTTGATATTTGCACAAACACAATTGATGGGCAAAGTACCTGCCCTCCATGACACCTACAGCACCCGATTTCACAGGAAGGCCAAAAAGATCACCAAGGACAACAACCACCCGAGCCTGTTCACACTGCTATCATCCAGAAGGCGAGGTCGGTACAGGTGCATCAAAGCTGGGACTGAGAGATTGAGAAACAGCTTCTATCTCAAGGCCATCAGACTGCTAAACAGCAATCACTAACTCAGAGAGGCTGCTGCCTACATTGAGACCCAATCACTGGACACTTTAATAAATTGATCACTAGTCAATTTAAACAATGCCACTTTAATAATGTTTACATAACATACGTTACTCATATCACATGTATACATTGTATTTTATTGTATTTTATACCATCTACTGCACCTTGCCTATGCCGCTCGGCCATCGCTCATCCATATACTTACTGTATATGTACATATACATTCACCCCTTTAGATTTGTGTGTATTAGGTAGTTTTTGGGGAATTGTTAGATTACTTGTTAGATTTGTGTGTATTAGGTAGTTGTTGGGAATTGTGAGATTACTTGTTAGATATTACTGCACTGTTGGAATTAGAAGCACAAGCTTCAAATTTTCATTTGCTACAGGGTTATTTTCCTCCTGTGAGAAACTAGTCAAATTAAGATCCTACATCTGTGCATAATGACTGGTGCGTTGGTTCTATTTTCGGTGCTCGTAGATACTTAGCACAGTTGGTATAACCTTGCCAGAATGCCCACGCTTTAGTTATGCTCGTTCTGTTGTTAAGGTTACTTCCAGGTCTTGACAACACAGACGCCTATGGTGCTGTGCATGGCTATTTAATGACTTAGGGGATAGGGGATACAGGGGATACAATCAAACAAATATTGATCAAAGTCTATGCCAGGCTAGCTAAAGCTTTAATCTGCTGTCTGTGTAGTGTACAGACAGAGGAAATGAGTGGCATGTCAATCAAAACATGTCAGGGAGAGGAAGGAAGTGTAACAAGATGTCAAATAAAAAAAACTATATATACAAGGGGGTGCCGGTACAGAGTCAGTGTATGGGGGCACCGGATAATTGAGGTAGTATGTACATGTAGGTAGAGTTAATTAAAGGGACTATGCATAGATGACAACAGAGTGGCAGTGGTGTGGAGAAGGGAGGGGGGGGGGGGGGGGGGCAATGTGAATAGTCTAGGTAGCCATTTGACTAGATGTTCATCAGTCTTATGGCTTGGGGAAGAAGCTGTTTAGAAGCCTCTCGGACCTAGACTTGACGCTCTAGTACCGCTTGCCACGTGGTAGCAGAGAGAACAGTCTATGACTAGGGTGGCTGGAATCTTTGAAAATGTTTAGGGCCTTCCTCTGACCTCGCCTGGTATAGAGGTCCTAGATGGCAGGAAGCTTAGCCCTAGGGATGTACTGGGCCGTTCACACTACCCTCTGTAGTGCCTTGCGGTCAGCGGCCGAGCAGTTGCCATACCAGGCAGTGATGCAACCAGGATGCTCTTTCGATGGTACAGCTGTAGAACCTTTTGTGGATCTGAGGACCCATAGCAAATCTTTTCAGTCTCCTGAGGGGGAATAGGTTTTGTCTTGCCCGCTCCACGACTGACATCGTGTGCTTGGACCATGTTAGTTTGTTGGTGATGTGGACACTTGAAGTTCTCAACCTGCTCCACTGCAGCCCCGTCGATGAGAATGGGGGTGTGCTCGGTCCTCCTTTTCCTGTTGTCCACAATCATCTCCTTTGTCTTGATCACGTTGAGGGAGAGGTTGTTGTCCTGGCACCACACGGCCAGATCTCTGACCTCTTCCCTATAGGCTGTCTCATTGTTGTCGGTGATCAGGCTTACCACTGTTGTGTCATCTACAAATTGAATGATGGTGTTTGAGTCGTGCCTGGCCGTGCAGTCATGAGTGAACAGGGAGTACAGGAAGGGGCTGAGCACGCACCCCTGAGGGGCCCCTGTGTTTTGGATAAGCGTGGCGGATGTGTTGTTACATACCCTTACCACCTGGGGGGTGGCCCGTCAGGAAGTCCAAGATCCAGTTGCAGAGGGAGGTGTTTAGTCTCAGGGTCCTTAGCTTATTGATGCGCTTTGAGGGCACTGTGGTGTTGAACGCTGAGCTGTAGTCAATGAAAAGCATTCTCACATAGGTGTTCCTTTTGTCCAGGTGTGAAAGGGCAGTGTGGAGTGCAATAGAGACTGCATCATCTGTGGACCTGTTGGGGTGGTATGCAAATTGGAGTGGGTCTAGGGTTTCTGAGATGATGGTGTGGATGTGAGCCTTTCAAAGCACTTCATGACCAGCCTTTCAAAGCACTTCATGGCTACAGACGTGAGTGCTATAGGTCGGTAATCATTTAGGCAGGTTACCTTAGTGTTCTTGGGCATAGGCACTATGGTGGGTGGTCTCTTAAAACATGTTGGTATTACAGACTCGGACAGGGAGTCCTGTATTGACGCTTTGCCTGTTTGATGATTCGTCGGAGGGCATAGCGGGATTTCTTATAAGCTTCCGGATTAGAGTCCCGCTCCTTGAAAGTGGCAGCTCTAGCCTTTAGCTCAGTGCGGATGCTGCCTGTAATCCATGGTTTCTGGTTGGGGTAGGTACGTACGGTCATTGTGGGGATGACGTCATTTGGCTCAAAGAGCGTCCACGGAGGAAATAAAGAACAAATTGATTTATTGTTGAGAGGGTAAAAGATGGAAAAGAAGAGTCAACTTAGAGATACGGTTTTAGTGGACTCTGAGAGGAGGTTTTACAGCAAAGTCATAATATTATAATTTTCAACAGTTGGTCTATTTTGTGTTTGATTCAGAAAGGAGAAATATTGTGGAGTGGTATTCTTATGTATTGTCATGTTGGGCCTCTCACACTTTCTCTCTTTGTGTCCCTCTTCTTCTCTATTTCTCTTCTCTTTGTCTCTCTCTCCCTCACACACTATTTCTATATCTCTCTCTCTCTCCCTCCCTCTGTCGTTCCCTTTCTTGGCAGCTACATTCCATTAAACCTTCAAAGATAACTGATGACTGCCATGCCAAGCTCCTTTTTTAAATGTATTTCTCTATTTTATTTATGATTGGCCTCCCTCTGGATCGGGAGGCGTGCAATTTCTAACATAATGTTATATTTCCTGGCCTGTCCTCAATGACACCGAAAAACACAGCCATTCTTTAAAAGCCCAATGCTACCTAGAGGGCAAAAAGATGTTGTCCCAGTTCTGGGCTAGCTTGATACCATTTTTAATAATCTCGTTGCCGATACAGGCTGCCTTTTGTTTTCTCAAAAGCAATATTTTCCAGATTTTATGAAAAAGCAATACTCCCGAAATTGAAAAAGGAGGGACTGACATTCTAACATTTCTCATGTAATGCATTTTGGGGTTTTAAGATAGATTTCAAAGGGCTCAACACACCAAACATGTTTAATATCCCAGCTATTGCACTTTCGTCCTGTATTGTATACCTGGCTTTTAAAGCCATTGTAGTGAGGGAGACTTGAGGTAGCTTTGGTGCCACAGGTGCCTATGCTACAATGATCTTTTTGATGGACATCCATTTGTGAGAAATAAGCAGAGCCTGGTGGAGTGCACCAATGGAGTGCTCAGCCAGGTACTAAACTCCATGGAGAGCTCTGGTTGTGTGAATCACAGCATCAAAACAACACCTTGATGTGCTCTCTCCCAACTAGGACACAGAGTGGAGCACATCCTGTATGTCTGTCATTGGTTCCTTCCCAGCACAAAGGCTTGTGATTCAGCCTCAGATCTTCCATGGTCCCAGAGGGTGATATCACAGAGCCCTTCCCAGTCTTGTTGAACCTCCCCTCTGATGGAACTCTATTCCTCTCAGTATCCACTTCAAAGTGGAAGAACACCGAGGCTACTGTGTTTTTGTTGTCAGACCGAACATTACAAGACTTAGGACGGACACGTGCATGATATATGTGATACATGTGAGCAGATATGCCTCCAAACACATCATATGGAACACAATCTCTTTTGTATACTTTATTATATGGCTTTGAAACCAGTGGTTTATGTATTAGCTCTCTGTCAGCGATCAAGCTCATTAGATATTTGATTAGACTTTTTATCTTGTCGCACTCCGAGTCACTGTTTTCACTCTTTGAAGGAGCGTGTTTGTTTTTGTCAAGCTCAAGTAGGCCACAATCTCTTTCTTAATGAGCCAGATTGTCCACATTAATATTTCAGTCCTATTTGCAGAGACAATACACACACACACACACACACACACACACACACACACACACACACACACACACACACACACACAAACACACACACACACACACACACACACACACACACACACACACACACACACACACACACACACACACACACACACACATACACATACACTTCCCTAACAGTGGTGTAATTTGCAGACCATGGGAGACTCCCCAGTCTCTATCAGCCTCATTATCTATCTAAACAACTTAAAACTAGGGGACAATTCACAAACACTCTCTTCCCCACTCTCTTCCCCTCCCTCTTCCCCTCTCTCTTTCCCTCCCTCTTCCACTCTCTTCCACTCTCTCTTCCCCTCTCTCTTTCCCTCCCTCTTCTACTCTCTCTTCCACTCTCTCTTCTACTCTCTCTTCCACTCTCTCTTCCACTCTCTCTTCCACTCCCTCTTCCACTCTCTCTTCCACTCTCTCTTCCCCTCTCTTTCCCTCCCTCTTCCACTCTCTCTTCCACTCTCTTCCACTTTCTCTTCCACTCTCTCTTTCACTCCCTCTTCCACTCTGTCTTCCACTCTCTTCTGCTCTCTTTTTCCATCTGTCTCCCCCATTATTTTGCTCCCTCTTCCCAGCACTCTTTCTCTGTCTCCTTCCCCTGTTTTACGGGGCCCTGGGCTGACAATGCATTGTCAGAGAAGTAAATGTGATCTTGAATCTCAGCATGCTGGTTGCTGAGTCATCTCAGTGTAGTGCAGGATAGGGAGGAGCTGCAGTATACAGAACATACAGTACACACAGGTGCACAACCATGATTAATATTCCTTCTACAGTTTGGCAGATAAATCACACTCAGGCCTCACTGCGTTTTGTCTTTTCAGCATTTAAGCCATGCTATTGAGTAAACATTCCACCCGTGTATATGGCAGACATGCTTGGTGTAGTTGATATGGCCATGTTCCCCTCTCTTCTTCCTCATTTCCTCTCTTCTCTCTTCAGTCTTTAGGACAGTGGTATTCAAACTTATTAAGCGGGAACCCCATTTTTTCCCCAATAATTTCTGGTGACCCCACCCCAAATCTAATGACACAACCTTAAAACCAGTAAATTTAGATTTTTACATCAATAAATAACCTTCAATTCATAGCATTTTCATCTCTTATCTAAATGAAAGGAAACCAATTAATGTATTTTTAAAATTATCTTTCTCAAAAATGTTTGCATATTTGTCCCATCCCATATTTGTACTCTTAATTTTTTGTTAATAATAAAATAAAAATCTTGTTTTATTTATTTTTCCGACCCCTCTGCACCTCCCCCAGTGGGGCCGCGACCCCGACTTTGAATACCACTGCTTTATAAGCACCATGGCCCCTCTCTCGTTGGGATTCTGAACCTGTGTGGTGTTATTTAAGCAATAAGGCCCAAGAGGGTGTGGTATGCCACGGCTATACCACGGCTAAGGGCTGTTCTTTACTATGATACAGCATGGAGTGCGTGGACACAGTTCTTAGTCATAGTATATTGGCCATATATCACAAACCTCGAGTGGCCTTTTTGCTATTATAAACTAATAATTAGAGCAGTAAAACAAAATGTTTTGTCATACCTGTGGTATATGGTCTAATATACCACGGCTGTCAGCCAATCAGCATTCAGAGCTTGAATCACTCAGTTTATAATACCAGTTATATTAAGGCTGTCAAGCGCTATATGCTTGGAACGTGCCCTTAACGGCTCAAACATATTTTTTTCTCTCTCCTGGTGGTCCGTAAAGTCTAAAACATTTTTAGATGTGTCTGTAGGATTCACACGAGGTGCAATCCCCTCTGTCAGGAGCAAAGACTTGAATTGGCTCATTTGTGCTGGAGAAATTGGAAAATTGTGCTGTCTGTGCTGTCTGACACAAGCAGAGGGAGAAAAGGTTGTAGAGATTGAGGGTGGAGAAGAGGGGAGGGAGAACATGTGCGTGCGTGAGTGTGTTGGCTGAATGGATGGGAAATCTTTGGGAAGCGCTCCCCGGGGCTCTGGCCACTCGTTTATCTGCCTCCTTCCTTCACATTGATGGCTGTTGTTCTAAAGAGATAAAGTGTGGAGGTGGATAAACGCAGCCTGTCAGTCAAAGCCAACATAGTGAGGGATGGAGGCGCCAGGCCAACCATGGCACTCTCTACCCCCATGAGAAGCCACACAGAGGATCCATAATCATGATACATTAACATGCCACCTGCATAGGTCTCATGATTAATCACATAGACCCGTTAATGTTGGGGTAATGTGTCACGTTCTGACCATCGTTCGTGTATGTTTTCCTTGTTTTAGTGTTGGTCAGGACGTGAGCTGGGTGGGCATTCTATGTTGGATGTCTTGTTTGTCTATTTCTATGTCTGGCCTGATATGGTTCTCAATCAGAGGCAGGTGTTAGTCATTGTCTCTGATTGGGAACCATATTTAGGTAGCCTGGGTTTCACTGTGTGTTTGTGGGTGATTGTTCCTGTCTCTGTGTTTTGTTGTCACCAGATAGGCTGTTAGGTTTTCTCACGTTTATTGTTTTGTCAGTTTATTCATGTTCAGTTTCTTCATTAAAAAACATGAATAACAACCACGCTGCATTTTGGTCCGACTCTACTTCACCCAAAGAAAATCGTTACATAATGTTTTCCTCGCTCTCATGCAAGATATTAATACAGTTGAAGTCGGAAGTTTACATACACTTAGGTTGGAGTCATTAAAACTCATTTTTCAACCACTCCACATTTCTTTTGTTAACAAACTATAGTTTTGGCAAGTCAGTTAGGACATCTACTTTGTGCATGACACAAGTCATTTTTCCAACAATTGTTTACAGACAGATTATTTCACTTATAATTCACTGTATCACAATTCCAGTGGGTCAGAAGTTTACATAGACTAAGTTGACTGTACCTTTAAACAGCTTGGAAAATTCCAGAAAATTGACTCAAATGATGTCAATTAGCCTATCAGAAGCTTCTAAAGCCATGACATCATTTGAGTCAATTGTAGGTGTACCTGTGGATGTATTTCATTGCCTACCTCCAAACTCAGTGTCTCTTTGCTTGACATCATCGGAAAATCAAAAGAAATCAGCCAAGACCTCAGAAAAAAAATGTAGACCTCCACAAGTCTGGTTCATCCTTTCCAAACGCCTGAAGGTACCACGTTCATTTGTACAAACAATAATACGCAAGTGTAAACACCATGGGACCACGCAGCTGTCAAGAAGGAGACGCGTTCTGTCTCCTAGAGATGAATGTACTTTGGTGTGAAAAGTGCAAATCAATCGCAGAACAACAGCAAAGGACCCTGTGAAGATGCTGGAGGAAACAGGTACAAAAGTATCTATATCCACAGTAAAACGAGTCCTATATAGGCCTAACCTGAAAGGCCGCTCAGCAAGGAAGAAGCCACTGCTCCAAAACCGCTATGAAAAAGCCAGAATATGGTTTGCAAATGCACATGGGGACAAAAATGGTACTTTTTGAAAAAATGTCCTCTGGTCTGTTGAAACATAACAGTGTTTGGCCATAATGACCATCGTTATGTTTGGAAGGGGAGGCTTGAAAGCTGAAGAACACCATCCCAATCGTGGAGCACGGGGGTGGCAGCATCATGTTGTGGGGGTGGCAGCATCATGTTGTGGGGGTGCTTCGCTGCAGGAGGGACTGTTGCACTTCACAAAATAGATGGCATCATAAGGCAGGAAAATCATGTGGATATATTGAAGCAACAGCTCAAGACATCCGTCAGGAAGTTAAACTTGGTCGCAAATGGGTCTTCCAAATGGACAATGACCCCAAGCATAATTCCAAAATTGTGGCAAAATGGCTTAAGAACAACAAAGTCAAGGTATTGGAGTGGCCATCAGAAAGACCCGATCTGAATCCTATACAACATTTGTTGGCAGAACTGAAAAAGTGTGTGCGAGCAAGAAGGCCTACAAACCTGACTCAGTTACACCAGCTCTGTCAGGAGGAATGGGCCAAAATTCACCCAACTTGTGAAAGGCTACCCGAAACGTTTTTAAAGGCAATGCTACCAAATACTAATTGAGTGTATGTAAACTTCTGACCCACTGGGAATGTGATGAAAGAAATAAAAGCTGAAATAAATGGAGTCAAACGTGGTTTCCATATGTTTGATCTGTTTGATACTGTTCCATTCCAACCATTACAATGAGCCCGTCCTCCTCTAGCTCCTCCCACCAGCCTCCACTGAATTACCAAAATCATGAGACGGGCTTACCAAGAAAAACTTCCCAAATTAAGAAAGGAGTTGGAGCACTCAACAAAAAAAAAAGCACAAATATATTTATTTTAGCTCACTTTAATCCATTGTACAGGATGCGAACAGGTGACTGACGTTTCAACGTTAAGCTGACGTCTTCCTCAGAGTGATCTGACCATTGCACTTAGCTCCTATTTGAGACACAACAATGTAAGAAAATAATAATGCTAATATTTCAGTATGTCCTTAGACACTGTGGATCCTAAGGGGATAAACAATGATTTTTCACTGTCCTCGTTTCTATAATGTTGTTGCCTTGATTTTGGGGGTCTCTGTGTCTCCGGATTCAAAGACACAAATATCATCTATGCATGTTTTGAAATGGCTGATTGATTAATGAGACACACTATTTCTCTTATTATTACTATTATTTTGTGCAATAATTTGCCATTTACCTTGCAGCATATTATTATTTTCTTACATTGTTGTGTCTCATTGTGCCACGAGGCTAATTTCAATGGTCACGTCACTCTGAGGAAGACTATCATGTTGAAGTAAGACCCAGATGCAGACAGTGTAGAAGTAAAGAGTTTATTACAACCACAGGGGCAGGCCTAATGACAGGTCAAGGCAGGCAGGGATCAGTAATCCAGAAAGGGTGTAATGGGTCCAGAACGGCAGGCAGTCTTAGGGTCAGGGCAGGTAGAACAGTCAAAACCGGGTAGGACTAGAAAACAGGAGCAGGAAAACAGGCAGGAGCAGGGAAACAAACGCTGGTAGGTTTTACGAACAAAACTAACTGGCAACAGACAAACAGAGAACACAGGTATAAATATACAGGGGATAATGGGGAAGATGGGCGACACCTGGAGGGGGGTGAAGACAATCACAAAGACAGGTGAAACAGATCAGGGTGTGACAAAGACGTCAGCTTGACGTCGAAACGTCAGTCACCTGTTAGCATCCTGTACAATGGATTGAAGTGAGCTAAAATAAATCAATTTATGCTTCTTTTTTTTATACCTCAAAATAGTATTTTTGGATGTTTCTCTTGGTAAGCCATTTTCATATATAGAGTACGGTAATATTTGTTTTTGTCTTGGTGAAAACTTATTTGTGATGTACATACTATATAGAATAGATGTGGGTGCGTGCATGCTTGATCATTTGGCCCCATGATGGAGTGACGTTGAATTATTAGAATATCTCGCCAGAATAAGTCAACCTCAGAGTCACTATCACTGTCTCACGACATATACTGACACCAAAACATGTCAGTCACTCTGTGTGATACAAATTGTATTTTTTGCTGTGTTTTGTTTGTGCTCATAACAATGTCATAATGTTCCTGGATAGGGCCTTTGTATTTGACGTGGCTATTAGTTGTAATCTCAGTGAGGCTCTTCAGTAATTACTGCTCTGCTCTGGGAGTCACCAGTGAGAGGTTGTCCTGAGCTATGGATCCACTCTAATCCAGGACAATGAGGAAATGAAAACAACAAATTGGTTAACGTTGTTAAGACACTGGTCATTATGTGTATCTCCCCGAGCACAGAGACAGGCTCAAATTGTTGGCCAGCCCTTGCCCGAGGCCACCACAGCCCAGGAAGTCAGCTGAATGGCTGTAATGAGTGGTCTGGGTCACTTCCTCTCCCTAGGTCTTTGATGTAAGGGGAGAGGAACTCATCAGAGGAACTCCACCACCCCTGTTCTATCAGTCTCAGACGGCGTTGGAGGAGGGGTTATTTTTAGTGGGACCTTGTGATCCTGCTCCAATGGTCAGCATGTTCAAACCATCTCTGACCATCTACTGGGTTCTGGCTGCTACTCTAACTTTGGGAGATTAGTGATGATGGACCCCTGTGAGGAGTAGCGGGGGCTCCCTTCCTGCATTCTGGGGAAAAGCATGGTTGTTTTGAGTTGAGATGGAGCATGGAGTCTTTGCTGTGCACCTACTACCCTTAAACTAGAGGAATGGAGAGATGGTGTTACAGACCCCCTAAGGCCATGAAACAAGGCAGATTTCCTCCCCTGTTCTTTTTCTCTAGAATTATAGTTCTCTTCTACCCAGGTGGTTTTTCTTTGCTGCTGATGTTGGTGTGTAGGTCGGTGCTCCCAGAGTGTTCCCTGCACTGTGTGTGGTGTGTGTCATTGTGTCCAAGTCAAGACATTTCTCTCTCTCTCTCTTTCTCTCTTAGGCATTGTGTTATTAGAATGATCTCTGTGTAGTGGGTAAGCACCCACTGCTGACCATGGGAAATTTCGGGGAGATAGAAAAACATTGAGAGAGTGAGAAAGAGAGAGAGAAGAGATACAGCACAGTGAGGTCTGAATATATCAAGACCCTTCTTTGCTTTCTATCTGGGTGCAGATGATATTCTGTCATGGTTTCCCCTTTTCTACCAGTTACAAAAGTAAAAAGGAATGAAGATTTAGAGAAAATATCTTTGTTTATCATTGTATTTCCTTCTGCATCGTCATGCTCCATGACTGCCGTTTCTCCCCATCAACTGCTGTGCTGTTCCTTGTGTGTTGATATCCCACTGGGCACACACTAGTTGAATCAATGATGTTTCCACGTCATTTCAATGAAATTTTGTTGAACCAACGTGAAGTTGACGTTAAATTGACATCTGTGCCCAATGGGATGTGTGAGCAGACCTGTCCTCTGTAATAGCTCACCGTGACCTTTGTGTTAATAGAGCCTGGGATCACAGCTCTCTCTCTCTCTCACACACACACACACACACACACACACACACACACACACACACACACACACACACACACACACACACACACACACACACACACACACACACACACAGGAGAGCAGGAGACAGGCCTGACACAAACCTGCTTGCTCTCTGTAAGCCTGTGCATATTTATCCAGGCTTTTCTGTGAACTAGGAGAGGAAAATACCTTTCATTTAAACACGTTTGCATTCACTCAGGAATGTCAACAACCAGTCCCCTGGTTCCTTTCTTTGTGTTTGATTATGTGTGTGTAAGTGATCCATGAAATGGAGAGAGAGAGTGTGTCTGTGTGCATGTCTGTATGTCTGTGTGTGTGTATATGTTCCATATTTCTTGACTTAATTGCAGCCTGGTATTGAATAATGATGACACAGGGGTGACATCAGTCATTGAACGGAAAAGAGGATGGCATGGCTGGGACCATAGGGTGTGAGGTCTGTCCTTCAGTGTCATGATATACTGGTGACACACTGTACCGGATCACACTCAGTGTCCAGGACTCCTCCCTCTCACCCCTCTCTTTACTGCTGCTAAACCAATGGTCACCAACCCTAGTCATGGTGTATAATAGGGTGTGCATGCTTTTGTTCTAGCCCAGTACTAAGAACAGGAGATTCAGTTTAACAAGCTCTTGCAACTCTCCAGGATCTCTCATAGCCATGTCAATCACACTATGACCCACAGCACATAGTGCTCCAGTCAGACATGCAGCACAGTAAACTAAGACCACACACTAATGAAATAGGATCATTCAGGGGTCCAATTGCCCTCTGTGTCTTCCATTGAGTCTTTGTCTAATGTCCATCCTGGTTGCTGAGGTGCTCAAGTATTCTGTGTGCAGTGCGTGAAGGTTGTATCTTCTTGTCTGAGATGAGTATGGAGAATGTGTCGCCACCCGCCACTTCTCTTCTGGGCTGAATGCAAAGTGGCCAGTGATCCACAGCCCTCAGTATGCGGAGGTTGAAATATGTAAGACCCTGCCATGCCACTTGCTCTCCCTTATTTAGGAAATGATGTCTCCGCTAACTCAGCTAGCACTCTATGTGTGTGTGTGCGTGTGTGCGTGTGTGTGTGTGTGTGTGTGTGTGTGTGTGTGTGTGTGTGTGTGTGTGTGTGTGTGTGTGTGTGTGTGTGTGTGTGTGTGTGTGTGTGTGTGTGTGTGTGTGTGTGTGCGTGTGTGCATGCGTGCACACAAGTACTGTAGAGCTGCAATGCTGCTATTATTGCCATCAATTAACTGACAGAAGAAGCTGATGGTATTAGGGTCCAGTTTGCTCCGTTCTAAATTCAAAAACACATATTGTACTATGGGCTCTACAGTAGGGGGCCAGAATTATTGGATCCCTTGATAAAGATGAGCAGGTTTTTGGCTAAAATATCCTGATACTTGGTAACGGTCATGATGCAAGGGCCCCAGGACCAGTGGAAGGAAAACAGCCCCATTAGATCAAAGATCCACCACCATATTTTACAGTAGGGATGAGTTATTCTACGTATGCATTGGGGTTTTGAAAACAGGGGATCCAATCATTTTGACCCCTATCTTTTAGTGATTTTATTATTACTTCTTAAAATCTTTTTCTCTGAGCAATTATATTAGTTTAAAATAATATAATTCCTCCCCCCCAAAAAATTGCATACAATTATTTATTTGATACTTATTTGCTCATCTTCATCAAGCCATCCAATAATTTTGGACTCCATAGTATATTAGGAGACCGCAGAACTGTTTACGCCTCAAATAGATCAAAGGAGGCTATGCATCCTGCTTTATGTCAGGATTACAGAAGTGTGGAAAATGCAACTGGAATAATATTGACGATGTTGATATTGTGAGAAAATGGATTTTGGCAGGCGCAGAATGTGTTCCCCTACAGCATTTATCTCCACAGCTTTCATGTAAACACACACACTCCAGAAGAAGGGAGCTTCACCTTCACACGATAGACCGTGGGGAATGAGAGAGGGGCCTGACTTGCGTGCGTGTTTGTGTGTGTGTGCGTGCGTGCGTGTGTGTGCAGGTGTGTGTGTCTTGCTACATTGAGGCATTGCATTCAACTTGTCATCTTAAACAATAAGGAGGAAATATATTTCATTCTTGCCAGGCTGAAATGTACACACATAAACCCTGTAATCCTACAGTGAAGGACCTCACTTCACACACGTCCCACAACCCGCACTTGATTTAGTGATGATACTGATTCTTTGACACACAGTTGATGATGATGGAGTGTGTGTCGCTGTGGTTCTCTATCATATTAGAGAGAGATGATCCCATCTGAAATACACACACACAGATCCTGGTGAAGATGATGTAGCTGTGTGGTTGTGTATCGTGTTTGAGGAAGCTGGTTCTTCCCTTAACATATTAGGAAATGCTGAAGGCTCTCTCTTCCCTGATTAAAGACCCTGATCTCTGAGTAGGACACACGCTACATCCTTAATCCCACCCACCGGGTGTGTGTGTGTGTGTGTGTGTGTGTGTGTGTGTGTGTGTGTGTGTGTGTGTGTGTGTGTGTGTGTGTGTGTGTGTGTGTGTGTGTGTGCTTCCGTGTGTAGCACATGGACGCAAAATGTACTCCTCAGTCATAAATGTCCAGGGAGGACGGTCACGTGTGTTTGTGAAGCAGAGATCCTGGGTTTGAGACAGGTATGTGCCGAATCCGGAGGAAGTTGTACTCGCTAAGCAAGCGGTGTGACGTCCTTTGCACGTACGTGTGTGCATGTGTGGGTGAGCTTTGCCTGCTGCATATCACCATGACAACCGGCCTGATGGAGAGGACCGTGTTGGTTGTGCTATATGTGCGTGTGTGTTTATGAAAGAGAGAAAGATAGAAAGGGGGGATCTAACAAGCTATCTGTACATCCTTCCAGTCTTGAGTGGGCTATTTATACTGATTATGTTAACAGCAGGCTAACTAAGCTACAGTTCTAGGCCTCTATCTGTCTGGATCAGTGTGTCTGTGTCTGAGAGCAGAGTGGATGACTTACAGCCCATATTGACACTGCTCAGCCCTGGAAGGTCCATGTACGGTACAGGGTGTCTTTATGCAGCTCTATGGGAATAAATAAGCTGTAAATGATCTATAACCAATGTATTACCTTTGACCTAATTACATATTTTTTTGTAGTACTAGTAGTTTATTTCATTTGTACATGTAGGCCGTACTTGGCAGCTAAAAGCTGAACTGCAGTACACAGCACATACAAGTAAACAAAAAAATAATAGAACATTGCTTGAAATGTAAAACAAGCAAGCATCAAGTCTCTAGCTTCAGAGGGTGCCTGTGTTTGGTGAAGGCATCTACCGGTATTCTGCTGGCAGCCGGCTTGGATGGCAGCTGAGTTGGATGGTAGGGACAGTGTTGGTAATGATGGTGGTGATGGAGTTAGCTCGCTGGAGTTGTTCTCAGACAAGACATTGTTCTCGTCATTCCTCAGTTCTCTCGTAACTACTGGACGACTACTCCACCATCGATGTGTAGCACCCACTTGGGTGATGCTTCTTCTGCTGCCGATTTGGCCGCTAAAAGCTCAGCACACATCAGTCCAACGTATGAAGTCACCCTCAACCAGTGCAGGGCTGTGTATTATTCAAGGATTCAGAGAAACCCCACAGATGAGAGAGGAGTCAGAGAGCAGAACACACTCCCATTTACAGTGCCTTGCGAAAGTATTCGGCCCCCTGGAACTTTGCGACCTTTTTCCACATTTCAGGCTTCAAACATAAAGATATAAAACTGTATTTTTTTGTGAAGAATCAACAATAAGTGGGACACAATCATGAAGTGGAACGACATTTATTGGATATTTCAAACTTTTTTAACAAATCAAAAACTGAAAAATTGGGTGTGCAAAATTATTCAGCCCCTTTACTTTCAGTGCAGCAAACTCTCTCCAGAAGTTCAGTGAGGATCTCTGAATGATCCAATGTTGACCTAAATGACTAATGATGATAAATACAATCCACCTGTGTGTAATCAAGTCTCCGTATAAATGCACCTGCACTGTGATAGTCTCAGAGGTCCGTTAAAAGCGCAGAGAGCATCATGAAGAACAAGGTACACACCAGGCAGGTCCGAGATACTGTTGTGAAGAAGTGTAAAGCCGGATTTGGATACAAAAAGATTTCCCAAGCTTTAAACATCCCAAGGAGCACTGTGCAAGCGATAATATTGAAATGGAAGGAGTATCAGACCACTGCAAATCTACCAAGACCTGGCCGTCCCTCTAAACTTTCAGCTCATACAAGGAGAAGACTGATCAGAGATGCAGCCAAGAGGCCCATGATCACTCTGGATGAACTGCAGAGATCTACAGCTGAGGTGGGAGACTCTGTCCATAGGACATTGCACAAATCTGGCCTTTACGGAAGAGTGGCAAGAAGAAAGACATTTCTTAAAGATATCCATAAAAAGTGTTGTTTAAAGTTTGCCACAGGCCACCTGGGAGACACACCAAACATGTGGAAGAAGGTGCTCTGGTCAGATGAAACCAAAATTGAACTTTTTGGCAACAATGCAAAACGTTATGTTTGGCGTAAAAGCAACACAGCTGAACACACCATCCCCACTGTCAAACATGGTGGTGGCAGCATCATGGTTTGGGCCTGCTTTTCTCCAGCAGGGACAGGGAAGATGGTTAAAATTGATGGGAAGATGGATGGAGCCTAATATAGGACCATTCTGGAAGAAAACCTGATGAAGTCTGCAAAAGACCTGAGACTGGGACGGAGATTTGTCTTCCAACAAGACAATGATCCAAAACATAAAGTCAAATCTACAATGGAATGGTTCAAAAATAAACATATCCAGGTGTTAGAATGGCCAAGTCAAAGTCCAGACCTGAATCCAATCGAGAATCTGTGGAAAGAACTGAAAACTGCTGTTCACAAATGCTCTCCATCCAACCTCACTGAGCTCGAGCTGTTTTGCAAGGAGGAATGGGAAAAAAATTCGGTCTCTGGATGTGCAAAACTGATAGAGACATACCCCAAGCGACTTACAGCTGTAATCGCAGCAAAAGGTGGCGCTACAAAGTATTAACTTAAGGGGGCTGAATAATTTTGCACACCCAATTTTTCAGTTTTTGATTTGTTAAAAAAGTTTGAAATATCCAATAAATGTCGTTCCACTTCATGATTGTGTCCCACTTGTTGTTGATTCTTCACAAAAAAATACAGTTTTATATCTTCATGTTTGAAGCCTGAAATGTGGCAAAAGGTCGCAAAGTTCAAGGGGGCCGAATACTTTTGCAAGGCACTGTATATGTTCTGTGGCTCTGCTGACATAGTCATTAAGGACGCAATTTGGAGATCCAAGCTATTCCTTGAGAGAAGTGGAAGTTTTACAGATGGATCCCTAACTCTTTAATTCTCTCTCCCTGTCTTTCTCCTATTCTCTCTCCCTGTCTTTCTCTCATTCTCTCCCTGTCTTTATCTCATTCTCTCTCCCTGTCTTTCTCTCATTCTCTCTCCGTCTTTCTCTCATTCTCTCTCCGTCTTTCTCTCTCCCTGTCTTTCTCTCGATCTCTCTGCGTCTTTCTCTCATTCTCTCTCGCTGTCTTTCTCTCATTCTCTCTCCCTGTCTTTCTCTCATTCTCTCTCCCTGTCTTCCCCTCATTCTCTCTCCCTGTCTTTCTCTCGTTCTCTCTCTCTGTCTTTCTCTCATTCTCTCTCCCTGTCTTTCTCTCATTCTCTCTCCCTGTCTTCCTCTCGTTCTCTCTCCCTGTCTTTCTCTCATTCTCTCTCTGTCTTTCTCTCATTCTCTCTCCCTGTCTTTCTCTCGTTCTCTCTCCCTGTCTTTCTCTCGTTCTCTCTCCGTCTTTCTCTCATTCTCTCTCCCTGTCTTTCTCTCATTCTCTCTCCCTGTCTTTCTCTCATTCTCTCTCCCTGTCTTTCTCTCATTCTCTCTCCCTGTCTTTCTCTCGTTCTCTCTCCCTGTCTTTCTCTCGTTCTCTCTCCCTGTCTTTCTCTCATTCTCTCTCCCTGTCTTTCTCTCATTCTCTCTCCCTGTCTTTCTCTCATTCTCTCTCCCTGTCTTTCTCTCATTCTCTCTCCCTGTCTTTCTCTCATTCTCTCTCCCTGTCTTTCTCTCATTCTCTCTCCCTGACTTTCTCTCATTCTCTCTCCCTGTCTTTCTCTCGTTCTCTCTCCCTGTCTTTCTCTCATTCTCTCTCCGTCTTTCTTTCTCTCATTCTCTCTCCCTGTCTTTCTCTCATTCTCTCTCCGTCTTTCTCTCATTCTCTCTCCCTGTCTTTCTCTCATTCTCTCTCCCTGTCTTTCTCTCATTCTCTGTCCCTGTCTTTCTCTCGTTCTCTCTCCGTCTTTCTCTTGTTCGTTCTCTCTCCGTCTTTCTCTTGTTATCTCTCTCTCCCTGTCTTTCTCTCGTTCTCTCTCCCTGTCTTTCTCTCGTTCTCTCTCCCTGTCTTTCTCTCATTCTCTCTCTCTGTCTTTCTCTCATTCTCTCTCCCTGTCTTTCTCTCATTCTCTCTCCCTGTCTTTCTCTCATTCTCTCTCCCTGTCTTTCTCTCATTCTCT
Source organism: Oncorhynchus mykiss (assembly GCF_013265735.2). Lineage (NCBI taxonomy): Eukaryota > Metazoa > Chordata > Actinopteri > Salmoniformes > Salmonidae > Oncorhynchus > Oncorhynchus mykiss. The sequence continues at coordinate 70,342,571 of NC_048581.1, forward strand.
ATCCCTGTCTTTCTCTCATTCTCTCTCCCTGTCTTTCTCTCATTCTCTCTCCCTGTCTTTCTCTCGTTCTCTCTCCCTGTCTTTCTCTCGTTCTCTCTCCCTGTCTTTCTCTCGTTCTCTCTCCCTGTCTTTCTCTCGTTCTCTCTCCCTGTCTTTCTCCCGTTCTCTCTCCCTGTCTTTCTCTCGTTCTCTCTCCCTGTCTTTCTCTCGTTCTCTCTCCCTGTCTTTCTCTCATTCTCTCTCCCTGTCTTTCTCCCATTCTCTCTCCCTGTCTTTCTCTCGTTCTCTCTCCCTGTCTTTCTCTCGTTCTCTCTCCCTGTCTTTCTCTCGTTCTCTCTCCCTGTCTTTCTCTCGTTCTCTGTCCCTGTCTTTCTCTCGTTCTCCCGAATAGATGCAGATCTACATGTATAACTCGGATGACTTTGACAGCCTCAGTGCTGCAATACGTCAGAAGAGGATCATTGCAGTGATGTCGGTCTTCTTTCAGGTGAGAACATTTGTCTTGTATTTTTGGCTTCTCACTCATAGGGTTTTGATATGACCCTATAGCAATCTATATGGCACATGGAACAACACATTGACTCACTCTAAATCAATGCACATATCAGTAGTGAAAAACAACATTACTGTTTTACCATCACTGCTGGGGAAGAAACACATTAATAAGCTTGGAAAATAAATGTGTTTCTTGTGTTGTCCCTGAGCACTGTGTTTATCTGTGCGACTGACTTGGCTCTGTATTGTCTTAAGTGGAGATATAAGTGTTGGTTGACCTGAGTGTGTGGGTCTGTTGGGCTAGCAGTGGGCGGGGTCATTGTCAACTCCATCACTCTGAATTGGCAGGATTAAAAGTTCATTTGATGCCATCGATTGCGTAAGTGGGATTTTACTTGGTCCATTAACTTTCCTTTAATACTCCCTTACACACACCGAGAGACATACACACACCGAGAGACATACACACTCACCAACACATGCACATCAACGCTTGCAAAATGCTCCAGTCCTCTTAGGTCCAGATTGGGCATTCTTTACTTGCGTCCACTGAATTACAATGACTGTCTTTCTGCTCTCCCTCTCTCCCTTGCTCTCTCTCTCCATCTCTCTCTCAACCTCTCTACCCCTGTCTCTCCTACCAAGCACTGCAACACCCCCCCCCCCCCCACACACACACATACATTTTCCATGAAGAATCAGATAATGCACATCTCATAATATCATTTTTTCTATCTTTGATCTCCTCAAACTCAAACACTTGCTCCTCTCTCAAACAGTAACCTGCACCTGCGTGGGTGGGCGTGTGCAAACGGTATATGTTAACATGTGGAATACAGAGCACAGGGAAATGGAAAGCCTTAATGGCACACACACAGCTTCAGAACACTTTCCCTAGACCCCTGAAGATAGCAGTCATAACGTTGTCTTTTATAGAGGAGTGTGTGTACCCCTGAACGAGATCACACAGTAATAAACATGTGCAACCACACACACACACACACACACACTCAGTGAACCACCAAACTGATTGTCAGAGAGCCAGTATCTGGCAGGCCTGGAGAGAGGATGTATCCCTCGGGGGTGGTTATCGTGAAGAGGTATCCTGTTAAAACGTGAGGCATTCCTCTATGGTGATAACCGTAAAGCTCCTCTCCTCTGTCTGCCAAGTTACACATCCCCATCAGGCCGCTTAAAAAACAACAACTAGCTAATAGCAACCTCGCCTGATTACAGACAATAAATCAGTTCACAAAACAACTACAGCAATTTACCAATCAAGTGACCCCTTCAAGGAGTGTCATATTCATGTGTGTGTACTGTATATATGCTGAGTGTACAAAACATTATGAACTTTCAATGACACAGACTGACCAGGTGAATCCAGGTGAATGTTATGATCCCTAATTGATGTCACTCATTAAATCCACTTCAGACAGTGTAGATGAAGGGGAGGAGACAGGTTACAGAAGTATTTTTAAGTCTTGAGATAATTGAAACATGGATTGTGTATGTATGTCATACAGAGGGTGAATGGGCAAGACAAAAGATTGAAGTGCCTTTGAACAGAGTTTGGTAGTAGTTGCCAGGTGCACTGGTTAAGAACTGCAAGTCTGCTGGGTTTTTCACGCTCAACAGTTTCCCGTGTGTATCAAGAATGGTTCACCACCCAAAGGACATCCAGCCAACTTGGCACAATTGTGGAATGCTTTGGAGTCAACATGGGCCAACATCCCTGTGGAACGCTTTCGACACCTTGTAAAGTCCATGCCCCGACGAATTGAGGCTGTTCTGAGATTAAAAGGGGATGCAACTCAATATTAGGAAGTGTTCCACTCAGTGTACATCTGTGTGTGTGTGTGTGTGTGTCTCAGTCAGTGTGTGTGTGTGTCTCAGTCAGCGTGTGTGTCTCAGTCGGCGTGTGTGTGTGTGTGTGTGTGTGTGTGTGTGTGTGTGTGTGTGTGTGTGTGTGTGTGTGTGTGTGTGTGTGTGTGTGTGTGTGTGTGTGTGTGTGTGTGTGTGTGTGTGTGTGTGTGTGTCTCAGTCAGCGTGTGTGTGTTTGGTATTTGGTGTTTTATTAGGATCCCCATTAGCTGTTGCAGCAGATCTTCTTCCTGGGGTCCACACAAAACATGAAACATGTCATAATACAGAACATTAATAGACAAGGACAGAACTACATCAATTTAAAAAAGGCTGACGTAGCCTCCACATCAACACATACACACAAACTATCTAGGTCAAATAGGAAGGAGGAGTTGATCCGTGAGGTGTTGTGTGTGTGTGTGTGTGGTGATTAGATTGCTCTCCTCTCACTGTGGCATGTATTCATTTAATGATGTATGTTGCCATACAGGACAAATTGGCCCTATCGGCCCGTGTGAGCTCAGGGCTGCGGCTTCCATTGCTTTTGAGGCCCACTCTCGTGCTGTGCCCAGCCCCCTGATTGAAATAGATTTTAGTAGTAACATCTATCATTACAGTTTTATTGGCTTATTTACAGTCGACATGCTCAGTGATTCACCATACGGTCATTCAGATAAACACACGTGTGAGTAGAGCAGACCAGACCCAGCATCGCTCACAGAGGCTTACTACTCACTGGAGCATGTGTTACTATGGTAACAAGAAGTTTACTTCTGATCAACTCAGCCAAGGTGTACAGTACATTAAGGAGAGGCAGTGTCTTACATGTGATGCAGCCATAGAAATAATGTGTTGATGAAGGAGTTTTTTGTCTTCTATTTAGGTGACTCTCCATTCCTCACTAAATCAATTACCTCCAAATGAAGTTAATTACACTATATGCCAACAGTGCTAAACCCTACAGTGCTGCTTTCAATTCAGCAGAGTACTTGCTACTGGAGGAGAAATTAGTTCCAGCTTTTAACAGAGAAACAGAATTAATTCAATGTAATTTGCTGTAGTTGCATTTAGCCATTTCTTAGTTTAAGTGGTAAATTGAGGAGGAGGTGAGGCCTGGTACTGTAGTGTACAGGTAGATTATGCTTTGGCACTCGATCCAGGGTTGTTGTTGATGAAGCGGGATGGCATAGCCACTTAGTCTCTGCTTCCTCTCTGTGACACCAGTCACCCTAGTTACAGAGGGACATTTCTCAGCTTAAAGAATGGATTGCCTCCGACGTCACTGTCCTCAGAAACAAGATGGAGCTCTTTATATTTATATCGGCGCAAATTAAGTTTCTGTTTCTTCATTAGGTGTGACTTCTCCCTCTTAATTGATCATAGGTGCTATTTTTACGTGTATAGATATGATAAAGGTCCAAAAGCAATAAGCACACTTGCGAGAAAGTGACACAGCTATTCTTTAGCTCTCACGTCGTTGGGAAGGCAAACGCAGGTGTTTCAACTGCTCTCTGACACTGCAGAGATATCCTCGTTTGTCGAACAATCCCCTCTCTCCCTCTCTTGGCCTGCACTGCAATTAAAGTCTCATGGTGCAATGAGCCAAGAGTCTCTTGAAGGTACAGTAGCTTCATTTACAGTTGCCCTTTATTCTTCACTTCACTGTTTCATGTGACTGTAAGGAGATACAGAGAGATTCAACAGGCCTTTTGGACTGATAATAGTAAAGAGAAGTGTCGTGGAAAATTGCAAGATTATGTTATAATGCTTGTAAGATTGTTATAATGCTTGTATTACATTATAATAGTTGTTACATTCGACAGAATAGAGTATTGTGTGTGTGTTCCACTGTGGATGGGCCTCTATGAGATAGCACTGACAGAGGAGATTTACGATGTCTTTGGGTAATAAAGCCTAAAGAGCATTCCAGATAACATGAGCTAATGGTTCTGTTCTATGCCGTATCAGGGAGAGACAGTTCCCTTTTGGAGTGAGGGGGCCAGACACTGGTCTTTACAATGAGAACTGTTGACACAGCAGTAACTATCTGCCATGTTTTATAGATATCTTTCATTCAAATCTTAACCTTTGTGAACTGTTCCTAAGATCTGTGGTTCGTCATGTAGGGGGTGTATCTTGGCTATAAAAGATCTTTGTACTTTTCTGTTGGGACTTTTCAATGGTTCATTAGAAATAGCGCATCATTGAAAGTCAAAAAGGGCTATTGCAAAGCTCTTATTAAAAAAATATGTAGTTTAAGTATCTCTGACTGGTGTGTGAAGTTTGTAACTCTCCTCATTCGGTAAAGCCGAAAAATGCCACGACAGAAGTCAGGGAGAAAGAATCAGGGCTGTTGGATGGATGATAAAGAGATGAGATGTCACATGGCATTGGCCTGATCTTTCTGCCGTGTCATTGTAGTGTGGTGATGTGACTCAGGCTGCCTGTGTGGGGAGAAGAGAGGGACTGTGCTGTGGTACTGACAATGCAGAGACAAACACAGTGTGTGACCCCATGGAGGAGGTTCACATGGGACAGAGCTGTGGGTTTAACAGACAATCATTAATAATGAAACTATAATTCCCTTGGTCACACTCTCCATCGCTCTCTCTCTGCCTCCCTATCTGTTTTTCTCCTATCACCCCTGTCTCTATCTTTGAAGCCATCTCTCTCTTCCTCTCTCAGTCTGTCTTCGCAGAGGGCTATCTTAAGTAGGAAGATTTGGCGCAGGGCTCTGCTTAAATAAAACCCCAGTGCTGCTACAATCATTCAGTACTCTCTGTGGTCTGCCATCCACCAGAAACACGTTTCTTTGATGTGTTTAAAAATAGCGGGACAGTGGGAGAGAACTCGAAGGAGTGTGGTAGATGTGCAATGCCTCACACAGTGACTGGGAACAGAGGAACAGAGGAAGACAGTAGGTGGTGACAGAGGTGGCTGAAGAATAGACCTGGACTCAGGGGGTAACTGCACAACAGAGGAGTGCCATGGGAGGGTTAGGAAGAAAGGAAGGTAACAGTGAAGGTTGCCCCTGAAACTGTGTGGTTACTCTCTAATCCTCTTCACATTGATGTCCTACAGTAGGGGTCTTCCTAGTCTCTCAATGCAGGGAGACAATGAAAGAAAACCATTGATTGGAGTGTATTGAAGCTCAGTGTGGGGCTTTGTCCCAGTTAGGGTTGAAAAGGGAGGGTGTATTACTGGAAACTTTAAAAGTTTACCAGTAAACTACCAGAATTTGTGTATCTTTAAAGGATGTTATGTAATCTATAACAAGACATCTAGTGAGGCTTTTGGGTAATTCCGATTATCACAGGTGTCTGTAATTATCTTTGGCCCTCTGTGTGGCCTTATCACATGTAAAATATGTGAAATAATTAAAAAGGATTGTTTAATTTTTTTTTATATAAACCATCAATTTAGTGAATACAATTGGTGTTTAAAATGAGGATTTCAACATATTTTTTACGGACATTTATTTATTTTACTATGGCAATATGCATTTGTTGACAGTGTCATGGTGTCAAATCCCATTGTTGATTAGATGCTTTTTTCATTCATTTCACAATTTTCTCTTGAACCATAAGGTCTATCCACTAGGAACTCATGAACAATTTGGACACATATAATCAATTAATACTACACTATAAATGCAGCATGCAACAATTTCAAAGATATTACAGAGTTACAGTTCATATAAGGAAATCAGTGAAATTAAGTAAATTAATTTGGTCCTAATCTATGGATTTCACATTACTGGGAATACAGATCTACTGGTCACAGATACCTTAATGAAAAAGGAAGGGGGGTGGGATCAGAAAACCAGTCAGTATCTAGTGTGACCTCCATTTGCCTCATGCAGCAAGATACATCTCCTTTGCACAAAGTTGATTAGGCTGTTGATTATGGTCTTCGGAATGTTGTCCCACTCCACTTCAATGGCTGTGCGAAGTTGCTGGAAACTGGAACTGGAACATGCTGTCGTACACGTCGATCCAGAGTATCCGAACAAGTTACATGTCTGGTGAGTATGAAGGTAATGGAATAATTGGGAAATGTTCAGCTTCAAGGAATTGTGTACAGATCATGGGGTCGTGCATTATCATACTGAAACATGAGGTGATGGTGACGAATCAATGGCACGACAATGGGCATCAGGATGTCATCAAGGTATCACTGTGCATTCAAATTGCCATTGATAAAATGCAATTGTGTTCATTGTCCATATCTTATGCCTGCCCATACCATAACCCCACTGCCACTACCTCTACCAACCTGTACCCCCCACATTGACTCGGTACCGGCACCCCCTGTATATAGCTTCATTATTGCTATTTTATTGTGTTACTTTTTCTTAAAACATTTTTATTTCGTTTATTTAGTCAATATTTTCTTAACTCCATTTCTTGAACTGCATTGTTGGTTAAAGGGCTTGTAAGTAAGCATTTCACGGTAAGGTCTACTACACCTGTTGTATTCGGCACATGTGACAAATCAAATTTGATTTTGAGTATGGGGCACTCTGTTCACAACGTTGACATTTACATGGTCTTGTAATGGATGCGAGCTTTGACTGGAAGCCAGTGGAGTGTGCGGAGGAGCGTGGTGAAATGGGAAATCTTGGAAAGGTTGAAAACCAGGGGGGCTGCAACGATCTGGATAAGTTGCAGGGGTTTGATGGCACAAGCGGGGAGCCCTGCCAACAGCGAGTTGCAGGGGTTTGATGGCACAAGCGGGGAGCCCTACCAATAGCGAGTTGCAGGGGTTTGATGGCACAAGCGGGGAGCCCTACCAACAGCGAGTTGCAGGGGTTTGATGGCACAAGCGGGGAGCCCTGCCAACAGCGAGTTGCAGGGGTTTGATGGCACAAGCGGGGAGCCCTGCCAACAGCGAGTTGCAGGGGTTTGATGTCACAAGCGGGGAGCCCTGCCAACAGCGAGTTGCAGGGGTTTGATGGCACAAGTGGGGAGCCCTGCCAACAGCGAGTTGCAATAGTCCAGACAGGAGATGACAAGAGCCTGAAATATGTGGTATTTGGTATTTTATTAGGATCCCCACTATCTGTTGCAAAAGCAGAAGCTACTCTTCCTGGGGTCCACACAAAACATGAAACATGACACAATACATAACATTAATAGAAAAAACAGCTCAAGGACAGAACTACATCAGTTTAAAAAAGGCACACATACTGTAGCCAACATATCAATACATACACACAAACTATCTAGGTCAAATAGAGGAGAGGCGTTGTGCCGTGAGGTGTTGCTTTATCTGTTGTTTTTTTTTAACCAGGTTTGCTGTTCATTTGAGCAATATGAGATGGAACGGAGTTCCATGCAATAATGGCTTTATATAATACTGTACGCTTTCTTGAATTTGTTCTGGATTTGTGGACTGTGAAAAAAAACCTGGTGGCTTGTCTGGTGGGGTAAGTGTGAGTGTTAGAGCTTAATGCATTAATGTTTCTTATAAAAAGAAGTAGTTATGCAGTCAGTCTCTCCTCAACCCTTAGCCAAGAGAGATTGGTATGCAAAGTATTTACAGTATATTAGCCCTCTGAATACAATGAAAACCAAGAAGTGCCACTCTGTTCTTGGCCACAGAAGTAGCTTAACTCGGTCTTTCTTTGCCGTTCTCGACCACACAACTGTAATCAAGATAAGACAAAACTAGAGCCTACAGGACTTGCTTTTTGGAATGTGGTGTCAAAAAAGCAGAGCATCTCTCGAGTGGCGCAGCAGTCTAAGCCACTGCATCACAGTGCTATAGGCGTCACTACAGATCCGGGTTCGAGACCGGGTTGTGTCGTAGCCGGCCACGATCGGGAGACCCATGAGGCAGCGCACAATTGGCCCATGGTCGTCCAGGTTATGGGAGGATTTGGCGGCCGGAATGACCTTCTCCCATCGTTTTCTAGCAACTCCTGTGGTAGGCTGGGTGCATTCACCCTGACACAGTCGCCAGTTAGATGGTGTTTCCTCCGATCCGGGTTGAGCGAGCAGTGTGTCAAGAAGCAGCGCAATTTGGCAGGGTCGTGTTTCAGAGGACACATTGCTCTCGACCTTCGCCTCTCCCGAGACCGTACAGGAGTGGCAGCGATGGGACAAGACTGTAACTATCAATTGAATATCACAAAAATTGGAAAGAAAAAGGGGTTTAAAAAATTATAATAATATATAGTGTGTGTGTGTGTATATATATATATATATATACACAACGGGTCAAAGGTTTGGACACACCTACTCATTCAAGAGTTTTTCTTTATTTTGACTATTTTCTACATTGTAGAATAATAGTGAAGACATCAAAACTATGAAATAACACGTAGGGAATCATATTGCAACCAAAAGGTGTTAAACAAATCAAAATATATTTTATATTAGATTCTTCAAATAGCCACCCTTTGCCTTGATGACAGCTTTGCACACTCTTGGCATTCTCTCAACCAGCTTCACCTGGAATGCTTTTCCAACAGTCTTGAAGGAGTTCAGCACATATGCTAAGCACTTGTTGGCTGCTTTTCGTTCACTCTGTGGTACAACTCATCCCAAACCATCTCAACTGAGTTGAGGTTGGGTGATTGTGGAGGACAGGTCATCTGATGCAGCACTACATCACTCTCCTTCTTGCTCAAATAGTCCTTACACAGCCTAGAGGTGTGTTGGGTCATTGTCCTGTTGAAAAACAATATTATTCCCACTAATGGTGTATCACTTCAGAATGCTGTGGTAGCAATGTTTGTTAAGTGTGCTTTGAATTCTAAATAAATCACAGACAGTGTCACCAGAAAAGCACCCACACACCATCACACCTCTTCCTCCGTGCATCACTGTGGGAACCACAAATGCAGAGATCACCCATTCACCTACTCTGCGTCTCACATAGACACAGTGGTTGGAACCAAATATCAAACATTTGGGCTCATGAACAAAGGACAGATTTCCACCAGTCTAATGTCCATTGCTCGTGTTTTTAGGCCCAAGCAAGTCTCTTCTTATTATTGGTGTCCTTTAGTAGTGCTTTCTTTGCAGAAATACGACCATGAAGGCCTGATTCACGCAGTCTCCTCTGAACAGTTGATGTTGCGATGTGTCTGTTACTTGAACTCTGTGAAGCATTTATTTGCGCTGCAATTTCTGAAGTTGGTAACTTTAATGAACTTATCCTACGCAGCAGAGGTAACTCTGGGTCTTCCTTTTCTGTGGCGGAGAGCCAGTTTCATCATAGCACTTGATGGTTTTTGCGCCTGCACTTAAAAAATTATTGAAACGTAAAAAAATTATTGAAATGTTCTGGATTGAATGACCTTTATGTCTTAAAGTAATGATGGGACTGTCGTTTCTCTTTGCTTATTTGAGGACTTGGTATTTTACCAAATAAGGTTATCTTCTTTTACCAAATAAGGTTATCTTACCAAATAAGGTTAAGAAGGAAAGAAATTCCACAAATGTTCTTTTAAGGCACATCTGTTAATTGAAATGCATTCCAGGTGATTACCTCATGAAGCTGTTTGATTTGTTTAAAAAAAAATTGGTTACTACATGATTCCGTATTTGTTATTTCATAGTTTTGATGTCTTCACTATTATTATCCAATTTTGAAAATAGTACAAATAAAGAAAAACCCTGGAATGAGTAGGTGTGTCCAAACTTTTGACCTGTACTGTATATGTACTGTATATATTTTCTACTGCTAGACCTAAAAAATGATTGGTCGACCAACAACCTATCAACAACCTATCAAATAAAACAATCGACCAGTCGACTATTTGGAGTTAGCCCTAGTGTGTAGCTGTAGGACCCACTTATGTATAGAGTCTGTTGACGTCCTGTGTATTGCTCCAGCTCAGGTCAAAAAGACCTCTGATTTACTCTGTTTTTCCATCACCAACACTCACTCTCTACAGAAAACGGTCTCTTTCTCTCCCCCCTCTCTGTCTCTCTCTCTCTCTCGCTCTTTCTCTCTCTCTCTGCCCTCTCTTTCTGCAACTACTATTTTCTCTCTTTGAGTGGAAGTATCAGAGTACGTGTTACACAATGTCTTACATGTTTTCCAGACTCTAACATGTATCTCCTGCTCCTCTCTCCTTTCCTGTTCTCAGGTGGGACTGAAGGACAACCCAGCAGTGGACCCCATTATCCATGGCCTGAGGGGCGTGGTTCATCATGGTGAGTGACACATCCATCACCCAATCATTTCAGGAGGGAATTCACCAATCATTGGCCTACAACATTTGTTCATTTAGGTTCACAACATTATTTTTTCCAAAGTTACATGTAACTGCAATATCTCAGCCCTTTTACATTTCTGTTTGTGTCATTTTTTGTGGTTGCAAGTACCTAATTATAGAGAACATACCCCAGGTTGCCCCCATGAGTCTCTACAGACAAAAGGAACTAGGTTGTTTTAAAAAACACTCCCCTAAAGCGGAATTATCTTTTTATCCCTGATGCACCCCTTTCAAACAATAATGAACACAGTCTTTAATAAAAGTTGGCACAACCATAGCATGTAGTTACATGAAGTATTCATGGAATCATCTCAGGCTTATTACACGTTAGCCTAACATCTCAAAACACTCACCACAGGCTTTCTGTTTCAAGGTAGAAATCACCTGACAAGCAGACAAGTCCAGTTCAAACAAGTCCAATCTCTGTTAAATTGGACTGGAGAGGTGGGCTCCTAATGTTCTCTGGTTGTTCTTGGTCAGGGATGGGCAACTCCAGTCCTCGAGGGCCAGATCTGGCAACAGGATAAAGTGACTAAGGGGGCAACATTTGGGGGGGCAATAACCAGCAATAACCTCAACCAAACATCTGTAGTTGCGATCAGACCTGTACAATGGTCAGGAGGAATTTTGGACCATTCCTCTTTACAAAACTGTTTCAGTTCAGCAATATTCTTGGGTTGTCTGGTGTGAACTGCTAACTTGAGGTCATGCCACAGCATCTCAATCGGGTTGAGGTCAGGACTCTAACTGGACCACTTCAGAAGGTGTATGTTCTTCCGTTGAAGCCATTCTGTTGTTTATTTACTTCAAATTTAGTGAGTGTTTTTATAGGGCAAGGCAGCTCTAACCAACATCTCCAATCTCATCTCATTGATTGGAGAAGTCATTAGCCTAGGGGTTCACATACTTTTTCCAAACTACACTGTCAATGCTTAAATGATGTATTCAATATAGACAACAAAAATATAATTATTTGAGTGTTATTAGTTTAATTAGTTAGTTAAAAAATTTTTTTTTAAAATATATATATATACAATGAGTAACTAGGTGTGTCCAAACTTTAGACTGGCACAGTATATATATATATACACACTGTGGCACTCACAGTGCCAGTCAAAAGTGAAATAACACATATGGAATCATGTAGTAACCAATTAAGTGTTAAACAAATCAAAAAAAAATTATATTTGAGATCCTTCAAAGTTGCTACCCTTTGCCTTGATGACAGCGTTGCACCCTCTTGGCATTCTCTCAACCAGCTTCATGAGGTAGTCACCTTGAATGCATTTCAATTAACTGGTGTGCCTTGTTAAAAGTTCATTTGTGGAATATCTTTCCTTCTTAATGCATTTGAGCCAATCCGTTGTGTTGTGACAAGGTATAGGTGTGGTATACAGAAGATATAGCTATTTAGTAAAAGACCAAGTCCATATTATGGCAAGAACAGCTCAAATAAGCAAAGAGAAACGACAGTCCATCATTACTTTTAGACATGAAGGTCAGTCAATCCGGACCATTTCAACAACTTTTAAAGTTTCTCCAAGTGCAGGCGCAAAAGCCATCAAGCGCTATGATGAAACTAGCTCTCATGTGGGATCGCCACAGGAAAGGAAGACCCAGAGTTACCTCTGCTGCAGTTCATTAGAGTTACCAGCCTCAGAAATTGCAGCGCAAATAAATGCTTCACAGAGTTCAAGTAACAGACACATTTCAACATCAACTGTTCAGAGGAGACTGCGTGAATCAGGCCTCCATGGTCGCATTGCTGCAAAGAAACCACAACTGAAGGACACCAATAAGAAGAAGATACTTGCTTTGGCCAAGAAACACGGTTAATGAACTTTCGATCAGTGGAAATCTGGCCTTTGGTCTGATGAGTCCAAATTTGAGATTTTTGGTTCCAACAGCCATGTTTTTGTGAGAAGCCGAGTAGGTGAATGGATGATCACCGCATGTGTGGTTTCCACAGTGAAGCATGAAGGAGGAGGTGTGATGGTGTGGGGGGTGCTTTGTTAGTGACACTCAGTGATTTATTTAGAATTCAAGGCACACTTAACCAACATTGCTACCACAGCATTCTTCAGCGATATGCCATCTCATCTGGTTTGCGCTTAGTAAGACATTCAACAGGAAAATGACCCAACACAGCTCCAGGCTGTGAAAATAGTAAAAATAAAGAAAAACCCTCGAATGAGTAGGTGTGTCCAAACTTTTGATCGGTACTGTATGTATATATACACTACAGTTCAAAAGTTTGGGGTCACTAAGAAATTGTAATGAACACGATGGGAGACAGAGAGCTGGTTTCAAGTGCAGGGCGCAACAGGTGTTTATTGTAAAGGACCACAGGAGGAGGCAAGTAGCTGGGTCCAGGGGCAGGCAGAAAGTCATACACAGGGGGTCCAAAAGGCAACAGTACGGGCAGGCAAAAGGCTAGTAACGTTGTCCGGGAGATCAGGCAATAGGTTGATAACAGGAAATCCTATAGGCTAAAGAACAGGCAGGGAATAGGCAAAAGGTGTCGTTAGTGAGACAGGCAACAACTATCATACATGGGAGGAGTAAAGTATGGGAAAAACAGACCTCCCAATAGAAGTGTGTCACAAAACAAACAATACATCACAATGATGGGGTGCAAAGAATAGAACTAGTGTGTGATAATGACATACAGGTGTGTGAACAGGTGATCAGAATTCACGTGATGGGGATCTGGAGAGTGAAAAACAAAATTTTTGTCCATTTAAAAAAACGTAAAATTTATCAGAAATACAGACATTGTTAGTGTTGTAAATTACTATTTTAGCTGGAAACAACAGAGTTTTTATGAAATATCTACATAGGTGTACAGAGGCCAATTATCAGCTACCATCACTCCTGTGTTCCGATGGCACGTTGTGTTAGCTAATCCAAGTTTATTATTTTAAAAGGCTAATTGATCATTAGGAAACCCTTTTGCAATTATGTTAGCACAGCTGAAAACTGTTGTTCTAATTAAAGCAATAAAACTTGCCTTCTTTAGACTAGTTGAGTACTTGAGCATCAGCATTTGTGAGTTCAATTACAGGCTCAAAATGTCCAGAAACAAATAACTTTCTTCTGAAACTCGTCAGTCTATTCTTGTTCTGAGAAATAATGGCTATTCCATGCAAGAAATTGCCAAGAAACTGAAGATCTTATACCAGAATAGAAAGAGGAGGGGGAGGCCCCGGTGCACAACTGAGCAAGAGGACAAGTACATTAGAGTGTCTAGTTTGAGAAACAGACGGCTCACAGGTCCTTAACTGGCAGCTTCATCAAATAGTACCCGCAAACACCAGTCTCAATGTCAACAGTGAAGAGGCCGACTTCGGGATGCTGGCCATCTAGGCAGAGTAGCAAATTAAAATAAAAGATTAAGATGGGCAAAAGAACACAGACCCTGGACAGGGGAACTCTGCCTAGATGGCCAGCATCCCGGAGTAGCCTCTTCACTGTTGACGTTGAGACTGGTGTTTTAATTTGATGTTATTTTAATGGACAAAAAATGTGCAAGGACATTTCTAAGTGACCCCTTTTGAACGGTAGTGTATGTATATTTGTAAATATCATCGTCATCTTTGAAACACCAACTCTGTGTAAATAAATCCAACACTCATTTGCACCTCTACCTGCCTGCCTCCTGCTTCCCTACGACTGCTAGAAAGCCCCTATTTCACAGCAGATATATGCTACGTATTTCGCACCAACCTGTCACTTCAAAAGCAATTAGTGATCTCAGAGTTTCTGCATTTTAACTTTATGTTTATTGTGGTATAGCGTGATATAAGTAAGACATAAAACTAAAACTGAGGGGACAGAAGTTTCAACTGAGGGGGGCTAAGCCCCCTTTAGAACCCTCATGGAGCCAGGTACGTCGGGGGTCTGATTGGTGTCATACTTTCCCTAGCCCCAGCTAACACACTTGACTCCAATAATCTACTAATCATGATCGTCCATCTAAAATGCAATTAGCTTAATCAGCTGTGTTTGCTTGGGATGGGGAAAAAGTGGACCGTTACTAGTTACGAGAGGCAAAGTCATAAACTCTGCCTGTTTCAAAAATGTATCTTCTTAAAATTTGATTTTAAACCTAACCTTAACCCTAACCTTAATCACACTGTTAACCGTATGCCTAACCTTAAATTACATTTTTGTTTTCATACATTTTTATGATATTGACCATTTTGACTTTGTGGGAGTGCTAGTGGAAACCGAAACAGTGACACCATTCTGGCTCCCGAGGACTGGAGTTGCCATTCAAGTGTTCTAGGAACTTGAAACAGAGAGAGCTGGTTAAATTTCCACTCATCTAGCTGGGTCTGGTCTTGTCTGGCGGACACGCACCACCACACTGGCTGGCGGTCTTTGTAGTTCACGGCTTGTTGCATTTTACATGAAACCTTTGTTTAACACAGGCCTGGGCAATTCCAGTCCTTGGGGACTGGGGAAAAAGTGTGACACCAATCAGGCCCCTGAGAACAAGAGCTGCCCAGGCCTAGTCTTAAGAAATGCCCTCAAACATAGCAAGCATAGCAAGCTGCTGGGCTCTCATGAGAAATCACCCTGTAGAGCACACGTGTCAAACTCATTCCATAGAGGTCTGAGTGCCTGCTGGTTTTCGCCCCTCCCTTGCACTTGATTGAGGAATGAAGGTCACTGTTTAGTAAAGAACTCCCCTCACATAGTTGTGTAGGTATTAATTGAAAGGATTAACCAAAAACCAGCAGACACTTGGCCCTCCATGGAATAAGCTTGACACCCTGCAGTAGAGTTTATTCTTCTATACATGCTGGCTTCTTGAGTGGGTTATTGTGTTGTACCTTGGTTACCGTGTTTCTGGTTGACCTTTGCTTCATCAATGCCATTTTTTCCAATAGAATTGCCAAATAGTTATGCCAATATTAACTTTAAAATACCAAATTAGGAATATTAACCTTGGTTCTGACTACACTTTTTTGGCAGATCTGCAAGAGACAATTAAAGCCTTGTCTATATGAGTCCAGAGGGATATGGGTGTGTCCCTGGTGTAGTGATTATAGTTGGGTGAATGTTTGATGTCAGATAAAGCTGCTAAATCTGACAGGACTAAGATTGTTATTAGGGTGAAGGCTTAAGGCACTCGACAAGCTAAGATAAAGACTGCTCTAGCCTTTGATTCACTGAGCTCTCACTGATGTAGAAGGGCTGGGTAACTTTGACATACTGATACATTAACAGCTGTAGCTTACAGACAGAACTATATTGCATGATGATTATGATGATACAATCCTCATCATCACGTTACTTTTAGGGTAACCGAGTGTAGTTACTGAGGGCAGTGGAGGAGGAAGGAATGTGGGAGAGGAAAGGAGAGGAGTGAGGGAGAATTACTGGAGATTAGGGGAAAGGAGGGAGTGTGTTGGGAGAGGAAAGGAGGAGGGAGGGAATGTGACTGGAGAGGAGAGGGAGGGAGAGAAGAGGCAGGGAGGGTGAGGCAGGCTGTGGCTTGCCCAGGGCCAGGCAGCGTTATGGGGGGTCTTTATCAGAGACAGATATGACCGTGGGGTCCCCGCCTCCCCAGTCTCCTCCTTCCCTCCCCCGCTGACGGGCCTGTCTCCTGCTGTTGTGAATTGCAGAGATGTATTTTCAGCTCTGTTGCCTCCACACGAGGAGGGGACAGGGAGGGAAGGAGGGAGATGGAGGGAAGAGGATCTCAAGATGTATGGATTTGAATGAAGCATTATCATACACACATGCATACTAATAAACTCACACACAATCTTCCAGCACACAAATAGCAACACACGCTACGTTCTAAACAATTAGACAATAGTTTGAAGAAAATAAATGTCAGAGGAGTATTTGCTGTGAGATCCTTGTGAAGCAATCCTATGTTTACAATGGCTCTGTGTGTTCCCTGTGGCTCAAAGGAAGGCATTTTAATTGCAACATTAGCATCGCTGCGACAGAGTTCATTCTGCTGGTATTTTAAGCACACAGGCCTGTGCGACAGGAAATCTGTCTGCTCAAGTAATCATCCATTAGGTTCCTATGTTACTTAGTCTTAATATTTAATTATACAGCAAGGGCAGGGACACAATCTAAGCGCAAAGAGACAAATCGGGACACATATAAGGAGATGCCAAGTGCTGAGAGCCACAGTTCTGAGTATCGGTGCATGCGTGTGTGTGTGTGTGTGTGTGTGTGTGTGTGTGTGTGTGTGTGTGTGTGTGTGTGTGTAGCTCTCCTGTTCAAGAGGCAGATGTTGCGAGTGGATTTAAGCTGGGGTCAGTCAACACATATATGTAGTTGAAATGACCCCAGTCGTCTGGCTTTAATCTTTAATAGAACCAGGAAAATCCTTTGTTCCTTCATTTCCTATTTGAAAAGCACTAGATGAGTGCAGGAGACTGTGTAAGGTACATTCAGTACAGTGGTTGCCCATTTACACATGCAAAGGCTACATTGTAAAAATGCAGTGAGCCACAGTCTTTTTTCTGTCTAAAGACATGGTGATTTGAACTGTGAAAAGGTACTGGGGCATAATATAAAGAGTGCAAGTGTATCTACTAATTTATACGACCTAGCTGTATGATCCAGCAGTGTCTCAAGGCTGGATACAGCATAGGAAGGAGGTATAGAGAGGGTGCTGATTGGGTGACATACTGTACTGCCCTAACCCTGTACATGTATGTCATTGTATTCTCTTGCATGCAATGTATGTATATGTACATGGCCCAGTGTCAGCATCATTGTTTAGAGCTGACAAGGTACAAATCTGTCGTTCTGCCCCTGAACAGGCAGTTAACCCACTGTTCCTAGGCCGTCATTGAAAATAAGAATTGGTTCTTAACTGACTTGCCTAGTTAAATAAAGGTAAAATAAAAATAAAATAAATAAAATCATTGTTTACCCAGTGAACCGTTCCCTCTCAGTGGTCTCCTGTGACAGTACTGAAATGAACTCCCCGCTCCTCAATGGCACAAATTACAAGTCCATTAATTCAGCGTCTTAGAGTGGCTTTGAAGTCTCCACTGACTCAGCACTCTCCAGCCCTGATTGGCAATTAATTTATAAAGTCTGAAATAGCTTATAGTACAGTAGACTACAGTACTGTATGTGAGCCTAGCTAGTGGTACAGCTGTGGTGGTAACAGTATAGCCTCTTCCCTGCCACTGTGCCTGTCTCTGTCCTCTATTCTGCAGCATTGGCTTTAATCCCCCAGCTCTCCCATTCACTTCCAATCTGATGCGGCTCCACGGCGCATTGCTAGCACGCTAAGCCTATTTTTCATCCCTGCTCAATAGGATTCCAAGTTTAGTTATGTATTAAAAATGTGGGGCAGGAGGATTCATATAGCCATTCTGTTTTGTTTCTTCGCCCCATCTTTTAGGTTATTTATACTGTTATCTCTATTTGGGAGGGAACGCCTCATTCTTATGGCACAAGAGGTTTGCCCCAGCTACATTTATCTTTACCCTGGGTGTGTGTTGGGCTGCCATTGTTGTCTTTGACTGATAAGCGTTGCCATCACAACAGGATTTTGGAGGGAATTGGGTTGGTTTTACCATCCGTTGGATTCACCAGATATTTGTGTAAAGCTTGAGTGGTCCATTCCAAAATATACTTTGGGTTCTGATGGAGCCTGGGACACTGGGGACAGATCCAGTGGTTACACACGTGAGCTCTGACTCAGGGCTGGTTGAATAATTCTTAGAGGAGATCAATGGTATTGATTAGTTGCCAAAATGGTTGACTACTTGCATCAGCACTAGAGGGCCATACTATACTCAATGATTCAGTGACAAAGGGAACACATCTTCCCCCTTGACACTGTTTACATCAATAAATACATTTTCTCATTCTCCAGCATTGCAGTATGGACATTCAGTATGCTACATGTGTAGAGTGTATGTGGCTGTGACTGAATGGTTGATACTGATTCCTTGTGTCCCTGTGCTTGTTCTCCCCCAGAGAAAGAAACCTTCCTGGAGCCCTTTGTTCTGAGAGATCTGTTGCCGTCATCATTGGGGGGTTACTATCGCTACACAGGCTCTCTCACCACCCCACCCTGCAGCAAGGTGGTAGAGTGGATCGTCTTCAACAGACCTGTGTTCCTCTCCTACAAACAGGTGAGTGACTGTCTCTCTCAAATGCGCCACACACGCACGCACGCACGCACGCACACACACACACACACACACACACACACACACACACACACACACACACACACACACACACACACACACACACACACACACACACACACACACACACACACACACACACACACACACAAACACTGATGTATTTCTTGACTAATGGTCTCCTCCTTCCAGGAGCTGTAATTTGCTCACATACCTCATGTGTGATGTCTGTATTTGTGATTGGGTTGGTACAGACATTGTCAGTAATGTGATGGTGCAGTGTCTGTCCTCACATGACCCTTCTCTCCACTCCTCTTCCCATCTCTCCTCCCCAACAGTCCAGGGAACATTTGGCAGACTTACATACTAATGAGGCCAAATGAGTTTGCTTAAGAGTGTGACTGGAGGACGCCAAATGTGGAAGAAGTATTGGCTTTATATAAGGGGACAGATAGGGAGAAGGAGAGGTAAAGAGGGAGAGGTGGAGAGGGAGAGAGGGAGAGGGAGAAGGAGAGAGAGATAGAGCTGTGGTGTTGAGGGGTGGCCGAGCGTTGCCCCCTGTCACTGTGCTCTGTGGGTCTGCATTAAACATGTTTATCTGCCAGAGCTTAGTCAAGGCCCAGACAGCTCTGGAGCTGTGGAAGAGAGGAGCTGCCTGGCTCTGGGCCCACAGAAAGATAGGTCACTCCTAGATACAGCTTTATACCACTTGAATACCACTAGCTTACCGTTAGCCTGCTTCATATTCCCCTTACATACTGTCTGGCTAGATAACATACTGGCTGCTACATAGAGCTCAGCTGAAGATTAACCACCCATAGGCAAGAGCATAGTCCTAGTGCTGAATGCAAAATGGCACACTGGTACATAGGTCTTTGTACCCCCAAATGCTAGCAGAAAGGTGGGCAGTCATAGCAGCTGCATGCACAGTACGACTAGCAATAAGACTATCACATAGACATACAACTCTAAAAGGCCATCTGCAGTTGAAACAATAACAAACTGTCAACCCCACCACTGTTTTGGTAAAAAGTTGAGGGATGGAGCTAGAGAAATCTAACCACTCTCAAATTCATGGACAGAGCTTTGGATACCATACATGATATGAAACATTATAGTTCTAACAATGTTTTGAGGCTATAGAGTTTACATTTATGTTGTTTACTGACATTGGAGTAAAACAAGCTTTATATTTTGGGTTCTGATGGGGTACGACAGTTGAACTAAGCTCATGAGGCATTTATAAGTTATATTCTTCAAGAATCAATGGGTACATATCATTAATTAATGTCCAAAAATAGGTGGACAACTGCAGATTGCCCCTTTACAATAGGGTGTTTATGGGAGCTCACGGTGAATGTTGCTTCCTCAGAAGACAGCAGGTGTCCCATAGCAGGGTAATAGATGGGATTTGTCTGTTGTCATCCTCTGAATTATAAGAGAGCGGAGAGGCAGAGTAGAGAAGATGAAAAGCAGCATGGAGGAACTCTGAGCCTGACCTTTTGGATGATTTGATTTGGCCTGAGATCCAGTCAACAGTGAATAATACTCTGGGATGTATATGGAATATACAATGGTGTTATTTCACTGCGACTCTACAGACCTTCCTGGTATAAGAAGTATTGTTTGGACTTTCCTGAGAGGCAGGGAGCTAGCTAGCTACCCTGTGCCCAAGAAAGGAAAGGTAACCTGTCTAAATGATTACCGTCCCGTAGCACTCACATCTGTAGCCATGAAGTGCTTTGAAAGGCTGGTCATGGCTCACATCAACACCATCATGCCGAAAACCCTAGACCCACTCTAATTCGCATACCACCCCAACAGATCCACAGATGACGCAATCTCAATCGTACTCCACACTGCCCTTTCCCACCTGGACAAAAGGAACACCTATGCGATAATGCTGTTCATTGACTACAGCTCAGCGTTCAACAGTAGTGCCCCCAAAGCTCATCACTAAGCTAAGGACCCTGGGACTAAACACCTCCCTCTGCAACTGGATCCTGGACTTCCTGACGGGCTGCCCCCAGCTGGTAAGGGTAGGCAACAACACATCTGCCACGCTGATCCTCAACACTGGGGCCCCTCAGGGGTGCGTGTTTAGTCCCCTCCTATACTCCCTGTTCACCCACGATTGTGTGGCCAGGCACGACTCCAAAACCATCATTAAGTTTGCTGACAACAGACAACCATGAGACAGCCTATAGGGAGGAGGTCAGAGACCTGGCAGTGTGTTGCCAGGACAACAACCTCTCCCTCATTGTGAGCTAGACAAAGGAGCTGATTGTGGACTATAGGAAAAGGAGGGCCGAACAGGCCCCCATTAACATCGATGTGGCTGAAATGGAGCAGGTCGAGAGTTTCAAGTTCCTTGGTGTCTACATTACCAACAACCTATCATGGTCCAAGCACACCAAGACAGTTGTGAAGAGGGCACGACAACACCTTTTCCCCCTCAGGAGACTGAAAAGATTTGGCATGGGTCCTCAGATCCTCAAAAATGTCTACAGCTGCACCATCGAGAGCATCCTGACCGGTTGCATCACCACCTGGTATGGCAACTGCTCGCCATCTGACCGTGCAACAGTGGGTAGTGCTTACGGTCCAGTACATCACTGGGGCCAAGCTTCCTGACATCCAGGACTTATTTACTAGGTGGTAGGCCCCAAAACTTGTCAAAGACTCCGGTCACCCAAGTCATGTTCTCTCTGCTACGACACGGCAAGTGGTACCGGAGCGCCAAGTCTAGGACCAAAACGCTCGTTAACAGCTTCTACCCCCAAGCCATAAGACTGCTGAACAATTAATCATGTGGCCACCCGGACTATTTACATTGACACCCCCCCCCCCACCCCCTTTGTTTCTACACTACTGCTACTCACTATCTATTATCTATGCATAGTGTTAGGTTCTAACTAAACAGAGTAAAAGAGTCACAGATGGTTAGTAAAGCTTAAACCAAGTTTATTCACCCACTGGGTCATACAGCTGCATAAGACAAAGAACATATTCACACAAACGCTAGTATTTAACCCTTTCTCATGATCTGAGCCCCTCCTTACACATCGGAACAGCAAATACACCCCTGTTTGCTATCCAGAAGATTAGTGATGTATGTTCTTCCGCACTTAATCTAACATGACCTCTGCCCAAAATCCTCACTCCTCCCCAACTCACGGCTGTCCTGTTGACTTGTACCAGACTGTGTCTCTTCTCCTCCCATAGGATCCCTGATGGCTAACAATAACATATCCTGACAGAATGTAAATGTTATCTATTCCCCTCTCTCCCTCAGTGACATGGATAAGAATATTTAATATTTTCCCGTTTATAAGTCAGAATCCATCAATATTCACTTTACAAATTGCCTCGACTGACCTGTACCCCCGCACATTGACTCGGTACTGGTACCCACTGTATATAACCTCGTTATTGTAATGTCCATTTCTTGTGTTACTTTTAGATTTTATTTTATTTTTTACTTTAGTTTATTTTGTAATATTTTCTTAACTCTATTTATTGAACTGCATTTTTGGTTAAGGGCTTGTTAGTAAGCATTTTACGCTAAGGTCTACTACACCTGTTGTATTCGGCGCATGTTAAGGGCTTGTTAGTAAGCATTTTACGCTAAGGTCTACTACACCTGTTGTATTCGGCGCATGTGACAAATAAATGTTTATTTGATTAATTTTATTTCATCGACACAAAACCTGGGGGATGTTTGAGTCATGCAATGACCAGGACGGGGACTTAAAGGGGAAGTGACTTCAGCAGATGCTCTATCCATCCAGGCAGCACATCCTTCCTTCCCTTCAGTGGGATCCCTTAACCTTATTGTTCCTATCTTCTATCCTCCGGATGTTTACCCCTGACCATTTAGTCAGTCTTTTTTTAACATTTTTAATGCGGCTTTGATGTCTATACCACTTTTTCTGTCCTGTGGTTTAAAAAAAAAAAATTAATTGGCCAAGATGAAAGAACGTGGAAAGAAGAAACAGTGTACTCCCTCTCCCCTGTCTGTCTCTCTCTCTCTCCCTACCTCCCTCTCTCGATCCCTTCTTCAGTCTTTGTCTTTTGTTCTTGATCAGTGGTGGAAGTAGGTCATTGGGAGCGACAGACGTAGCTTAGGGGTGGCTTTTACAGCAGATCGATGCTCAGCTATTCCACAGCAACAGCTCCGCCTAATATGCTTCCATTTGTAGCATCTGGATCTTGTGTGTGTGTGTGTGTGTGTGTGTGTGTGTGTGTGTGTGTGTGTGTGTGGACATCCCACACCAGGCTGTAACGGCTGTTACCATGCCAGGCCACTTAACCCCTGCTCTCCCCATCACAGAGGCCTTTCTCACCCCTCACAGAAGTGTGTGTGCACATGTGTGATGATGTTCTTGCGTGAGTGTGTGCGATGTCACTCCTGGAAGGATTAGTCTTCAATCGCGCTGTGCTTTCCACACAAAGAAATCCTTTGGCAGACCTGGAAGTGATTCAAATCCCAATAACCTGTTTTTTAAGGGGGTGTTGCCATATTAGGGATTAGCAGATTGTAGTCTGATTAAGAGATTTGGTGGAGAGCAGCGTATTGCTTTGACACGACCTGGCGTGGGCTTTTCTGTGCCAGGGCTGGAGGCTACCGTATTTAACAGATCAGCCATTATGGCTAATGCAGCCTGTAGATTAAAGGACATGGCCGACTTTAGATTACAGGTGTCCTGCCAAAGAATAGAAGGTACAATATGTTCCATTCTGATGGAACACACCATTTCTATAGTGTCAGATGAAAGAGATTTGTGGTGCGCGCACACACACACACACACACACACACACACACACACACACACACACACACAGACTCTTACCCTCCACAGCCAATGTGAGGGGCAGTCATTGAACTGAGTATTCCCCAGGCCTCCAGTCTCAGTCTGCTTAGTAAACAGACAGAGAACTGAGCAGACAGGGAAGTGTTCCAACCATAGAGTTAGGAATAAAAATTATTTAATTGATAGGATCTCTATGATTCCAACCCTCACTCTGTAACCAAACCGACCACTTGTTTATCCCACAACCTCTCACACACTAAGGAAATGAGACCCTTCCTCCATGCATCTAGCCATCTATCTATATATCTTTCTTCTTTCTCTCTTTCTCCACCCATTTTCACTCTAAATCGACTGTTTTTTTTACATGTGCAGTCTCAGCTCACATTGTTTCTTTAGCCGTTAGCATGCCATCATGATATTGAAGGACATTACTTTCATCATCTGAAACGGCAGCTATTAAACCGTTCAACAGATTATTATGATTATTCCCTGGGTTCTAGCACCTGGTCAGAAAGCGTGGTTATTCTGGGTTGAAGAGAGGAGGGGGACAGCTGGTCATGTTTTTATGTTAGCCTCAAGAACACTATTCCTACTGATTAGACTGGGCTAGCTTGGCCCTGCATGCCTCTCAGCGCCACAGCCCCACAGCCCCACAGCCTTACAGCTAGGAACAAGATCACATCATTATACTGTACATGTATGGGCAAAGGATAAAAGGAGCTGCTAGAAAGATGCCATGAACAAATTAACAGTTCAAATGATGTCAGAGGTTTTAATATCCTCAAAATGTAGTAATTTCTCTCCTCCCTAATGCGTGTTTTCCTTCGTCCTCCCTCTCACTCTCTCTTTCTCTAACTCTCTCTCTCCCTCTCACTCTCTCTTTCTCTAACTCTCTCTCTCCCTCTCTCTCTCTCTTTCTCTAACTCTAACTCTCTCTCTCACTCTCTCTTTCTCTAACTCTCTCTCTCCCTCTCACTCTCTCTTTCTCTACCTCTCTCTCTCTCTCTCTCTCTCACTCTCTCTTTCTCTAACTCTCTCTCCCTCTCACTCTCTCTTTCTCTAACTCTCTCTCTCCCTCTCACTCTTTCTTTCTCTAACTCTCTCTCCCTCTCTCTCTCTCTTTCTCTAACTCTCTCTCACTCTCTCTTTCTCTAACTCTCTCTCTCCCTCTCACTCTCTCTTTCTCTAACTCTCTCTCACCCTCTCACTCTCTCTTTTTCTAACTCTCTCTCTCCCTCTCCCTCTCACTCTCTCTTTCTCTACCTCTCTCTCTCTCTCACTCTCTTTTAGCTGGAGGCGTTCTACTCCATCTTCACCACAGAGCAGCAGGACCATGTGAAGTCTGTGGAGTACCTGAGGAGTAACTTCCGGCCAATCCAGAGCCTCGATAATCGTGACGTCTTCAAGTCCGCAGTCAGAGACGCCTGGCTACCTGACCTGACGGACAGCCTGGGAAACCCGTATGGAACCGAGGCATCCAAAGGTAGGGCGGGACCTCACACACCATTGGATACTGTGCATCCTTGTTACAGTCCAATCCAAGTTAATTTTATTCTAAGTAATGCTGAGGAGAGAAACATAATTGCTTTTGTTTTCAGAGTCAAATTCAATTCACGGATTGGAGCACTGCACATTGTTGCTCTCCAGTGAACTCTTGGTTATGCCAAGATGCGGATGCCTCAGAATCCCTAAGGTACAATCCAACATATCATGACTCTGCCATTTTGGAATATTCTCTGGTGGTTTAGGACAAATGAGGAGTGTTACTCCCCTACCATACAGTACTGGGAGGCCCACCAATGGCCAGTCTTTTACTGGCTCGTTACTGGTTCTAGTACATCATGTCTTATAACATGTCAGGGAGTGTGTGTGGCTACATGCCTGAAGACTCCTGCGACCCTCTCACACAGTCAGCTAGCATCTGTCTGAGCTGCATGACCACACCAACCAGGCTGCTTTTCAGTCTCCAACCTCAGAATTTAATGTCAATATAAAAAATGAAGATGCGTACACACACACATTGTACATGGACCCACACACATTACTGTAATGCACACAGGCAATATGAGTTGTCCTTGAAAGCTGCAGTTGTGCACATTTGCTGGGGGTGCATCTGTCAAACTGAGGGGAGAAATGAACAGAACAGGAGAGAAGAGAGGAGAGGAGAGGACAGGAGAAG